>NC_138511.1:73511042-73949908 GCF_964252035.2 Podarcis erhardii
CAACCACGAAGCCTCCAATCACTTGCAAGAGCTACCATATGGCGGATGGGTAGCACCAAACATCTACTACCTTGGTATTAACATTTTGCTTTCTGTTTTGATAGCCTAGGATGCACAAGCATAGGGCTGATGATTTAGATTGAAGTTCAGCTTTATAGTGGGGGACTGCTCTTCTTTCCCTCCAAAATTAGGCATGTCAGTATCTTGCAGGTGAAGTCGTATGTTGCTGGAATGTTTTCAGTGTAAGCCTGTATAGCTTCTGGAAAGTTTTCAGTGTAGCAACAGCAAAATATCTAGGTCCAATTCTGTCTTTTTCTGACCTTGTGTGGCCAGTATAGTGAGCAGCAGATTGTAGCCCAAAATACACTATTATCCCTATACACATTACAGAATGCAACCTTTTTCTTTGCTTTGAAGGAAATGCAGCACATTCTTGGGAATCAGTAACCACTTTATGTACTGCTCGTGGTTTTCGTGGACAGTCTTCTACTTCTTAGCCTGATCTACATATTTTTTTCCTGTTTCAGGTTACGCTGGAGTGGTAAAGTATCGCGGGGTGAGAATTGGTGGACTCTCTGGCATCTTCAAATCTCATGATTACAAAAAGGGTATGTCTAGGTTGGGGTTGTGCTGCAGATTCTTGTTTTAAATCTGAATTTCATTTTCGGCTGTAGCACTTATTGCACTAGAGTGAGTTGCGTCTGTTGCTGGTAGGTGATTCTGAAGCCTGGTTTTGATGCCATGGGAAGCTGTGGCTAATGAATCAGGATCTGAAACCATGGTTTGATGTTTGTTTGTGTGAACTAACCACAGTTAGGTTATTGAGTTTAGATGTAGTGGGAAACTGCAGCTTATTCAAAACTGAAAGTAGGCATTTTTTAATCTTTATTCTTGCTTGAAGGAGGGGAAAAGGGAGCATGTGGTTCCAATGCCCACCACAGCATATTTTTTACTGGAGAACCCTAGTTTACTGGTACATCTGAACAGGTCTTGATTATCCCTGTGATGTGGCAGTGCTGAAGGGAATCAATGTGGCAAAATGGATCAAGGGTTTTTCTTGGATGTAGGAAACCCAGTTTTAAATTTTTACTTGACTAAAATGCTTAGCTGAGAAACTTGGAGCAAATAACTATTTCTTACCATGGCCTAATTCAAAGTGGTGTTGTGAGGCCCAAACACTACTCTGATTCCTGTGAGGAAAGTATAAGATACAGATAGAAGGAAAAAGGATAAGAATGTCCATCTAGTTTTCTCTGCACCTTTCTGTTGGCTTGTTGTAGTGATATTCTATCTCATCTGCCTTGTGAACAGCAGAGGGCCTCATTTCAGATCCCTGCTCACCTGGGTACTGAGTTTTCACTTCAATAAAATAAGAAAAATTGTTACTTGCCTCTTGAGGATGTCAGAGTAAGGTTGTGTGGTCTTTGTTCAATTGACGGCGCTAAAGCCAAATATCCATTGAATGAAATAGGAAGAAGTTAAATTCCTTGTTACATTTACTTATTTAAAATATTTTTAGCCTGACTTCTTTTGAAAGCAATCTCAAGATGGTGTGCAGTGCATTTCATCTTAAAGCAGTAACATCAATCAGTACAATAAAATGAGGGCAAATAAAATGCATAAATAATACTATCTGTTAAAATTATAGTACATCTGCATTCTGTGATCAAGCTTCTAGATCTCAAGTTGTATAGGGCTTTATAAATTATCATTAGCACCTTGAAACTGGCCTTGTAGTATAGTGATAAGCACACTTGTGCAACTCTCAAAGAAGGTTGAATATAACACCCATTCCACAATGCTGCTGTTTCAGGGGATCGGAGCCAATTAGGAAGTCTTCCTTTTTGTCATTGTTTTTATTCAGCTAAGTTTTTCTCAACTTGCTTAAGGTCACTTTGAGTATCCACCATACAACCAACAAACGATAAGAAGTGTCTACCATGTAAGAAACATTGAAGTTTTCAAGCTCAAGCAGGTTAGTGTAAATCCAATTTCATATCAACCTGTCTGTATGTTAAGATCTTCTTCATAGCCCTGCCCCTCCCCTTCAAGTACCTTCATCGCCATCTGAGATAGTGGGTGGCACCACAGGGATAAGGGCTGGCATCCCAACTTCAAAACAGTCTCCCAAGAGATTTGTGTGGCACCGTTCTTGTTAATCTTTCTGTCACTAGGTTTTCTGCCACCAGCCTTTTAATTTTCCAGATCTTCTAATAGCCTTTAAACGGGCTTACACCTTTTAAAAAATGGGTTTTATGTTGTTTCTAGTTATGTTATTTCTTCTTCAGCAGCTCTCGGCTAGGCAGAGGGATGAGAATTAATGTTTAACTGTTTTTTAATTATTGTCCCGCCCCCTGCCCAGTGTTTAAAGCTGTTCTGATTTTATCTTTAAGCCACCTTAAATTCCTCTCAGGGAAAAAATGCAGGGGAATAATAATAATAATAATAATAATAATAATAATAATAATAATAATAATAATTCTTCATTGGTGTTGCATTCAGCTGCAGAAACACCAGGAAGTCTCAGCAGGTCCTGCTGAACTGGCTGGCTCTTTAAAAATAAAACAAATAAATAAAACGGTTAACAAAAACAAATACAATCTATGTTGACAAGCAAAATATAATATTGAAAATATAATCAAGATACAATAAAACATTACTTAACAGAAGAAATCAAAAAGAAAAAACCAGTACAGTAAGTCAAAACTTAGAAGAACAATCATCTTCATTAGTCCTACTCAGAGCAGACCCATTGAAACTAATGCAGTTAAGCCCACTTAATCATTTCCCCTCTTCCCTAAAAATTAATTGACATCCTA
Organism: Podarcis erhardii; assembly: GCF_964252035.2. NCBI lineage: Eukaryota > Metazoa > Chordata > Lepidosauria > Squamata > Lacertidae > Podarcis > Podarcis erhardii. Next base: position 73,513,862 of record NC_138511.1, read on the forward strand.
TGATTCTGTGATCCTGTGCTGTGTTTCCTTTATTCACAGCAGCCGCCGTCTTATCTCATTTTGTGTGGCTTTCATTTTGGTTCAACAGCTAAAGCAGCCTATGGATGTATTTATGTCCCACGACTGGCCCAGAAGTATATATCATTATGGAGACAAGAAATTGCTGCTTAGGAAAAAATCCTTCTTCCGCCAAGAAGTGGAGAGTAATACATTGGGAAGTCCTGCTGCTTCAGAGCTTCTGGAGCACTTGAAACCAACCTATTGGTTCGCTGCACACCTACATGTGAAGTTTGCTGCTTTCATGCAGCACCAGGTAAAAGAATTGGAGCCTTTTGCTGTGCCTCTGTTGACATTTATGTGTGCAGTTGTGTTCCACCATTGTTGTTTTTAATGGACGCTGGAGCTCCAGAGAAACTTCAGTGGAGGAAACCTGATACCTGCCAGTAGTTTCAAAATAACAAACTGCTCTGGATTGGGGGCCAGTTGTGCTCAGCTTGCACCTGGCACTGCTTGAGAATTCTGAGAAAGGTTCATTCTGTCATATTGATTCTAAATGGCGTCCCATTGTCTCCAAACATAGACAAAAAGCTGCTGTTTGAGCTCAGGAGTTATTATGCAAAATTTGTTTATAATCTCTTAAGAGGGGTTCAAATGCATAGGGAACATGTAAGCAAACAGCCTTCCAAAATATATAATAGATTGCAGCGGTGGGGAAACTGCCTCTCCAGATGTTTTTGAACTACTGCCCCTATTATCACTGAATACTGGCCATACTGTCTGGGGCTGATAGGGAGTCCAACAGCATCCTCAGGTTCCTTACTTGTGCTCTATTACAATCTTTTTCAAAATACCATAATTCAAATATAAGCTTATCGGGGATTCCAGGACAGTGGTTAGGATCTTAACAGGCTATTGATAAATTTACCTTGGTTTGTTTTGATAAGTAGCCCTTAGTGAATTCTGATTGGAATCATAGAGCTGGACAAAACTGGAGAGCCTGCCATGTAATGATATACTTCACACTCTTCTTTGCACTGTTGATATTTTTATATAAGTGAAAATGACTGATAGGCAAGCTAACCTCTGGTACTTTCAGAAGGGCAGAAGACAGTTGTCTGTCTGTGAATTTATGTTTTGCTGGTTTAAACCCTTGCATCTCCAACCAAAGATTTGGGAGGCACCGGGTAAGAAAGACTTCCATCTCAGATAGAAGGCTGCTGCCATTCAGAATAGACATTGCTGGGTTAGATGGAACAGCGGTCTGACTCACAAAAAGGCAGCTTCATATGTCCATGCATATAAATTGCTTCAAACCTTGTTGTGTAGCCAAAAATGACTTTGGTACATGTGCCATTTTTTGTTGATGTCCCCCCCCCTTAATAGGCCAATGGCAGTGGGAAACAGCCAAAAGCAACAAAATTTCTGGCCCTGGATAAATGCCTGCCCCACAGAGACTTCCTACAGGTAAAACATGCTGAATTTTCTGTTTGGTATCTGTTGTTATGAGGCCTAAGGCTCAGTGGTATTTAGAATCTTCTGTAAAAGGGGGAGAAATGGTCAGCCAGATACGACCTTCCAGGATGCTCTGTTTGCACCTTGGAACTTTTTCCCGAAGCTGCAGCCCTCTCCACCCTCCTTGAGTGTTTTTGCATAGCATGGATGTGTCCTTGAACTGTGACAAAGCCTCCAGGCGGATGGAGAGTTGTGTGGATAAATGTCTGGCTTTTGTGGCTTACTGTACAAAGTAAGAGCTTTACCTGCTTTTCTCTTGCCTTGCCCACTAGTGACATGAGCCCCCCCCCCAAGGTTGCCTGTGGGGGAATGTGGCCTTTGGGCTGCAGAAGGTTCCCTACCCGTTTCCCAGCCTGGCTTCATGGTCCTTCCAAAAACAAGGGAGAAGTGCAGTCTGTAGGAAGGGCAAAGGTAGATTTATCTGAGGTGCTAGTGCCTTAAGTTCACAGCCAAGTCTTGCCTGCTATGGAGGACAAATGGGTATTTTTAATTTCCCAATGTTTTCTAAGATTGTAGAGATTGAGCACGACCCAAGTGCATCTGACTGCCTGGAATATGACCCTGAATGGATTGCTGTTCTTAAAGCTACTAACAATCTTGTTAATGTGTCTCCAAATTCCTGGAATATGCCTGAAAACAATGGACTCCATGCAAAGTATGTAAAGTGTTGTCTGTATATTTTTATTTATTTGCTGCTTTTTGACCCCTTATGCCTCCTCTGCCAACATCTCACCAATACTACAGAGCAGTAACAATACAGTCAGATTAAAAACAACAACTAAGGCAACAATCCTAACCCCACTTACTTGGGAGTAAGCCCCACTGAATTCGTAGGACTTCTGAGTAGATATTGATCGCACTACTCCCAACTCTCCCTTGCGCTGGATTCCTCTAGCATGCCGGGATAATTGAATCCGGCCCATTGAAATTAGGAGGCATTACCATCCCTAGAACTCCATATATCAGTTAATGCCCTGTATGAGGAAGCACTTCCTTTTCTTTGTCCTGAAGCTGTTCAGATGTAAGGGGCAGAGAGGTGGGTAGCCTTACTTGAACCTCCCTGTGTTTGGCCTCTTGTAGATGGGACTACAGTGTCACAGAAGAAGACATCAAGGCGGTTTTGGAAGAGGCGAACCACGACCTTAAGGTTCCACATAACTTCAGTACCACAGTTCCCTGTTATAACTCAAACAAATCCCAGGAGCACAGAGAACCCGTTCATCAAATCAATCCCCAGACGACCGAGTTTTGTGCCCGGTTTGGCCTCTTGGACATTAATGGCCGAATCCAACAACTGAGAGAGGAGCACGGAGATGAGGATGATGATGATGAAGAGGAGGAGGAGGTAGACAGTACTGGATCAGCAGAGGAGCCCAGTGACTATAATACAGACGTTTCTGGCTTGTCCTCTTCTATCAACCCTGATGAAATAATACTGGATGAAGACAGCGATGATGAAGAAGAGCCAGGCAGCTGCCCAGTGGACTCGTCTGCCAACCACCCTTCTGACGTCTCAACAACTTTTTCCGACATCCGGGTCACGCCAGGTTCCATGGCTGTGTCGCCGAATGATACTGTGGAAAGTGATGAACTGGAGAAATCGAGTGAGAGAAACCAGCCAGAAGAGGTGATCCCCAGTGAAACGGCCTTGAAGCGGCTAAGTGACACAAGTGAAGAAGGAAAGGGTGGGCCAAAGAAAATTAAAAGGAGGAACCAGGCTATCTATGCTTCCAAAGATGAAGATGAGGTGGAATGAGACAACCCCTTTGTTCACACTATAGGCAGGATCTTCGATTGCTATACCTGTTCAACTTTTGGTGCGGGTCTTTTTTTTGTGGGGGATGGGATTTTACAATCCTACACAGTTTTTACACTTTAATTGCAACAAGCCCTTTTTATATTAGAGCAAATATTTTTATTGGGGAACAAATATTGATTTGGTAGAAATAACTTGTAGGCATCTGTGATCCAACGGAGGACCTGTTGTATCCCTTTTTGCAGAGGCTTACCAGACAAGGAGAAAATATTTTGCATTTTGATGGAGGTTCGGAAAAGGACCTTTTTATATATATATAATGGAGCAAGCTCAAATTGATTCAACTTCTTTGCTACTTAAGCTCACCCACCTGCCCACTGACGGCAATTAGTTCCGAATCTTGCATTCATTGGACTTTGCGTCAGTGAATGTTATAAGTTCTAGCTTTCTCAGGTAGTCCCTCCTCCTTCCTGCCCTCCCAGTGTTGATGGGAAATTTGCTGCCTTCTGTATGTTGTTGGACTCCCAGTTCTCATCATCCCTGATCGTCGTCCATACTCACTGGGGCTGATGGGACTTAGCGTCCAACAACTTCTGGAAGGTCATGGATTCTCCATTCCTGGTTTTTGCTATGTTAACCATAAGAACTAATAGGCTGTCTGATGTGCATCATTTCAGCTGTCAACCACATTGAGAATGTGATTGAAATAATGCTATATAAAATTGGGAAAGTACAATAATCCTATGGTGAGTTGAGCATGTAAGAAGTGAAACCACAACTTGGGGTTTATTTTAATGCCGTGATTTACCAGGATGATGTATAGGTCTGTAAATAAATCCTCCTTTTGCACTACCCCAGTTTCTGGATTTTCTGTGCATGCTGTGTGAATATGCAACATAGATTTTATTTCATGCATGTAGTGAACCATTTCAGATAGTCAGATTCTGACTAAATAAGCCAATATATGAAATAGGACTCAGCTATAAAATAACATTTTAAGTGCGTTTTAAGTGCATTATACAAATGTGACACTAGATGGTGCTAGTGAGCTAATAGCAAATTCAATATATATATATTTAAATGGTAAAAAAATTTCACAGCGTTTTTTATATATGTGTAGATTCCACCTGAATGTATCTGTCTTTCCCCAGAGCAATGATTAACCTATGATCTCCAGTCATAGTTTCTCATTTTGCCCAAGCAAGCCAAGGAAACTGTTACCAGTTTTGGAACAAGCCGTACTTGTTAAGCCACAATTTGAAGCAGATTTAATTTCTTGGCGTGTTCCAAAGCAGTTAACCATAGTTTCATCTCAATAGAGAAATTACGGTTAACTAGAGAATTGCAGCAAAGGTGAGGGAAAGAGAGCCACACATCTGAGCAAAAGTTTCAGATAGAATTGTCTGAAAGTGGCCACGTTCAGTTTGAGGAGTTGTAAAATAATTTACATAACCAGATGTGACTAACTATTCTGAAATGGAGAGTAGATAGCAAAGATAACACATTAAACCAGAATTTTGGAGAGACATTGATTCCTAGTAGTTTCAACTTGCTCCATAAGTTAGGGCAAACATTTCATGCATGCCCGAAACTGGCAACTTAGTTTCCCAGGTACAGTGGGTAATTGAATGGCTGCCATCTAAAAAAGACAGATTCTAGAGGGGTAGAAAGCTTTTGTAACGAGCAACCAAAAGTTTATTGTGGAACATTACGGGGTTTATTGCGGAATGAGCTTTTGTTTGTTAGAGCCTGCTTTTCAGCAGGAGATAGCAATATCCTTTTACATCTGTATCCAATAGTGTTTTTATAGATATACCGTACTTTTCCGTGCATAAGACACCCCCTATTTTTGGGGACTCAAATTTAATAAAATGGGCAGAGATGATACAGAAGAGTTGTTGAGCTTTTTTTGTTTTTTGGGGTGGATTGCCGAAAATCGCTCACCGCAAAATCCACCTCCCGTCTGTCCCATTGCTGGCAGAAGCTGCCAATTGCCCACCCAACTCCTGGAGCGTCAGCCAGTCAACAACACCTGTTGATGCAGCAACCAATAACACACAATAGTTGCTGATAGCCATGGCAGAAACCAATCAAACGTCCACCCTGTGTACTATCCATGTATAAGACGACCCCCACTTTTTAGCATGTTTTTTAAAGAAAAAAACATAGCCTTATACACAGAAAAGTACGGTATATATATATAAAACAGCAACCGTGTAACTGGCCCCTGGTGTCCACTCTTTTAAATTACTACAAATTATTTCTGAACTGAAAGCTCGCCCCTCTCCCGATTTTATAGTCTTTGCTACTACGTGTGACTAAAAAGCCAACAGATGCAAGACGTACAACATGTGCAACTTTTTTGCATTAGTGCAAATGAATATAGATGGTTGCACGGTGACTATTCGTAACAGTGGTTTCCTTCGGACACTGAAGGGGAACAGCTGCCGTCGAAAATCACATAGCAATAGCTTTACAGGCTTTAAAAGCAAACACCACTAGAGGGCACCCTCTGCATGGTGCAAACAGCTATTTGCTAAATTCTGACTTCTGCAAAATGATGGACCTTATGCCCAAGTGTGCAAATAAGTACAGTCAGAACGGTGGCAGCAGTGCTGTGTTTTCCAAATTCAGAAACATGTCAAGGAATGTGATGCCACTTATTAGATCTATTAGTTTTTTTTTAAACACAGTACTAGAAGTGAGCTGTCATTCTATGCATCTTTTTGTCTATTCATAATAATAAAAGATGCTACACGATCAGTCTCTTGGTTGGCCGGCTCAGTTTGGCACATTTTAGAGCAAAAGAATAGGTGGGTTGAAAAACAAACTCCATATGTAGTTTAGGAAGATGGTACATGAGCCATTGATGCACATTCATTCCGCAATCCACTTGGAAGAAAACCCTTTTTTGTGATGCAATTAACCATAACTACTGAGGAAATACAGTTAGAAATGGCAAGGTATTCTTAAAGGTGTCCCATTGTCTTGAGACGAGGGCTCTTGGCTACCCCGCACATTGCTCAAGTGAGAATTGAACCCTGAATGTTACACCTTGTTTCCCAACCTAAATCTTAATGGCTTGTCTTGTAGATAGTCTTGCAACAGTGGATGGTGTGTGTGTTTTAATAAGTCTTTTTTTAAAAAAAGTATTTTCATACTATCCTTCAATCACATTCCAAGGGTGGTTTACAAGAAGAATAAGAAGAAAAAGTAAAGTAAAGGTTGCAAAATTGTAAAAAGCACAGAACTATCAACGGGATTAAAACTGGATCTAAAAAAGCTTTGGAAATTTAAAAAGAAAAGCCTTTGTCATAAATAAGGCCAGTGGTTCTCAAACTTTTTTTCCTCAGCCATACTTTCAGAATTAAACTTTGCTTGTGCCACACCTTTTTTTTTTTTAATAGGACATGACTACTTTATAATATGATCATGGGACACCCAGAAAGGATAGAACAATGCAGCCACATAAGAGCATGAATCATTCCCAAAATAGAATAATGATTGTCCTTGAATCTTCCCACCACACTTCCCACCCTCTCCTGCCACAAGCTTTGAGAACCATTGAATTAGATATTAAACAAATCTCTGGGGAGAGTGCTAACACTGGGATGTCACCACTGAGAAGGCCCTCTTTCAGTGTAGGCCTGGGATCATAAGGAGACTGGTGATCCTTCAAGTAACTTGGTCCTATGATGTGAAGTTAATTGCTGGCTCACATTATCAATCCGTTGCCGTCCTCATTAAAAATGGAGCGACTCGTCCCTTCTTGAGAAATTAAAGGACAGCAGATTGCAAAATGGGGACAATGAGAACCAAAGCAGAACCTCACTGAAGACGTGGTGAGAAAGTGGGAAAAGCACAGCGTCCTTACAAACAATGGCAAGCCTAATTAAACAGGGATAGTTCAGCTACCCCTTCATTAAGAGAGGGCAAAATAAAAGGTGCCCCGTAAATCAGTGTTAGCCAGGTCAGCCAAGTAGGTTAAAAATGAGTTGCTTGTTGAGCGCCAGTGCCTTGACTTCTGCATCATTTGGAGCAGACTAGATCCCGCAAGAAACCCGGGCACTCTCTTCCCACCTCAGCAAAGGAAAGAGGATTATTTCTTGGGATCAGGTAGGAGACTTTTGCTACTGGTGCTGCAGCTGCTGTGCATGTGTACATCTTGCATCAAGTGTTCATTGTTGTTCATCTTGGTATTTGGTGATAATGCTATTGTGTTACCTAGCCTGGCTTTGTGAAAGCTGGCTTGCTGTCCACTTTGCATCTTTTCCAGATGGGGGAACTGAGGATGTCACAAGAGACAAGATAGGGGGAATGATAAAAGTTCATGAAGTTATTCGTGGTGCAGAGGGATGGATCAGATAGATCAGAAAAAATGGATGCGTTTTTCTCCCTCTCATAATAATAGAACCTGAGCTCACCTAGTCATGCTGAATGGACTTAGGAACTTAGAAAACTGCCCTATACCATTGGTTCATCTAGCTCAGTATTGCCTACACAGACTGGCGGCAGCATCTGCAGGGTTTTGGACAGGGGTGTCACCTGGCCCTACCAAGAGATGCTGGGGACTGAAACTAGCTGGGACTTGCTGCGTGAAAAGCAGATGCTACCCCTGAGCCACATGGTCCATCCCTTATGAAATGGCCAGAACAGACAAATGGGAGTGCTTTTTCACCAAGAGCAATGTTAAATCTAGGGAATTTGTTGCAGTGATGGCTACCAACGTAGATGGCTTTAAAAGGGGATTGGGCACATTTACAGGATATAAGGCAGCTAGTGGCTACTAAACATGCCTTTGAATACCAGCCCCTGAGGAACAATAGTGGGAGAGCATTAGTTGCTTATGGGCTTCCCAATAATATCTGGCTGACCATTGTGGTATATAGGATGCAGGTCTAGATAAGCCTTTGGCTCTGTCCAGCAGAGTCTTAGGCCACCCAGGGCTACAGTGGTACCTCTGGTTAAGAACTTAATTCATTCCGGAGGTCTGCTCTTAACCTGAAACGGTTCTTAATCTGAGACACCACTTTAGCTAATGGGGCCTCCTGCTGTTGCCGCACTGCTGCATCTCGATTTCTGTTCTCATCCTGAAGCAAAGTTCTTAACCTGAGGTACTATTTCTGGGTTAGCGGAGTCTGTAACCTGAAGCGTATGTAACCTGAGGTACCACTGTACTGTGATTTGGGCAATGTTTGTTTAGGGTTGACTAGAAGAGGACCGACTCTTGCTACGATAGCACAGGAAAGAGAATGTCTCTCTATGGTATCACCCATGCTTTTTATGCAGAAGGCTCCAGGTTCAGTTTTTGGCATTCAGCATCAGGTGATGGGAAACACCTTTGCCTGGTGAGCCTGGAAAGCCACTGATAGCTAGATTAGGGAATATTGGGGGAGATGGGCATACAGTAGCTTCTGCCCATTTCACTTTCGACCTATTATGGGGCAAAATGAAAGTTTTGCTTGCCCCACCAAATGGGATGGGAGGCTGGGCAGTGATAAACGTCACCTTTGGCTTCTGATCCCAATTCAATGTATTAGGTTATTCTGGATAGCAAAGGATCTGTCATTTTGATGGGATGTATGTTAGTGGAGGACCAAGGGCCAAGTGTATGTATGGGGTAAATACATCGCTGTATGTATATATATATGTGTGTGTGTGTGTGTGTACACACACACACACACACACACACACACACACTGCAGGGGTCACCAACCTTTTTGGGGTCAGTGGGCACGTTTGGAATTTGGAAGGAGTGCCCTGGGGTGCCGGTCACAAAATGGCTGCCGTGGGAACATGGCATAAGGCAAAATGGCCCTTCTGGGGATGTGGCTGCCATAGGAAGTACTTTAGGCCCCAGATATAGAGGCATATAAGCACCCTCTCCAGATTGCAGCTACCCAAAGGTGTCCTGTGCTTGCAGCAAGTCCACAGAGCAGGACCTGTATTTAAATGCTTATCTTATCAATTATATCCATGTAGACTGGACAGGAAGGCACCGTCGATCCAAAGCCAATGGCAGGCTGAGTCAGCTAATTCTAGTTTTGCACCCCACCCCTGACAGCCAATGCCACCCAGGGCCAGCCCAAGACGTTTGGGCACCTGAGGCAAACCACAAAATGGCGTCCCTCTCCTGTCAGGGAAGAAGGGGTGAGTGAAGATCTACATCGGGAACAAGCGGTGAAATAAAGATCCACATTGAGATCTGCTTCCCTCATGGATCCTGCCGCCCAAGGCAGTTGCCTCATGAGTGGGCCGGCCCTGGTGCCATCCCTTGGATTGGTTGTAAGTAAGGAGGAAGTCAGGTGAGGGCTATCTGAGGGACAACAGAAGTTGTTGCAGCAGTGCCTAACTTATCCTGATGGACCAGCCTCCTCTGCATCTGACCCCCTGTCATCACCTGCTCAACCCACATTCTCAGCTCTCCAATTTTACCACGTCTGTCAGCCTTTGGAGAGCTGCGAAAAAGGGGTGACCTCTGCTGTATGAAGAGTTTCTAGGTACAGTGGTGCCTCGCAAGACGAAATTAATCCGTTCCGCGAGTCTCTTCGTCTAGAGGTTTTTTCGTCCTGCGAAGCAAGCCCATTGACAGCTTAGCGGATTAGCGCTATTAGCGGCTTTTAGCGGCTTTTACCGGCTTTTAGCGGCTTTTAGCGGCTTATCGGCTTAGCAGATAAGCAGATAAGCGGCTTAGCGGCTTAGAAAAAGGGGGGGGGAAGGAAAAAAAACCCGCAGGAACTCGCAAGACATTTTCGTCTTGCGAAGCAAGCCCATAGGAAATTCGTTTTGCCTCCAAAACGGAAAACCTCCAAAACGGAAAACCCTTTCGTCTAGCGGGTTTTCCATCTTGCGAGGCATTCGTCTTGCGGGGCACCACTGTAATGTACTGGTTACCTTTCTAGGATGCATTGCTTGACCAGACTGGTAGTGGTAAGGGGGAAGCTGGAATAGAGAGAGATAAGAGAGGCCTTTTCTACAACGTGCATCTCAGAGCTTTCACCAGAGGCAGAGATTTGCATTTGTCACCAGCCACAGCAATTTATGTACAGATTGCATTCATAACAATTTGATGGGTAGAATTTAAAACTGTACAGGTTAAGGCTCAGGGAGCCCCTCTAGCGGCCATTCCATTAATGGCACCTGAGGGGCTGATCAGAAGTCACAGCCAAGTTCCCTTCAATATGCTCTCTGACTGATGCTGAAAGTGCCTCTTTAAAGGAGGTGGTTATAACCACCAATCAGGCGACCAGCAGTTGCGGCAGTCTCCTTTAAACTCTGTCGGGTGTCAATCACTTGATGTCATTAGGATGTCAGGGGATTGATAAGTAGGTGGTCTTTTTCACTTGCTGGGATCTAAGATCCCTGGCATCGCCAACTGAGGTTGATGCCAGCTTTGGCCACCCAACCAACTTATGTATCTCTGGCCGCTGGCTCAGTGTTTTGTGTTCTTGGGTGGGGTTTTTTTGGGGGGGGGGCAAAAAATGAAGTGCTGGTATACTTATATCTTAATTGTAGTGCTGTGGGTGCCACCAGAAAATGGTTGCAACAGGCAGCAAAAGAAGAGGTGATGGCTGTTTGGTAAGTACCATCACAAAAAAATGCTAGGCGCTAGTTTATCTGGCAGTGGCAGAAAGGTCCGTCAAACCACATATACAGTGGTACCTTTGGATGCGAACAGGATCCATTCCGGAGCCCTGTTCACATCCTGAAGCGAATGCAGCCCGCACGTGTGAGTGTCACAATTCGCCGCTTCCGCGCATGCACGTGACGTCATTTTGAGCATTAGCGCATGCGCAAGAGGCGAAACCCAGAAGTAAAGCGCTCCGTTACTTCTGGGTTGCTGCAGAGTGCAACCCGAAAAGGCTTAACCTGAAGTGACTACAACCCGAGGTATGACTGTACTGTAGTTGGTATGTGGTTTAGGATAATATTATATCATCTGACAATTTTAAATCCTCCCCCAAAGTACAGTGGTGCCTCGCAAGACGAAAATAATCCGTTCCGCGAGTCTCTTCGTCTAGCGGTTTCTTCGTCTTGCGAAGCATCCCTATTAGTGGCTTAACAGCTTAGAAAAAGGGGGGGGAGGGGAAAAACTCGCAAGACGTTTTCGTCTTGCGAAGCAAGCCCATAGGGAAATTCGTCTTGCGAAGCGCCTCGAAAAACAGAAAACCCTTTCGTCTAGCGGGTTTTTCGTCTTGCGAGGCATTCGTCTTGCGGGGCACCACTGTAGTATTTATCCATCTTAATACTTTCCTTCAAACATTTGTAAGCTAAATAATAATAATAATAATAATAATAATAATAATAATAATAATAATAATATTTATTTATTTATACCCCGCCCTCCCCAGCCAAGGCCGGGCTCAGAGCGGCTTACAAACAATAATAAAAACAAGAATGTCGGACATTGCATAAATATGTATTTAAAAAAACATTTTCCTGCAGCAGCATGTTGTCATAGATAGTCCCTTTTTGCACAAACATAGCAGAGTCCGAGTTCGAACTGATGTTGAACATACATCACTACCACACTGGGTTATGATTTCAAAGTTAAACTCCAATTGATTATTTATTTTATTAACTTTTATCTTTCTTTCTCCTTAAAGGGAGCTGCCTCCGCCATACACAGCTCATCACCATGACAACCTTGATGTTGCATTCCATTACTCTGCTCCTGATTTTTTCAGTAGGTAAGAGTTTGTTAAGGGAATAAAGCCTGCCCATTTAGCCCAGTGCTGTCCACTCTGTGTGGGAGAAATCCTCAAGGGTCTCAGGCAGAGAGAAGCTTCTATCAGTCAATCTTGCACTGCAGGGAGATGCATTAGCTGGGTCTCTTCCAGCTCTACAATTCCATGATTCTATGAATCAATTAATTGACGTGCAAAGCAGAGGCTCTATTGCTGATGTCCAGCCCTTCCCATGTTCAGGAGCCGTTTGGGAGCTGAGTTTTGACTGTATTTATTTTAATTGATTTGCCACTTTTTTCAACAAAAGAGAAGCAACTTGTGAAAGGTTCAAATATGTAAATGCAACCTCTTGCAAATAAATCTGTTAAAAAACAACACTAAAATTGTTCCTCCACAATGATCAGTTAACAAGAAAAAAACCCACTTTTTTTGTCATCCAACAAAAAGATGAACGGTACCATAACACATCTTAAAGCTTAAATCTTGTTCTTTATCTTGGGCACAAAATGTATCGGGGTCCTTTTGCAATGGCGTGATATAAGCATTTTTTAAAAACCCCACACCTTGGGATGCTGGGGAAACCCAGCCAGATGGGCAGGGTACCAGTAAATAAATTATTATTATTATTATTATTATTATTATTATTATTATTATTAAAGGCTCCAAACAGTGGACTGAGCGGGCTGGCCTTCATGCCTTCACTGTGCATCGAAAGTTGCTTTGCCAAAGTGTTTTTCAGCCTTGTGTATCCCAGATGTTGTTGGATTACAGCTCCCATTATCCCTGACTAATGGCTAAGCTGGCTGGAGATGATGAGAGCTGTAGTCCAACAACATCTGGGGAACCAAGGTTGAAGGACTACACTATGAAACAGTAGCTGTCCAAGATTTCGGACTAACAGGTCCTTTCATTTCAAGGGGCACCAGTCCAAAATCTAAATGGAGATTCCAGGGATTAAACCTGGGACCTTCTGCATGCAAGGCAGATGCTCTGAAGGAGCGTCTCCACCCCCATCGTTCTGTCCAGACACTGAGGTCCAGCTCTGAGGGTCTTCTGGCGGTTCCCTCACTGTGAGAAGTGAGGTTACAGGGAACCAGGCAGAGGGCCTTCTCGGTAGTGGCACCTGCCCTATAGAATGCCCTCCCATCAGATGTCAAGGAAATAAACTACTATCTCACTTTTAGAAGACATCTGAAGGCAGCCCTGTTTAGGGAAATTTTTAATGTTTGATGTTTTATCATGTTTTTAATATTCTGTTGGGAGCCGCCCAGAGTGGCTGGGCAAGCTCAGTCAGATGGGCAGGGTATAAATAATAAATTATTTTTATTTTTATGCTCTACTACTGAGCTATGGACCTTCTCTGAAGAGAAGTGTGCTTGGAACAGTTCAAGGAGAACTGACCAAAGGAGGGTGTGCTTGGGTTCATTCCATCCCAGCCTGCTGGCTGCCCTTCCCTTGCCGTTCTATGGCCGAGTGGTGGAAGGAGCCCTGTTTGTCTTGGTCTTCCAGGTTCTATGTCCAAGTGCTGGTGGCAGCTCCTCCAACCTTTATCCCGAAGTCCACTTGCATACGCCGAGGTCTCTGCATCCTGACCTCTGCAGCGACCTGGATGCTGCGCATGCTTTTCAGCGTCACATGCCACTGCACATCTTTATTGGCATAAAAACGCTGCCTCGTTCTTCCACCCCTTCTTTCATAGACCAACACCCGAGAGCGACTCCCTTTTTCCATGTAATGAGATGCTGGGGGGAGGCTGGGTTGAGGAACACACCCAATGTGTACATTCTAGCCATGCTGCTAGCTGTCCTGTTAAATGTGCTTTGCCTTTATAAAATTCATTATGCTTTCAAAAACAAAACAAAAAACCCAAGCACAGACGCCAACAACACAAGTAAGCCATAAAAACTGAAAGTGTTTTGATTCTGAACAAGATAAATAACATGATGCAGTGGAGTCTACACGAAGAAACACACATCTGGGCGTGTTTTTAGATGATTAGATAGGACTGCAAAGGTTTAATTGATTTATTCGCGTGACGATCGCTTAATCTTTAATTGCAGATTAAAATTCCTCCCCCCAATTAGTTGGCCATGGAGGGACTTTTGCTGCAGATTAGTTTGGTTCCTTCTCCCCATCCTCTGCCACCCTGCGTCAGATTTTAATAGGATTCTCCCCCCCCCCCCAGTTTTTTAAAGATAGCTTTTTCAAACCGGTTGCATTCAGGACTAGGGTGACACCCACAGCACACATTTAAAGCACTCTAATAACTTTAATACTGGGAACTGTAGTTTGTTAAGCACGATGGGCATTGCAGGTCCTAAGCACTGAAAAGATTAGGGTGTCCCCCCATGTAATTCAAAACGAGAACAATACTAAACCACAGGATAAAATGTCCTTTTTTTGAATTGAGAATGAAAAAGTGGGGAGGAGTGTGTAGTGGAATGTAAGAAAGTCTAACAAAGTTCTCTTTCCCCCAGCCATGATGACTAGAATCATAGAGTTGGAAGGGAACCTGAGGGTCATCTAGTCCAGCCCGCTGCAATGCAGGAATCTTTTGCCCAGCATGGGACTTCAACCTATGACCTTGAGATTCAGAGCTTCATGCTCTACCAACTGAGCTATCCCATGATGGCTACTTGGATGCTATATATATGTGTAGGGGTGTGTGTGTGTGTGTGTGTGTGTGTGTGTATTATCTGTGTCAAATACTTTTTTTAATTTTTTTTTTTTTGTGTGTGTGCGTGTCTATTGGCTAATCCAACACTGTTCTAAGAACTCTGGAGAAATCTGCAGGGATTTATCTAAACATCAGTATGCTACTGGACCTTTCCTTTTCCTTTTCTAGTCCTGGCACAGGGCAGAAAGAAACCCAAAGGCTACCCATGTCCACCACATTCTCAGCCTTGGCAGGCTGCCATCTACAAATACTCCCGTTTCTACTGTGGAGCAACCCTTCTCAACCAAAGATGGGTCCTTACCGCTGCTCACTGCAACCATGGGTAGGTGTATCTGTGTGATCATGTCTCCCTCTCTCTGTGTGTTGGCTCAGCATGGGAAATGCTGGTATCATGGAATATGTGGTGAACTAGTATTTATTTGTTAAAATTCTAGACCGCCCTTCAACTGAGGATCATAGGGCAGTTTACAACAGAAAAACACCAAAACACAAACCATAGCAACAAACAATAACAATAAACCACGCACAGTCTAAAAGACCATAGTTTGTTTAATTAGCCAAAGGAGAAGAGGAATGTGTTTTGCCTAGTGCCTAAAGATATGTAACAAGGGCACCAGGCAAGCCTCCCAGGAGAGTATTTCACAATTGGGGAGCCACTGCAGAAAAGGCCTGTTCTCGTGTTGCTGATCTCTGGATCTCTCATGGAGGAGGCACATGAAGAAGGGCCTCTGATCATTATTGCAGGGTCCAGGGGCATATGGGGAGAGGGGTCCTTGAGGTATTGTGATACTGAGCTGTTTAAGGCTTTCTAGGACAAAACCAGCACTTTGAATTGGGCATTCCAACCTCTGAGGGAGACTGTTCCATTGTCAAACAGCTCTTACTCTCGGAAAGTTTTTTCCTGATGTTTAGTCTTGTAACTTGAATCCATTGGTTTGGGTCCAACCCTCCAGAGAAGAAGAAAACAAGCTTGTTCCCTTTTTCATGTTAGAGCCCTTGAAATATTTGAAGATGGTTATCCTATCTCCTCTCAGCCTCCTCTTTTCCAGCCTAAACATACCTAGCTCCTTCAACCGCTCCTCATAAGACTTGGTTATTGTTGGTGTGCAAGTGGCCTTGTTGTTGCTTAGTCGTTTAGTCGTGTCCGACTCTTTGTGACCCCATGGACCAGAGCACGCCAGGCACTTCTGTCTTCCACTGCCTCCCGCAGTTAGGTCAAACTCATGCTGGTAGCTTCGAGAACACTGTCCAACAATCTCGTCCTCTGCCATCCCCTTCTCCATGTGCCCTCAATCTTACCCAACACCAGGGTCTTTTCCAGGGAGTCTTCTCTTCTCATGAGGTGGCCAAAGTATTGGAGCCTCAGCTTCAGGATCTGTCCTTCCAGTGAATACTCAGGGCTGATTTCCTTAAGAATGGATAGGTTTGTTCTTCTTGCAGTCCATGGGACTCTCAAGAGTCTCCTCCAGCACCGTAATTCAAAAGCATCAATTCTTCGGCGATCAGCCTTCTTTATGGTCCAGCTCTCACTTCCATACATCACTACTGGGAAAACCATAGCTTTTACTATACAGACCTTTGTTGGCAAGGTGATGTCTCTACTTTTTAAGATGCTGTCTTAAAAAGTGGCCTTACCTACTCATTATTTATCTGTTCTTTCCTTTTCAGAAGCATCCATGTCCGGCTTGGAGATGAAAATCTGAACGTCCTGGAGGGCACAGAACAGTTCTTGGCAGTGGCAAAAACAATCATCCACCCCAAATACAACCAGTCATGCTATGACAATGACGTCATGCTGGTCAAACTGTTGAGCCCAGCTGTACTTAACCATTATGTGCAGCCCATAAGTCTGGCTACCCAGAGGGCAAGCTCTGGGGATATGTGCATGGTGTCAGGATGGGGCGGTCCTATCAATTTCCCAGGTATGTAAATGATTCCGTCCCAGGAAAGACCTGACAGTATCAACCTCAACCATACCATGCCCACAGATAAAAGAACTAAAGCTTCTGAAATGAACATCCAAAATAGTGAAGGCATCTGAAGGAGCTGTAGAAAGGACAATGCTCTCCCAGTAAGGGTGGTGCTATCTTGATTTATGGCGTAGCTCTCCATATATATACAGTCGTACCTCGGAAGTTGGACGGAATCCATTCCGGAAGTCTGTTCAACTTCCAAAACATTCAGAAACCAAAGCACAGCTTCTGATTGGCTGCAGGAAGCTCCTGTAGCCAATCGGAAGCCGTGGAAGCCCCGTTGGACTTTCGGGTTCCAAAGAACGTTCGCAAACCGGAACACTCATTTCTGGGTTTGCTGTGTTCGGGAGCCAAGGTACGACTGTATGCTGAAACTACCAGGGAACCAATTTTACAGCTTTTAGCACGGTGAAGTCCTACTATAGGGGATCAGGTTGCAGGTGGGAAATTAAATTCTTAATGTCTTCCTTCCCTGCATTAAAAACTCAACCCCCTCTTAAAAATCCCACAAATTCAGTGAGATTAGTTGTTTGCTTAGGTCTCCCTTTCTGCTTGATGCATTTGTTTTGTTTTGTTTAACTTGCACAGAGATTTGTAAATGGGAGAACAATAAAAATGAGAACACCTCCCCACTCGGGACAGAAGAGAAATTAAGTTTGGTTCACATTTTAAAGCAAACTTACCTAATTGGCTACAGTGGCGTAGCGTGGGTTGTCAGCACCCGGGGCAAGGCAAGTAATTTGCGCCCCCTAACCCCTAACCTGCCGCCGCTGCCAGCTTCTTCTTGCTGCTGCCTGGTCTGGTCTGGTGTGGTTCTCTCCCGCGCTCAGCGCTGCGCTGGGCGGCCGCTGCACTGTCCCTCCCCAGATAGTCCCTCGCTCTCTCTCTGCACCGCACGCCTGGCACCCACCCCCTCCACAGTGGGCAGCGACCCAGCGGCTCGGATTGGATTCGCACAGCCAGCACTGCAGTGAGAGAGAGTGAGCCAGGTAGGGGCAGAGAGCTGCGAGTGCGAGCGCGCCCCCCCCGATGTTGCGCCCGGTGCGGCCGGCCCCCCCTGCACCCCCCACGCTACGCCACTGATTGGCTAGCCTTCAAAGTTTGCACTTCACCAAAATTTTTGATGACCAAGCCCTCACCAATGTGTATATTAGAAGAAAGTGTTCATAAAAATGCCTACATTTGTGAGAATGTAAAAAACATGTATGATTTAGGGAAACTTGTTTGCAACCTTAGATAAAGGTAAAAAAGGTAAAGACGTTTAAAAAAGAGCAGAGAAACAGAACTCTTCTTTTGGCATCCTATCTTCTTGAAGCATGTAAATGTAATGAACTATAAGTAAAACCATAGGGACGCGGGTGGCGCTGTGGTCTAAACCACAGAGCCTAGGACTTGCTGATCAGAAGGTTGGCAGTTTGAACCCCTGCCACGGGGTGAGCTCCTGTTGCTTGGTCCCTGCTCCTGCCAACCTAGCAATTCGAAAGCACGTCACCACGCCGGCGGGAAGGTAAACGGCATTTCCGTGCGCTGCTCTGGTTCGCCAGAAGTGACTTAGTCATGCTGGCCACGACCCGGAAACTGTATGCCAGCTCCCTCGGCCAGTAAAGCGAGATGAGCGCCGCAACCCCAGTGTCGTCTGAGACTGGACTTAGCAGTCAGGGGTCCCTTTACCTTTACCTTTATGAGTAAAACCAATCTTTCTCAAGATCCCAAACAACTTCTTGTTCTTGCCTCCAGGGACAGCTCAGTCAGCAGAGCACGAGACTCTTAAGCCCAGGGTCATGGTTTTGAGCCCCACGTTTTGGGTAAAAGATTCCTGCTTTGCGGGGGGTTAGATGACACTTATGGCCCCTTCCAACTCTACAATTCTTCTTCTTTCTTTAGAGCGAATTCCTCTGATCCTTTACTGTGCAAATGTCAGGATAATGTCTTTGGAGGAGTGCGCTGCCCTGTATCCTGGGAAGCTGAACTCCGATATGATGTGTGCTGCTGCGATGGGAGGAGGCACTGACTCCTGTGAAGTAAGGACCTTTTGTTGGAACATCACAAGTGCCTTGCAGAACCAGATAACACATCCCTGTAAAGTGGATTAGGCTGAGATATAAGCCCTGTTCGGACATTCGATGCCCATGGATACTGAACATGCGATGAGGCTCTCCAATAGGCACCCAACTAGCCACAGGCCCTGGGCTCCTTAGGTTGGAAGGGCAGGATAGAAATTTGATAACAAATAGATGCAAATATATGCATCGGCCAAGCCCCACGGCCAATGTGCAGTTGCGATCACTCTGTAGGGGGCCTGTGCATGGCTGGTTGTATATATTTAAGGGTCCCCTCTATAGGAATGTGAACACCTGTTCCCATGGAAAGAGCCCTATGTGCTCAAACCTGTATGCACATAGCCCCCTACAGTGTGACGCCAATTGCACATTGGCTGGGGGCTTGGTCAATGCATATGTTAACATGTATTTGCATTTGTTTGTTTTGTTTATCAAATTTCTATCCTGCCCTTCCAACCAAAGGAGCCCAGGGCCTCTGGCTAGTTGGGTGCCCCTAACGGGAAAGAGCAATGGTCCCAACAACATTCAGTTCAATCCATGGTCAGTTCAATCCATTTTGGAACTTAAGTTGGCTGATAAACTAAAAAGTCTTGTTGTTGTTGTTTAGTCGTTTAGTCGTGTCCGACTCTTTGTGACCCCATGGACCAGAGCATGCCAGGCACTCCTATCTTCCACTGCCTCCCGCAGTTTGGTCAGACTCATGTTTGTGGCTTCGACAACACTGCCCAACCAAGTCTTAACATCCAACTAATCTGATTTTGCTGGGTTTTGGATGAGATTTTGCTATTGTTGTGTTTTTGCCCTTTCAGCTCTACCTAGATTTAAAGTACATCAGTGTATTTCAATATTCACTATTCAGTGCTCCTTCTTGCTTTCGTGTCACTGTGTTCTATGTAATGTGTGCCAAAAAGTTCAAACTCTGCCCCAGAAGAGAGGCTACCGAACTTGTTGCTGGACTCCAGCTCCATCATCCTGGCCATGGGCTATGCTAGCTAAGGCTGTAGTTGGGAGTCCCACAACATTTAGAGCCTTGGGTTCTTCAGCCATGCTATATATTGTGGGAAACCCAAGATCTGTGGCCACAGTGAATTATGAAAAATGATGCAATCTAATTATGTGCATAGGTAAGGGTTGGTTCATCTATTGGGTTTTTTAAATGTCTAAAGTCAGTGGGTTTTTTTGGTTAAAGAAAAAAACCCCAACAAAAAGCCGAGAAGCTAGTACTCAAAATGGCTGCCACAGGTAGCAAAACAACAACAACAACAACAACAACAACAACAACAACAACAACATTACTAAGAGAGAGAGAAAGAAGTGGCAGTATTTTGTGCCACTGAGTACCATCACACACATTCAAAAGCACTGGTTCACGCCAGTGTGACCCAATATATCCAGTGGATTTTGGTGTGCTGAGCTTATCTTGCAAAATGGTTTAATGCCGCTCGTAACGTCTGACAGCCAGCAATTTCATAAATGGGTGCTGTTTCCGCCCACCCGCTGCCCTGCCCTCGTCTGTCTTGATGACTGGCATTTTCCTAATGGCAAATAATAAACACCCACAGGTTCTTTTGAACCCTGGAAGGGTCAGCTGGAGAGGTCTGGAGGACTGTGTTTGGATGCCAGGCCTGAGGCTCACTTTCCCTGACCTATGGGCCATGTTCCTATGCACTTACCTGGGAATTGCATCTCCTTGAACTTCGTGAGACTTCCTTCCATGCAAACGAGCCAATTCCTCGGGGCCAAGGTCCCTTCACCCCTCGCAATAAAATATTGGAAGGGGCCACCTCCCCAAGTTGCCATTCAAATTGTGTGTGCGTGCTGCATCTTGTGCTCAATTATGTGGGGCAGGAGTTTCCTGCTCCCCTTGTTATATTCAAGTTGTCACCCCTGCTTCCATGTGAACATGCATAGGAAAGGGTGACATTCTTCAGCCTTGGGTCCCCAGATGTCGTTGGACTACAACTCCAATCATCCATCATTATTGAATAAAATGGCTGGGGATGATGGGATTTGTAGTCCAGTAACACCTGGGAACCCAAGGTTGAAGAACGCTGGGATAGGGCAATATATTTGTATATGATTACAGGTAGTACAGTACTGGCGTATTTTTAGATGTTTTATCACTTGTGTGTTTAATACCCTGGGCTCCTTTGGGAGGAAAGAGTAGGGTTGCCATATTTCAAAAAGTAGCAACCAAGACACCCCCCAAAAGCCATGATTTTTTTCAATTGACTTGTCTAAGATCCAGGAAAAATTGCCACCTTTCAGAAATCCCGCCCCACCCCCCAGATGTCAATTCCGCCTTTGCAATTCTGGTAACGTCCAGACGTATGGCAGCCCTAGGAAGGAGGGGACCTAGTAATAATCAGAACAACCCTTCGTGGGTTAAAGAGATGTCTCTCTTGGTTGTCAATACAGGGTGACTCCGGGGGACCCCTTGTCTGCAACGGGAAGCTCCAGGGTCTGGTGTCTTGGGGTGACGTGCCCTGCAGCTCCAGCACCAAACCCGGGGTCTACATGGACATTTCCAGATACAGAGACTGGATCATTGAGACCATGTGTGATGACGACTGACTTGTTGTGGGGAAATCAGACCCTCCCCCCTCCTCATTTTGCTGAGATCCCAGAATAAACCATGAGGAACCCATGTTTCCTTCCTGCCCTCCATCCTTTTTCACTCAGGCCTGCTTCTTGCCTTCCCTTATTTGGATTGTAGCGCTATCTGCATTGCAGAGGGTTGGACCATTGGGATTCCTTCCAGCTCTACAATTCTACGATTCTGTTATCTCTCACTCACAAACTCTTTCGGTCTGCTCCCAAAGGAGAAGCACCAATAGCTTCCAAGCGGAGCCTGACACGAGTTTTACACAATGTATCTTAGGAACATAGGAAGCTGCCTTACGCAGAGTCAGACCATTGGCTCACCTAGATCCATACACTCTACACTGACTGGCAGCGGTCGTCTTGGGTTTCAGACTAAAATCTTTCCCAGCACCTCCTGTACTGTTTGGAGAAGGAATCCTTTGGGAAAAAATGAAAACCTTTGTCTAGGGAGGGAGAACATTTGTTAAGCGATATCTTCATGGGTACCTTTCACCTGCCATTTGTTCAATTTTTGATTTTTTTAAAATTTTAATGGCATTCTTCACCCCCTTCATGACTTTCAGTGCACGGTTTATTCCTGTCATAGAAAATTTGCAACTCTATGGCTGCATTCAGAGCAGACCTATTCAAAATAATGGACGTGGCTTAGGTCCCATCTCCACTGCACTTCTGATATAATATTTTTTTATTAATCTTTAATACAATTCCAATAAAAGCCACATTGTCACATTACCAAATTACAATCCAAAGAGAGAGAGAGAGAGAGAGAGAGAGAGCCAATTATTCAAAAACCAAATTAATCAATTTGAAATGACCTCCCGTGTACTTGATTTCAGGTTACAAAATTCTTATTTCTTCCTGCTTTCATAATCTTGATTAATCCAATAACAACACTTCTGATTTTAATCCTGCACTGCACTTCTGAAACAGTAAAGGTAAAGGTAAAGGGACCCCTGACCATTAGGTCCAGTTGCTGACAACTCTGGGGTTGCGGCGCTTATTTCACTTCCGGGTCATGTCGCCAGCATGACTAAGCCACTTCTGGCGAACCAGAGCAGTGCACGGAAATGCCATTTATCTTCCCGCCAGAGCGGTACCTATTTATCTACTTGCACTTTGACGTGCTTTTGAACTGCTAGGTAGGCAGGAGCAGGGACTGAGCAACGGGAGCTCACCCCGTCGTGGGGATTCGAATCGCTGACCTGCTGATCGGCAAGCCCTAGGCTCTGTGGTTTAACCCACAGCACCACCCGCATCCCTCTTCTGAAACAGTATCAAACCTTTTTAAACAGTCCTGGAAGATAGCTTGCTTAGCTTGTTGAGAGCAGTTAGGAGACCCCTGTTTCCCCCATTGGTGAATGAATGAATGAATGAATGAATGAATGGGCAAGGACACACCCAGCTGGGCATTCAAGAAGTAGGGACCACTCCCAGTGCTGAAACTTATATTGTCCAGAGTTCTTGGTGTGTTTTTTTCTCGGGCATTCCAGAAGGGCATGAAGCAGGGCTGGTGAGGTGAATGTCCCGGGGGGAAATGTGTGGCTAAGGAGAGGCTGTGGCCTGGGCAAAGACCTGAGAGCCAGAAAAAGAGGCTTGGAGAAAAAGAAGCATTTGTTCCCCAGGCCTGAGGTTCTCCACCCCTGCCTTATGCTTTCCTAGAACCTTCTGCAATTTGTGATCTGCCTTCGGCACCTGGGGAAAGTTGGCAGCAGGGTGAGCCTCCCACAAAGGACTGCCCCCTCAATGGGCCATCGTTAGTCTCAGCATGCTCCCAACCTCACTGATCACTGGCCTGGTCGGCATGCATCCATGTAGGCACAGGAAGCGGAAAAGGCATGGGATAATGTTTGTGCACTGGGGTGAGGGGGAGAGAACAAGGGAGATGCAGACTTGAGTTCATTTCTTATTCTTTATTTGTGCGCTTTGTCTCTGAGCTGGCGTCACCCGCGCTGTATCACCTCCCGGATCCAGCCGACGTAGTTGCAGACCTTAGTATAGATACCAGGTTTCCCAGGCTGGCCGCACACCTCTGGACCCCAAGACACGATGCCCTGAAGTTCTTCGTTGCAGATGAGGGGTCCCCCAGAATCGCCCTGCACAGGGAGAAAATCCCACCCCCATGTGAAGTCTTAATAGAACATTTCATCTTTGGCTTATTTTCAAGTGACTTTTGCAAGCAATCTGTTCAGATCTCTGTTAAGAAGAAGCGAGTGCCTGGGAAAGAGCGAGAGAAAGAAAGAAAGAAAGAAAGAAAGAAAGAAAGAAAGAAAGAAAGAAAGAGAGAGTATCCTGTACACAGTCATCATGTGGCATCTCTGGAGATTAAAGGTAAAGGTACCCCTGCCCATACGGGCCAGTCTTGACAGACTCTAGGGTTGTGCGCTCATCTCACTCTAGAGGCCAGGAGCCAGCGCTGTCCGCAGACACTTCCGGGTCACGTGGCCAGCGTGACGAAGCTGCATCTGGCGAGCCAGCGCAGCACATGGAAACGCCATTTACCTTCCCGCTGGTAAGCGGTCCCTATTTATCTACTTTCACTCGGAGGTGCTTTCGAACTGCTAGCTGGGCAGGCGCTGGGACCGAACGACGGGAGCGCACCCCGCCACGGGGATTCGAACCGCCAACCTTTCGATCGGCAAGCCCTAGGCACTGAGGCTTTTACCCACAGCTCCACCCGCATCCCTCT
Source organism: Podarcis erhardii (assembly GCF_964252035.2). Taxonomy (NCBI): domain Eukaryota; kingdom Metazoa; phylum Chordata; class Lepidosauria; order Squamata; family Lacertidae; genus Podarcis; species Podarcis erhardii. Next base: position 73,537,817 of record NC_138511.1, read on the forward strand.
CTGGAGATTACGTATCTCCAAATTTTGTCATGTGTACAAAAATGCATATACCAGAGCAAGGTGTACATTTAAATGCATGTCTTAGTGAAAATACCATACAAAATGCACCACATTAGGGAAATGTGCTTTGCAAAAATGCTTATATCAGGCAACACTGCATACAAACATCAGCACTAAAATGCTGATGACTGTTCTTGAAGATATTTATTTTCTAAGTCACGAGTTGATCTGAAAGTGTGGAGTACTGAACTTAAGAGTGGAAAAATTAGCAACTGAGTGAAACTGATACCACCAGATACACCCATCTCCACCTTGAGGTTTGTAAAAGTACAAAAAAAAAAAAAGACTTCAGGGGGAAAACCTTGAAAGAGACAGAAACCCTGAACAAATCCTAAAACAGTCCAGTGAAGACTGAGCATGCTCAGTGGCCATAGAATGTGCAGTATCTGTTGCCGGGGGTGGGGTGGGCAGTGGAGGAGTGGAGAGAGTAAAATGGAATGGAGTATCCTAGGAGTGGGCATGGCTGGCTGAAACCCTGAACTGGAGCAGTCCCAAACCACAGCATTTTGCTGCAGGTCCTGGCTATCGAAACTAAACATGAAGTGGCAGTTCCGGAGTGTTTAAACACAGAAAAAGTCTTGGTCTTAGCAGCTCACAGATGCTGTAACACAGCCACGGGCACACAAGCCTCTACTGTCCTCAGCCAGTTCCGGGCTTAAAACATCTTGTAAAATTAAGCAATTTCATGAAAGTCACTTTGGAACAGACGGAAAGCAGGTGGCGAAAAGTACGGCCCAAGAAACAAGGTGTCCGAACAAGGACTAGAGACAATAGACCATAGCAGGAAACAGGCAAAATGCGAACAAGGTGCACTCCAGCTACTGTTGGACTTTCGGCTCTTGCTGAGTTTGGCGTGGGGGGAGGGCAGTCTGGTGGTGACAATAGTTGTGGGGGGAATGACAGCACAGGTGGGGCAGGGAGTGGCACCTTTCCATTTCATATGGTGAATTGGGATGGGCTGCTCCAGGCACGGTGGCACAGGACTCTCGTTCTCCCAACACCTCCGAGCTGTTCATTGCCTCATTTCACTCTGCCTAACGGCAGCGCTGGCTTGGAATGTTTATACTGTATTTTGAAAGTGACATGGGGGAAATAGTTTTAAAGGAGCCATTATGCTGATCCTGATTGTACCTCCCCTCTGTCTCTCTCTCTCCCATCCCAGGGGTGCCATCTCTAGGGTGATTTTACAATTAAGAAAATTAATTGTGGGTGCTCAGCCCCCACACTGCAGGGCCCCCGACGCAACTTCCAGTGCCTCGCAAAGCCCCAGAAGTCACATCTGAGGCCTTGCGAGACCTCAGAGATGCTGTCCAAGGCCTTGTGAGACCTTGGAACTGGATTTCCATAGCCGCCGGAAGTAAGCTTCTGAGGCTGTGGGGCGTGTGACGTAATAACAGCATGTCCCAGCGTGACATCATGACACCCCGCTGGGCACCCATAACTTGGGGCCCAAATCGGCGCCTCTGTATCATACAATAATGCATTTTGCACACCATCTAGTTCAGGGGTCAGCAAACTTTTTCAGCCGTGGGCCGGTCCACTGTCCCTCAGACCTTGTGGGGGACCAGACTATATTTTGGAGGAAAAAATGAATGAATTCCTATGCCCCACAAATAACCCAGAGATGCATTTTAAATAAAAGGACACATTCTACTCATATAAAAACACGCTGATTCCCAGCCCGTCCGCAGGCTGGATTTAGAAGGCGATTGGGCCGGATCCGGCCCCCGGGTCTTAGTTTGGCTAACCATGATCTAGTTTGACCCTAAGTTGCCTTTGAATTAAAGGATTTTCCTCACCTGGCAAGTGTCAGCACCCCCTTCCCTCACGCCAGCGCACAACATGTTCTCGGTGATGGCATCAGGATACACCGCCTCACACTCACTCTGCGTGATGATGGGGAGATAAACACACTGCAATTCTTCAGGGATGGTTGCTGTAGAGACGACAGTTACCAAGGTTAGGGGTCGCCAACCATTTTGGATCAGTAGCACACTTGGAATTTTGCGAAAGGGTGGCGGGTGCCAGTCACAAAATGGCGCCCACAGGAGCATGACAGGACACAAAGTTAGAGAGTGCACAGTCATTGCTGCTCCCTCTCGGGCAAGGCGACCATGGGAAGTCCGCTATGTGCTGCTGGTCCCAAATGTGGAAATAATGTAATAATTCCCCCCCCCCCCGCCACACACACAAACTCAATGATGCTGTTGCTATCTAAAAAACACCTGGAAGCATTCCCTAGTACTTGGAAAAATATACCACATAGGCATTTCTCACATTTACACACACATACGTACCACAAATACAAAGCCACACATATATCTCCCCGCTCTCTCTGCCCAAGCACACCCTTCCCTCTCTCTCACAAACCACACATACACAGAGATATATTTCAGGGCTGGGTGGTGAAACACTATCCGAAAATCTGGACTTGCTGCTGCCAGTTAGTGTTGACACTACTAAGCTAGATGGGCAATTGGTCTGACAATAAGGCCGCTTCCAAGAGAAGGGCTGTAGCTCCAGGGTAGAGCATCTGCTTCACATGAAGAATGTCCCAGGTTCAATCTCCAGCTCCTGCCTGAAACCCTGGAGAGCTGCTGCCAGCCCGTGTAGGCACTATTAAGCTTTGTTGGCATTATTTGGCCTTTGCTTGCGTTCTTTGGAACATCGTTTGAATAAAGGGATCTCGATCGATTGCATGCTTTGCTTGATCCACACAACCCACATCTGTATGGTGGCAAAATCTTTCCGGCTGCTCCTATGGCCCCTCTCCCACCTCTGCCTTAAAAATGTTAAAATATTCGAAGGCCCTACGTCTTGAGCTGCTGGTCCTGCCCCACCCTGTCACAAGGCACCGCGTTCCTGGAGCAACACACTGACTGGCCACGTTGATGGGCTGGACACTGTCGGTGATGGCCGCTGGCGAGGAGAGCCTGATCAGCATGATGTCATTGTCCTTGCTGACGGAATCGTAGTTTGGGTGAGGCACGAGCCGGACCGCTCTCTTTTGCTGTACAGTGTCCTCCATGCGCAACATGTTGTGCACTCCCAGGCGCACGTAAGTGGTGCTGCAGGAGAGCAAGGCAAAAGGGGGTTACTTGGGAAATCTGCGAGAAAGAGAAATACAGTGGTGCCTCGGGTTACATATGGTTCAGGTTACGGACGCTTCAGGTTACAGACTCCGCTAACCCAGAAATAGTACCTCGGGTTAAGAACTTTGCTTCAGGATGAGAACAGAAATCGTGCAGCGGTAGCGCAGCAGCAGCGGGAGGCCCCATTAGCTAAATTGGTGCTTCAGGTTAAGAACAGTTTCAGGATAAGAACGGACCTCCGGAACGAATTAAGTACCGTATTTTTCGCTCTATAAGACTCACCTTTGTCCTCCTTAAAAGTAAGGGGAAATGTGTGTGCGTCTGATGGAGCGAATGCAGGCTGCGCAGCTATCACAGAAGCCAGAACAGCAAGAGGGATTGCTGCTTTCACTGCGCAGCGATCCCTCTTGCTGTTCTGGCTTCTGAGATTCAGAATATTTCTTTTTCTTGTTTTCCTCCTCCAAAAACTAGGTGCATCTTGTGGTCTGGTGCGTCTTATTAGAGCAAAAACCCAAGGTTCCACTGTAGTTAAAAGTCTAGAGTGGCATGGTGTCATGGACTGGCTGGGGAACCCCCAAGGGAACCCCCAGGGGAACAAGGGTCAGAGCCCAGGGATTGTTGGTGGGATGACGATGAATGGTCAGAGGGAAAGAGGGAGGAGACTGGGAGGAGAAGGTTTGGAAGCTGAAGAGGCAACAGGGTTCAGTGAGTGGGAAGAGGCTGTGGCAGAGAGCAGTCCAGAATGAGAGGCAGAAGCAGAGGCTGGAGAGGAGGGGTGCCAAGAGGCTGGTTGCTTAAGGAGCCAGGGAAATATCCCCTTCCTGAGGTGACCATCTCCCCTCCTCCTGGTCTCCCAGGAGGAGGAATGAAGAGGGCAGAGCAAAGAGAGACAAGATAAAGACACCTCAGGTTGCTGGGGAAGGACCCAAGGGAGGAGTCTTAGAGAGCAGTGGGAAGTTCTCACAACTGCCTCTTTGAAGCAAGACCTGGGAAGAGTTGCTGGAATCACTAGGCCTGTGCTATTTTAGTTTCTTTGAATAAAGCGTTAACTGACACAGGGTGTTTTATTGCTAGCCTGCTCCCGACTCCAGCTCCTGACAGCTGGGTGGGCAACTTGCCCTAATTTCATGTGGCCCTCAGTCTAATTTCATGCAGGTGACAGGAGGCTGGAGGAGAGGCTTCACACACGCCATACATTTAAATACAGTGGTACCTCGGGTAAGTACTTAATTCGTTCCGGAGGTCCGTTCTTAACCTGAAGCACCACTTTAGCTGTTGGGGCCTCCCGCTGCCGCCAAGCCACCAGAGCACAATTTCTGTTCTCATCTTGAAGCAAAATTCTTAACCTGAGGTACTATTTCTGGGTTAGTGGAGTCTGTAACCTGAAGCGTCTGTAACCTGAAGCGTATGTAACCTGAGGTACCACTGTACATTCTTTTAACCCTAAGGATCCTGGGGATTATAATTTATCAAGCACAGAGCTACAATTCCCAGCAGCCTCAACCAATTACAGTTCCCAGGATTTTTGTGTGCGGGGAGGGAGAAATTATGTGCTTTAAATGTATGGTGTGTGCACTGCCCAAGAGTGAGAAGAGGTGGCAGAGAGAGGGGGTACTCCACCCACTTCTGGCTCTAGTCCCACCACCATCAACCACCAGCCTCTAACATAATATCTTCTAGAGAATGTAGCCCTTTGCAGTAAACAAAAGAAGCTTTTCATCCTAGTATAAAAGATGCCACCACTACTATCCATTTTCTCTTACAAGGACTGCCACAGCTAGAGCTGTTCATGGTGCAGTCTTGTGACCTGTTAACCACTTAGGCTGATGTTTCATTGTCTTCTGCAACATGGTCTTGCCTCAATCACTGTGGATTAGTGGCAAGTTCATTCTGCTTTAGTTTGTTCCGTAATGCTTCCCCAATGCAACCACACTATCGCCGTCTGGAGGGGATATTGTGTAACAAAAGCAGGACAAATATGAATCCAGAACATCTGCGGCATAAAAAGTTGTGGGGCTTCAGCAGGAAGTTACAGGATATTCACTGACTGGAAGTGGAACTAGTGTGACTGTCCCAAACCTTTTGCAGGTACCAACAGTACTGAGAGCTGGAGGGGCCCTTAGGCAGAAGAAGGGATTTTGCTAGAGGCAGTCTGTGTCAGGGGCTGGACTGAGGAGGAATGGTGAGGACCACCCTCCTCCTCCTGAACCTTCCCGAGAACAGGAGGAAAGTATAGATTTAGAACAGTGGTTTGCAGAAGGGCATAGTTCAGAGGCTGCAGAGGGGAGGAGATGGGAAATATTGGGAGAGCAGCAAGAAGAAGAAGCACTAGGGAAGAGACAGCTAACAGACTCAGTGTTCCTTGAAAGCATTCCTGACCCCCTCTCCCAGAACAAGGCATGCCTTGAGATTAACAGAACAGAAAACTCAGAGGCAGAAAGCACAGATCAGCTGGCGCAGGGGTGACATATAATAGGAGACATGGAAGGGGTGGGACTTCACTCAGAGCAACGCCATTATCCTAGGTCGACTGCATTCCTTCGTCTCTCTCTCTGGGTGCATAGTGAATAAGTTACTTGGTAAGAAATGTTTTTTGTTTATCTACTTCTTGGCTGCCACCGTGGGAGTGATCAGATTCCCTGAAGCAGTCTGCTAGGTCAAAGAGGCAAAGGCGTACCCTGGGAGTCTGCAGTGTGCAGCGGTCAACACCCACTCCATGGTCACCAGAGCCCCGCTGCAATAGAACCGGTTCATGTCATAGATGGCTGCATGCCAAGGTTGGAAACCTTTCATGCATGCGGTTCCTCCAACGATTCGTGACTCTTCCTGAGCAGCGGCTGCAAATCGGGGTGGGGGTGGGGGTTGAGAGACAAGAACAGGGACAGTAAGAAAGGCTCTGCTGCATCACCAGAGGCAAGGGTCCATCGAGCCCAGCATCCTGTTTCCCAGACAGTGGCCAATCAGATGCCTCTGGGATGCCCACCAGAAGAAGATGAAGACCATAGCTCTTTTCCATTGCTGCATCCCCAGCAACTGGTACCTAGAGATGCCTCTGAACTTGGAGCCTGCACACAGCTACCATGGCTAGTTGCATGCATAGATCATGGGATGGGAATCCATGGCCCTCCAGGTATTGTTGGCCTCCGACGTCTATCAGAAGAACTGCCAACCTGGGCAGTTTTATTCTGTGAACCACCTGAGATCTTATGATGAAGGGCGGTATATAAACCTTATTAATGATAATAATAATAATAATAATAATAATAATAATAATAATAATAACAACAACAACAACAACCACCTGATGTCACAATGACTTGTGATGCAAGGTGCTTAAAAGCCCCAAAGTTGGGATGTCAAAGCCCCTTGCAGCAAGGTGCTGCTAAAACAAACTTTCTCCCCATCCTTCTAATGGGGTTTCCATGCAAACCGCTTCCTGAATCAGGGAGGGATTTGCATGGAATGCTGCTGAACTGAGCAGGATTTCACCCCCTGCTCACTAGCTGATGAGCAGGCATTAAATCCTTCTCAGTTTGCCTGTGTGCCTCTGTTCCTTGCTGGCTGAGTGGATGGGCTGAGTGGACAGCTGATGGGTGGACTGGCATGGCTTGGGAAAAATGGTCTTATGGGCCAACTTAGACCCCCCCAGCAGGCCATGAATGGCCTGTGAGATAGAGGTTCCCCACCCTTGTTATATGGAAAGAGTTGGAAACCTCAGGTGTGTGTGTGTGTGTGTGTGTGTGTGTGTGTGTGTGTGAATGCAGCTCTACAGCCCTCTCTATTTGGGCCTCAGGACTCCCCACAGGCCACACCTGCTTCCCAGCTGCACCCCTTCTCCACAGCCCACACTTCTCACTGGTCCTGCTTTGCACCCTTCTGGAATGTTCTGTCCTGGCTAGAAAATATCCTTGAACTCTGCCAATGCTTCTTGTTTACCTGGAGGAAGGACAGAGAGTGATGTGTGAGTAAACTAACATTTGTTGCTCCACCCACTTTTCCTTCTGGCCCCACCCACCAACCACTGCAATATGGCCCCCGGAAGGTAGCCTACAAGGTAATGCAGCCCTGAGGCTGAGGAAAGCTGCACCACTGCTCAGTGAAACAAGGTCCTAGGCTCAAATAGGTAGGGCTGGGCGGCGCTCCTGCCTCAAATCCTGGAGAGCTGCTGCCAGTCAGTGCTGACATTACTGATCTGACTTGGCATATCCTATGTACATCTGAGCAACATGCTTCATGTGCACTGTCATTTACCTGAGGTTGAAATCTCCATTTAGAACAGTGACTGGCTTTGGAAACATGTTTGTACACTCTTACCTCCTGACACCAACAGCAGTGCCAGTGAAACCATCTCCATGGCTGTCATGTCACTGCATGAGACTGTGAAGGGCCTGTCTGTCAGTAGACCTGCTGAGGAGACATGCAGAGCAAATGGTCACAGACAGCCAAGGTAGTGTTTGTGGATAGTGGGTAATAGGTTACAGTCACGTCGTCCCACAAAACTGCAACCCTGCCTGGTTGTCCAGGCAGTAGTATTTATAAAATTTCAAACAAAGCATTTCAATTTTCACCAATCATATACATCATTACCTCATTTCATGTTTAATACACATGCTCCATAAGCAATGGCAATTTATGTTGATTAAGTTCTGATTCCCACCATGTTCTGTTACATTGTGTTAGTATGCATGTTGGGTAGCGATTTACACCATGTAGCAACTTACGTTCTAGCTTTGAGCTGTATCTTTGTGATTCACATATTAGCTGTATTTCTGCCCCAATAGGGGGGGCGGGGGGCGGTTGTGTGTGTGGCAACGTGCAAAATCATCAGTTTCATAAAGTAAAAGGCTACCATAACTTCTCTATTAGAAGCAAACTCAAGGATTTACAGAGGTACACATTATCACATTTATTGTGGCCCTTTGGGCCACCACCACAGGTACAGTAGGAATGGGGAGCCAGTGGCTCTCCAGATATTCTTGAACTCCTATTTCCACCAGCCCTTGCAGCCATTGGTAAGGGATGATGGGAGTTGTAGTCCAGCAATATAGTCACCATCCCTAGGATGTAGAGATACCTGAATTCACATTTCTGCCTAGGTGTGAAATTCATTGCGATACCTCAAGCCTCAAAGGGAGAAGGACACCAATTGTTGGCAGAGCACACAATTTTCAGAGCTTAGAAAGCCTGTTTTAACTAGTTCAAGTCCAACATGTCGAAAAAGGAACTGATTCCAGATTCCCACCATCCCTTTACAAAGCAAACTAATTTGGTTCATGTTAAGTTCATAGTTCAAGGTCATCCAAATGATCCTTGACAATCCACCCCCCCACCCCAATTCAGGATGTTACAAGTCAGCTCTCCACATTTCCATATCAGTTTGTGAATTTTGTATGAACAAATCCTCACAAGAATTCAGCAGAATTTTAATGCAGACTTCTAATATACACCCAGGTGGTGCTGTGGTGCTGATCGGAAGGTCAGCGGTTCAACTCCCCACGATGGGGTGAGCGCCCATTGTTCGGTCCCAGCTCCTGCCAACCTAGCAGTTCGAAAGCATGTCAAAGTGCAAGTAGATAAATAGGTACCGCTCCGGCGGGAAGGTAAACGGCCTTTCCGTGCTCTGCTCTGGTTCGCCAGAAGCGGCTTAGTCATGCTGGCCATTTAGTCATGCTGGCCACATGACCCGGAAAAACTGTCTGCGGACAAACATGGGCTCCCTCGGCCAGTAAAGCAATTTCCCCTAATAGACACATTTTTGCAAAGCAATTGACCCCGATATTGCATTTTAATGTTATTTTTAAACTAGAAAGTGTGAACACTTTTTTGTGAACACTTTACCCCAGTATTTGCATTCTCTTACTTTACTAGAGAAGTGTGTTTCAAACTTTGGAAAAGTGTGAGTTTTGAAGTGCAAATCTGTTAAGTTCACTTTTAAATGCAAACTGAATTGAATTTCCATCCAATTCCTAGGTACAATAGGAGGTGTTTTTGTCTCACCTTCCTTTCACATTAAGGGAAGCAGTCATGGCTGCTGTCTGGAGTAAGTCACCCTGGAGTAAGTAAGAGGGCTTACATCTCTTTAAAAGGCAGGAAAGTGGGCAGTGTTTTACCAGGGATAGATACCAAGAAAGAGGATTTCTTTCTGGTAAATAAGAGACAGTTGTGGCATATTGTCCATCATCACCCAGCTGTCATTCAGAGGCATGTTCTGGTCTATATGGGATTTCAAAAAAATAATAATAATTCTATAATGCCCTTCATTGAGAACACTAAAATAGATTTACTTGCATATATTTCCCAGTTGGCTGGGGTACTCTATGAAACACAGGAAAATAGCCATCCTTTCAAAAGTGAAATCTCACATCACTTTTTTAAAACACACACACACACGTGCGCGCACGTGCACACACACACACACACACACACACACACAGTTCTTCTTGTGATAGGAAGAAATGGAAACTCAAGAAGAAGGGTATTAGTTGAACATCAGCTTGAAAGTAAAACATGCTTCTTTACCATAGAAACATTTTATGAAAAATTACTATCTGGCATTTGTAGGCAGGTTACTTATCAATAGGTATAACCAGAACTAAATGGCACAAAACAAAATGCATTCTGACATTTTATGGGCCATTCCGATGAGCACGAGAATAGAAAAACAGATGTATATTTGTAAGGAGCTCTCCAGTAGCCCCTTCTATCAAAAGGTCACTTGCAACAACAACAAAAATCTGATTGAAATCTTCGACAGCCCCCTTGCCCACAATTTTTCATGATGAACTGGGAAGCTTTGCTTCCAAACAAGGGCATCCTAGTCACCTTCTCTGGTGAGAAGGATGACATCCATCTCTGAGAAAGATAAAGAGTGGTCCCACCTACCTGTCTGTGATACAACTGGAGGGTTTGGAGGAACACTGTGGCCTGATGCCTGCCGACAACACCTGGCTGGTTCTACTTTAATGAGCAGGGTGCTAAAGAGTATTCATCACCATGTGTGACTAGTTTTGTATCCAGCAGATTCCTTGATGCCTTAGTCCACACAAGTCCCACTTCGGAGCTCTTCCCAACTGCTGTATACTTTCCCGTCCCAACAGGGCCAATGCTTCTCTTCACGACTTGTGCCTGCATCCGCCACATGCCTTTACAGGGCCTCAGACGCCTCATCTGCCATTGTTAATTTCTAGGCACTCCTCCTAATGAAGAGGTGTCAGCCTTTAATTATTATTACAAGGATTTCCCCCCTCTTTGTTGGATAAGGCTGCAAATTGAGCAATGGTCGCTGGGAAGGGCCTTAGAAAGAGAGAGATTAGTGTCAGCCTCCCCACTATTGTTCCATGACAGGTCTTTGCCGCTTTAGTTTTTAACTGGGTTGAAAAGCGTAAATGCACAGACCTGGTGATAATTTTCTGTCAAGCCCAAGGAACTGCGCAAGTTAAAAACACAGATCACGGGAATGGAACCTGCTTTGCGGAAAGTTGCTCACTTGGAAAGTTGTGGTTGGTTTCATTAATTCATTGTTCAGTCAGGCTGCTTTTAGCTCACCTTTCAGTCCAAAGGAACCCAATTTGGAATGCAGAGCCCAGCATTGCACAGAGCACCAGATCAGGGTGGGGAATTAAAGGGAAGGGAGCTCAGGGCACATTTCAGGGCTGGGACTTGTCAACTGTCCAAAGATGCCAGGTGTTGGTGCCAGCCCTGGCTAGCAGCCTATCTGACCTCACAACACTGCGGTCATGTTAAATCAAAGGAGCCCCAATTTTGCCACAATGGGCTTTAGGTGAATATGCCATGAGAAGCTGCCTGTCTCAGAGAAAGGGATGTAAAAAAGCACCGTTTTCTGTCCCACCCTGTCTGTCTCCGTCACATGCGTCACCGTTTCTGTTCTGCTGCAGTTTGTCTTCTGCCAGAAATTATGTTCTTTGTCTCGCTGTCAGCATAACTTGCTTAACTTACTCAATTTATGGAATTAAATATGTAAACAGTGAATATTATGCAATTTGTGGAACTGATTATATAAATTATGTAAGTTAAGTTACAGTTACATTATTCCAACCCATTCATTTCAGTGCAAAGGAAACATGGTGGTGGCCAGGGTGGGGGTGGGTGGGACATAAACAATTACAGATTGTTTGCAGACTGAAAATGATAACAGCTGTGATTTCTGATCATATTCAGTTGAATTAGTTCTGCTCTCAACATGGGACGTATAAGCAAACACTGGCAATTTCTGCACCTATTTCTGCTTCAAACTTGGCATATGTGCCCCCCCCCCCGTAGGGAACTGATCCAGCGGATAGTAGAGAGACATGACCAAAAGCACTCACTTAAAAAGCGAAATGTGCCCACCGGCCTGAATGTGGGGTAAGAGGCCTCATATAACCAACATCCTTAAAACTAATTAATGATGAAGGGGTTAAGAACATAGAGTTAGCTGTCCTGCCAGGCTTAGCTAGGTCACACACTCCACCTTGGGAAGGGTTATCCAGCCTTTGTTCTTTTCACTTTTCGCTTTTTGAACCATACCAAGAAGGAGGTCAAAGCTGGATGCTCCAGGAAATTCTATTTGAATATATGAACCAAGCTTAGACCATGTGGCTTTAGTCAGCCATCTCTGTGGTTTTATACAAATAATTTAGAAATATTTACTACTTTGGAACCTAAGTATTTTGGAACCTAAGTATTTATTACCTACATTTTCTTTCTGCTGTACAAAAAAGCCCATGACTCTGACCTTTGAAGAGTTTGTAAGTAAATCATTTCTAACTTACCAAACATGTGGTCTCTTTGTACAGTATGGGGGTGGCCTGCTGCTATATAAGCCTGCATCTGAGTTACTGCAGAGATTCTAACAACGCTGGAGGCAGCAAAGGTAAAAAAATGGGCTGTACCACAGAAGACACAAAAAGTGTCTGCTTCAAAATGGTTCCAATAATTTGAGTTTTGTAAAATAGTAGCATGTCTTTATAAATAGTGGCATGCCCAACTTGTTTCAGTTTTTTAAAAAAGTTATTTAGGGACACAGCAACACAGTTTTCCTATTAAGATTATGTCTTTTTTAAAAAATAGTTGCACATTCCGGGTGTGTGTGTGTGTTTGACCTTATGGGGATGGGTGCCCACAGGAATTTTCCCAGTGGTGCACAGAGGATTAAGTAAGTTAGGAAGCATACATACTAGCATCAGTGAATAGGTCTACAATTTATCTGATGGGTGGTGAGCTGGTGACAAGGCCTGGGTAGACTAAAGATTTTCCTGAAAACACCCAACATGACAGGACAACAACACTGGCCCATATTTCAGGGTTATGCTACCCTTCCTGAACCTGGTGCTCTCTAGATGTTTGGGGCTGCAACAAGGACATACTGGCTGGGGGTGATGGGAGCTATCCAAAACATCTGGAGGGGGCAACCAAGTTGGGGAAGGCTGGTGTAGACAACAGATGTCTAGATGGACCAATTTCTGACTTGGTACATGGCAAATCCCTACATTCCTATGGGTGAGGGCAGGCTGTCTATGGTCAAATGTATACACTCTTCTGCAGCTTTGTGTAGCCACCCGCTCCTTGCCCCATCTGGAAGCTTGCTGTGCCATTTTAGACCTAGGTTCAGGGCAATTCCCTTGCGCTGCCTTCTCCCTTAATTGCTCCCTTCCCTATGGCAGCAAAACTTTGGTTTCACAACCAGCCCAGACAGACTTCTTGCCAGACACAAAGCATGAGCTAAGTGCAGTGGTGGTTGCGAGGTAATTGCAGCCCACGCCGCCCAAACAAGTCTGGATAGACCTCAGGCTCTAGAAAGGTCACACCGCCGAGGAAAGCAGCAGAAGGTATCTTTAGGGCTGGCACACGGAACCACTGTCCCATCTACAAAATGGACAGGCCAGCCCTGCACATTCCTAGGGTATGAGTCTGACTTGATGGATCTCCCATGCACTGCTTTCTTATTTTCACATATGTTGTTCTAGGCATGGCTTAGAGGGCACAAAGGTGGGGCTGCCCTTGAAGACTGTCTGGAAACTTGAACATAGGCCAATAAGAGTTTGTTACACCTGTCTTACAATGCTCTATTGACTACCACTTCCCCCTGGATCCAATTCAAAATGGTGGCTTTGGCCTAGAAAAGTTTGAATGATTTGGGCTCATATAAACACCTCTCTTCTGCCAGTGAAACATTCTCCTATATGAAGAGCATCTCCCCAGCTCCAACATGTGCATTAAGATCTGCTAACAGAATCCCTTTTTTTTTTCTTTTTGCAGATCCAAGATTAGCATCTACTAGAGCTTCAGTCATAAATGTTCTCCATGAGTTCATTAGAAGGTGCCTTCTGGATCTGCTCCCAACGTCGGTGTGGCAGATGCCTTCATCCTCTGCGTATATGGTGGAAGGTATGAATGGTAATTCTACGTATGTGCATGCTACAGTACTACCTATGTACTATGTACCCCTTTGGATGTCCCACAAAGGTCTTCAGGCCTGTACCTAGCACTTGCTGGTAGATAGAATAGTGCAGCTCTGTAGAGTTCTTTAAGCATGAATCACAGCTTCCTAGAAACAGCATCTATACTAGAAAGGCCACCTGGCCGGGAGTTGTGTCCCTTAGAGCTAGGGCTACCTAGGCTCACATGTGAGTCATAAAACAGTGACTCAGCACTTTTAAGCGCTGAGTAGCGTAGGATGGGAATATCTAGGTTGTCCCATTACTTTGTAGTTCACTGTTGGCCATGACTACTCACCTGAACTTGCCATACATAAACTTAGAGAAGGTCACGGGGAGGTGACCCCCAGCATGGGAGCTAAAGTATTGTCAGCACTCCCAGATAACATATAAGGACCAAGGCCACAAAGGGTGAGTTGGACTCATGGTGCAGGCCGTGATGTTGACACCAGTGCTGCACATTCCACCTGTAAGGTGTTCAACCTGTTGCCTGCCCAAGAAGGGAAAGAGATTCTTGGGCAACAGATGGGGCTGTAAGATCTTTTCTGATTCCTGTAATTGCTGCACTGCAGGAGTTTGGACTAGATGACCCTCGGTGGGTATCTTCCAAACCTACAGTTCTCTGGTTCTGTGATTCCTCTTGTGTTGTTCCTTATTTTCCTCTCCCTGCTCATAAAATCCATTAAAGTACAATGTTGGTGGTCTTCTTTGTCCATGTGAACTCCAAAAAACTTCTGCCTTAGGCATCAAGAACCTTTTTGCAGACCAACCCCTACCTTTCAGAGATCCCTCTCATGAGATGCACGATTGACACCATTTTGTGTCAAGACCTACATTGGCTCCCAGTACTTTTCCGAGCACAATTCAAAATGTCAGTGCTGACCTTTAAACCCCTAAACGGCCTCGGCCCAGTATACCTGAAGGAGCGTCTCCATCCCCGTCGTTCAGCTCAGACACTGAGGTCCAGCTCCGAGGGCCTTCTGGCGGTTCCCTCACTGCGACAAGTGATGTTACAGAGGGCCTACTCGGTAGTGGTGCCCACCCTGTGGAACGCTCTCCCACCAGCTGTCAAGGAAATAAACAACTATCTGACTTTTAGAAGACATCCGAAGGCAACCCTGTATCGGGAAGTTTTAAATGTATGAAGTTTGTTCTGTGTTTAGCCTAATGTTTTACAATTTTTTATGTGTTGTAAGCCGCCCAGAGTGGCTGGGGAAACCCAACCAGATGAATGGGGTATAAATAATAAAATTATTATTATTATTATTATTATTATTATTATTATTATTACCCCACCCCCCCTCAGCAGCCATTTTGTGACTGATACTCGTGGCACTTCCTCAAAATTCCAAATGGGCCCCTAGGCCCCTGAAAGGTTGGCAACCCTTGTTTTGTGTGGTTGAGTTGTATTTTATTGTATCCTTGGGGTTTCGTGTGATTTTCATGGCAAAGTTTTATTATAACGGCATTGTCATTTTATGCTTGTATGTTGTTCTCTGCCTTGTGCGAACTTGGTCCAGAAAGATAGCTTAGTCGTACTAAAATAGATAAACCCTATTGCCACCCCGAGCTCATTGAGGACTGAGCATGCTCCGTAAATGTGGAATGACAACTGCCTGTTGAGGGCAACACAACTGGGGCGAAGAGGGAATGGGATGAAGTGGCTAGAATCCTGAAGAGGGAGCACTCCACACACGGCAACATTTTGTTGTGGGTCCTTTTTGTACGTCAATAACCTTGAGGCACACAAAGCACTAGGGAATCCAAGGAGAGGCAATGCCACAGCACAATAGCGACCCCTCCCAATGGCTGGTAGAATATGGCAATAAATCTCGGCTTTCTTATCTTTATTTTGAGATCAAGGTCCCAGGGCGGTAGCATCTCCCCATGGCACTAACAAGTGTCTGCAGCACGGTTGACTGAGTTGTTCCGTATGACGCTCTGAATCCAGTCGGTGAATCGGCAGATTTTTGTGTAGACCCCGGGCTTGCCAGACTGTGCGCAGATCTGCATCCCCCACGAGACGATGCCTTCGAGTTTCCCGTTGCACACCAGGGGCCCACCGGAGTCACCCTGCCAAGCAGAATTATTCACATTCTTATTTAGACTATTTATATCCCAAACTCAAAAGATAAAGCAATGAGAAAAGGACAACAACAACAAGGAAAGCCAAAACTCCCTCAGCTTCTCCTCCCCAAAATGACAGGGGCCTTGGTGGGCACCAGGGGTGGAAGATGACGTTGTGCGCCATTTTGAAGGGCCCAGGTATGGACCACCTGAAACTGCTTTGAACTGGTGTTCTGGCAAACATCTTTATTATTTTGTGGGGGGTTTTGCCCAATAGGGGAAAAGCCTCTCACCTGGCAGGAGTCTACGCCGCCTCCGCTCACACCAGCACACAACATGTTTTCTGTGATACCATTAGGGTATGCCTGGTTGCACTCTTCATTTGAAATTGTGTAGACCTGGGCACACTGCAGGATGTCAGGAAACTGTGCTGCAAACAAAGAACACCGATGGTTTTATGGAGGTGCTGGCGACACTGGAGAAAAAGCCACCACTTTTATCATGAGCCCCAGCCTAAGTTGACCCGTGGATCGTTTTATATTTCACTATCGACTTCCTATATGGCATTACTCGGGAATGGTAAGAAACCAAATAATCAGAGCAGTTTTGAAATCAGGGGTTAAAATCAATGCAGTTTTCAAAGATTCAGCCTTGTTTCAAGATGGCATCCAACTGTATCTGAACACAGGCAAGAACCTGCTTGATCTCAGGAGCCACCATGCTCAATGTGGTTATAATATTTCAAGAGGCATAGTGAACAAGCAACTTTCAAAAATATAAATAACTGTTGGTTTTGATGGTTAGTCATCATGTTCTGTTAACTTCAAGCAAATAAATATATAGATGCAGGCCAGGAGATCTGGAGCAGTGAAACTTTGGACGTTTGGTGTAGCTGGTAGTTTAATGTTGAAGCTCCACCTACCTGTATACAGGTAAATAAACACATTGGACTGCATCCAACCAATTTCTACTTAGACTGGACCCATCAAAATTAATAGACCGAAGTTCATCATAGCCATTAATATCAGTGGGTCTATTCTGAGTAGAGGACTAACATTGAACACAACCCATTTTGCAGGACTACACAGGGCATGCTAATTTGTTCCATATATATATATATATATATATATATATATATATATATATATGCAGGTTTTGGTGTCCTCGGGTGTCTTCCCGTGTAAAAGTTGGGGTGTCTAGGCGAGGGTGTCTAGACACCCGAGGACACCAAAACCTGCATTCCTGTACCCGTGAAAATCTACGAAAGCATATATATATATATATATATATATGCTTTCGTAGATTTTCACGGGTACAGGAATGCAGGTTTTGGTGTCCTCGGGTGTCTTCCCGTGTAAAAGTTGGGGTGTCTAGGCGACGTTATATATATATATATATATATATATATATATATATGCAATTTCCCTAAAAGGGAATGCTGGCATTCTCTTCTGAAGATCAGTCAGGATATTGGTTCTCTTTTTTCTTCTGCATACCTAGGGCAGATGACTGATAACGTCAAGAGCCAGAGGGTACTTGGTACCAAGATGGCGAGTTGGAGACTTTGATGACCCTCAAAAACTATAACTGAAATTGGGTGGGAAGCAAAGCAAATCAGAGCCTCACACCAAGAAGGATTTTTTGTTTTGTTTTTTGCATTGGGTAAATTTGAATCTGGACTCTTTAACAGCACTGAAATAACCCCTTCGTGACTGGAAGCACTCTGAAATATGAGAGAATGACTATAGCAGAAGATATGAAAGGGAAATAATTAGCGTTGTGGCTAATTGATCCATTAGTTTACTCGATGAAGAAAAAGTTTAATTTACTAAAAAAACCACCCAGCATATTTTTCATTTTTAAAAACTACACATATTAATTAAAAAACCTGCCTATGACAACCACCATCTTAAAAGAGGCACCACACTTTACTTTCACATAGGTTAAGAATGCCTCTTCAGCTTAAGAGGGAATCACAGAATGGGATGCCTCCTCTTTTAAGGAGGACTCCTGGAAAAGAATACTTTTTCTCTCTAGATGGAATGCATCTTGGAGGGAATGCATCTTAAGAGACAATCGTAGGATGGAATGCTCTCAAGAGGGAATCCCCCTATTAGGAGAATACCTCTTCAGCTTCATGCATGATTTATAAAGTATGCTGCTTACTTTTGTTTTTCTACCCACATGCAAATTTCCACACATTTAATGAACCCCAGTGATTAACTGATGATTATTCTTAGAAACAAAACAAAACTGGGCGACAGACGTTGAAATACTTGGAGATCTGGGGCAGGGCGTGACAATTAGGGTGAAAATTTAAAAGTTGCGCAAAAGACAGAGAGAAAATACGAATGAGAAATAGTGGGGAGGTATAATGCTTTGTGCAGGTGGAAAATGTGGTGATGGAGACTGCATGAGCAGGCTGCAGCCATCAGCTCTACACCCACCACATCCATGCCCCTGGTATGTATTGAAAATTATCTACTGTACATTGAGGGGTTGCCGTGGTCCCCCAGCCTGACACCTGGCACCGAGTGTTAGGCTGAACACATTGGGTAGCCAGCTGAATAGGCCTGACATATTCATTGATGAAGGCGGGATTGCTCAGTCGTATCAACATGATGTCGCTGTCATGTGTGGTGGGATTGTAGTTGGGGTGTGGGAATTTCTGTGCAGATGTGATGCACTGCTCCGAGCCCTCGTTCGCCCTGAGGCTGTGATCACCCATCCTTGTGTGGATGACCCTGCATAGGATGAGAACAGGAAGGAGAGGGGGAGAAGAAAAAGAAAAGAAAGAAAAGCCGTAAGAACATAAATCTGAGAAGAGTCCTGCTAAACCATTCCAAAGACCCATCTAGACCTCCGTCCTGTCTCGCAGAGCAGCCATCTCTTGTAGACGTGGCCAGCCATGGAGCATAGCTGTCAACTTTTCCCTTTTCTTGCGAGAAATCCTATTCAGAATAAGGGAAACATTGACAGCTATGCCACAGAGAGGAGTAGGCCTGTTCTCCATGAAAATTTAAATCACAGGGCACTGAACCTCAGAGAGGAAGCATTTCAACCACAATAATGGGATAATTGCTTGACCTTTCCATAACACCCCAGAATCAGAGCTGGAAGAGATCTTGGAGATAATCTAGTGTCAGTTACAAAATGGCTGCCTTGCGGGTGTGTAGCATAACACAAAATGGTGGCCTCTTGCTCACAGAGAGAAACTCTTTGCACTTCTTCTCTGCTCAGAATGGAAAGAAGGGTGGGTGTCCGCTCCTGGCATCTAATGAAAGGTGGGCATGTTTGGTTTAGTTCACATTCAAAGGCAAATCTACTTGATTTGTAGTTTTTGAAACAACGCACCGAACCAAAACAGAGTCATCCTTCAAAATTCATTTTCCTCCAGATTTTGCAATACAGTTTTCCCACAAAGTAATGTGTTCAGTACCAGTGTTTCACCACCACACCTTCTCCCCCTCCTCTCCCATGGGATAGAGAAATAGACAGATTTATCTATAGGTAACACAAGCCTGGTGTGGTATTTACAGGTTTCAAATCCCAAATCAGCCATGAAGCGAAGTGTCTTCCCGCCAAACAACCTCACTGAATTGTTGTGAGGATAAAATAAAGCTCCTTGGATGAAAGGCAGGATGTAAATTTAACAAATCAATAATAATAATAATGAATAAAGTGGAACTTCAGACTTTGTTACTGAAAAACCTAATGAGAGTCACTTTTTTTATATAAAAGTGAACCTATAAGGATACATTTTCCATGGGGACAGGAAGACAAGTGCTTTTTAAGGATGTTTGTTAAGTGAGAAAGTTTCTGGATCCTTCTTCCTTGGACCGCTGTTGCTGTTGGGGCAGGGTCATGAGAAGTGTGTTTATAAGTTGCTTTGAGTCATTTCCATGAGTAAGCAACTTTTTTAAAAAAATTGCTCAGTTTACAAGATGATCTGCAAGATTACTGCTCTGATTACTGTTCTGTCCAGATTACCTGATGACTACATACACATGAAGTATCTGAGCACCAAATAACACTGACTCATGGAAGGCCCTCCAGTGAGGCAATAGGAAAGGAAGGAATGGCGCCGAGACTCCTTGTCTCCTTGTGGGTAACCAGCTAAAAGGCTAAAACAGTCACCCTCCCTTTATGGTAGCGTCTTAGGAAACTATAATCCTCTTCCCTCTCCAAGGTAAACATGGTGAGGTCTTCTGTAAACCGTTTCCTGCAAGACTTGTCTTCCAAATGCTTCATCATCCTTTTTGACCAAGGTGCAGACGCAGTGGCGTAGCGTGGGTTGTCAGCACCCGGGGCAAGGCAAGTAATTTGCACCCCCTAACCCGTGGATTTGCGCCCCCTAACCCGTGGATTTGCGCACCCTAACCCTAACCCCCAGATGTTGCGCCCGGTGCGGCCGGCCCCCTCTGCACCCCCCACGCTACGCCACTGTGCAGCAGGGTAGGAATGTGGTGAAGAGGAAGGGCATTTTTTCAGAGCAGGAATGATGGCATCATCTTCCTGGTTAATTGACAGACCCTCCTCGCTCTGACATGAATGCTCTCGCTCTCTTGTTTATGACAGATTAGTATAGAGGAGGGCATATTCTACGACTGTCAGCTGATCCCAATAAATCAAAGATTATGCCATGTACAGCTGTTCTTTGTATGTAGTCTCATCCATACTGTTTGAAGTGTATAAGCAAGCTTCCTGTGCCTCTATTAATTCTCCATTGTCCACATGATGTTTTTCTCCAAATCACTGCCTCCCCACACTTCCCCCTCCCTCTGTCCAGATCTCCTCATACCTTCCCCTTTTCAGAGCATCCCTGTTATGAGAAAATCTGGATTGAGGGAGGGGAAGGTATGAGAAGATAGTGATTGGGAGGAAATTGTCTCGTGTGTGGGATAAATCAGCTTCATATAACCAACATGCTTAATACATGAAGGGGTTAAGACCATAGAGTAAGTTGTCCTGACAGGCTTAGCTAGGTCGCTCTTCATCACTTTGGGAGCACAGATTACCAAACTCTTTGTTCTCCCACTTTCTACCATGTGAACCTACCAGTAAGGATGTCTAAGCTGGATGTTGCAAGCTTAGACCACACAGCCTTAGTAAGCCATCTTTGTGTTTCTATACAAATAACTTAGAAACATTTACCACTTTGAAACTAGGCTAAGGTTTGCTGCCTGTCTTTTCTTGCTGCTGTGTAGACAAACTCATGAATTTGACCTTTGAAGAGTTTGTAAGTAAACAATTTTAAACTTACCAAATGTGGGATTTCTTTGTATGCTAAGGGAAGTTGGGAGCTTTGGAAGAAACATAGAAGGGGATATTTTAAAAGTCTTAACAGCCTATATTTCCACGCTTTGCTTTGCTGCATATTTTGTTATTTCAAATCTCTGCTGGGGCCCTCTCATCAAAGATTACTTGCCCCAAACCTGGATCTAGGCACCCAGGGCATTCTCCTTTCTATTTTACCAACAACAACCTAACAGTATGAACAATTAATAGCTATAGGAAGCTACTATCCACATTAAATAACAGAATGGAATATATATATATATATGTGTGTGTGTGTGTGTGTGTGTGTGTGTGTGTGTGTGCATGCACACCCTGGCTACATTGTAGCCAACACCTTTTGTATTTTAACAAGCCTACTCAGGCATATAATTTAGTCATCTATGTTTGTTATAGTCATCTTTGTTTTTACTTGTTTTATTGTGTGTATACTTTGTTGTTGTTGTTTTTACATTTTTCTTAGAGAGTTTTGTCATTAAGCGGCCTATAAATCTTTTTATATACATTGTTATGAGTTTAGATGATTTAGGGGATTAGTCTGGGTGGAACAGTGGATCCCCTACCAAACCTTCAATCTTGTACCTGGTTGGGGGATGAGGTGGTCTTGTCACCTGCCCCAATGCACCAGAAAGAAGGTCTATTTACTTCAATAGAACTTAATTCCAGGCATATAAGATAACAGCAGCAGCAGCAGAAGAAGAAGAGTTTGGATTTGATATCCCGTCTTTCACTCCCTTTAAGGAGTCTCAAAGCGGCTAACATTCTCCTTTCCCTTCCTCCCCCACAACAGCCACATTTAATCTAATTTTAATAGGCTGAGGTGTAAAAAAAAAAAAAAGGCAAAGCAATGCGGCCCCCTCTCCCTTCTCTTCATAGCATCCAGAAGCCACCAATTAAACATGATTTCCTTTTAATTCAAAGCAGAATACTATACTTAAGAGCTTTTGTTCAAACCAGGATATTAAACTGTGGTTTAATATCCCAGCTTGTTGCATAGTTTCTTGGTTTGGGCAACACAGGAAACCATGGTTTGATTGGATATTTTCACATTTCATTGAAGGGTTCCTAAGGCATCACCATCCAAATGCAGCCAAGATCGGAGACCACTGGAGTGTCACACACACCTAAAAACCATTTTCCTTCCCACTCACTCATCTGAGATTAAAGCCCTGAAAGTCCCACCGTTTCATTTTACAACCACAAGATGGCTTCTGGAGCAATACCTCTGTGTTTGTGTTTGTGTGGGAAACCGATAGTGGGAAAAGGTCAACCAAGATCCCTTTGGATAATTATTTTTTTGGGGTGGCTGGGTTAGATTTTGTGTATTTACAGGACTGTCTACCTGCAAACTTCCTAGACATCTCAGGTCGCAGTCTGATACCTATTTAATAATAAGAACAGGAGAACATTGTGGACTGAGTTGTATGGTACCCCAGTAGGAGGGGCAAGTAAGAGGGTTGTGGAGGGAAGGAAGTGAACAGAAAGCTCCCCTGCAAGATACACCTTCCATTTCCACAACTTTGGCTACAATGCAACATTAAAACCGCTCCAGAGATGCTAATAATCCCAAAGCCCTTTCCACCTTGCCCTTCTCCCAGGATCAGCAATCTAGAGTTTCCTTACCCCTGTTGGTTACAGTGAGCAGTGGTAAGAACCCAGTACTTGTCTATCAGGACGCCTCCGCACAGAATGGATAACCCTGAAGCTCCCTAGGTCCCCGGCTGGGGACTGGGGAGGGAGAACACCCAATGCCTGAGCCAAGGTCTACCCACATTTGAAATTTAATAAAGTTGTGGCCAATTTAATCCCATAGCACGTTGTCTTGAGTCGTTATTCCACATGACGGGAGGGACCGCTCGGGATCTGGGGACTCCGCCTGTCCACGCAATGACCGCTCCCCGCTTAAAACGGGGGCGCCCTTTGCGTGGACGCGGACAGCCCTAGGTCTGGAGCGGCCCCATCAGCATAGGCTTGGCTTTGCCTTCCCCCAGGTGGGATACCTGGAGGTCTCTGCCTACCTCAGTCAGTTGTCCAATCCCACCTGGGGGAAGCGTTGCCAAGGAGACCAGGCCAGGTAGGGGAGGGATTACCTGCCCACACAATAGAGGGAGGATCTTACCTGGGAATCCTCACTTGGCTCCAGAGCTTCTCCCACCCTACCCACCCTCAGTTAATGTCTTATTTTGCAGGTTAACTTTTCTTCACAGGTATGCGGGCGCTGCTACGTCGCTGTTAAAGGGCCGGAAAGGAATTTCCCTGCATTGGCAGGTTTCGCCTTTCCCGTAGCAAAACGTCACAACTTTGGCGGTATCAGGCCTTGGGCGGAATCCTTTAGTCCATCTTCCTCTTTGCGGCGGCGATACCAGGGTTCCCCGTTAAAGGGGTTTCTGAAGGGAGGCTTTGACCGTACGCCGAAAGGTCGTCATTGCTCTCCTCTGCGGCGGCGTAACGGGGGCGGCTATCTCTGCTTGAACATATGTTCTCCAGAGCTGGCCCATCCCCCCCCCACACACTGGATAACCCTGATGCTCCCTAGGTCCCCGGCTGGGGACTAGGGAGGGAGAACGCCCAATGCCTGAGCCAAGGTCTACCCACATTTGAAATTTAATAAAGTTGTGGCCAATTTAATCCCATAGCACGTTGTCTTGAGTCGTTATTCCACATGACGGGGGGGACCACTCGGGATCTGGGGACTCCGCCTGTCCACGCAATAATCCCAAAGCCCTTCCCACCTTGCCCTTCTCCCAGGATCAGCAATCTTGAGTTTCCTTACCCCTGTTGGTTACAGTGAGCAGCGGTAAGAACCCAGTACTTGTCTATCAGGACGCCTCCGCACAGAATATCTGGCCCATTTCTCTTGCTATTTGAGAGGACAACCTGGTAGCGCTGTTCGCCTAGGGCGCAGTCTTGGCCCCCGATGATCCGCGACTCATCCTGCGCAGCCACTGCGGAGGAAAACCAGCTAAGGTGAGAGATAGCTTCCACCATACCTAGCGATGTCACACTAGCTAAGCGGCAAGGATCCCAGCCGCCAGCCCACCTTGGTTAAAAGAGAGAGGAACCTCTTTCAGCCTGAGGTCTGCATTCCCCCAAGGGCAGCCTTCTATGTATGCCATTTTGCTGGTGGTGGTTGGGGCCAAAGGTGAAAGTGGGTGGAGTTACAGATGTGACTCTGTGTTTTGTGTAGAGGGCAATTTTTCCAGCCTTGCAAAAGTCAGCTGTTTCTGCACTTCCCTCTAGGCATGCTTCTCTTCATCTGGGCAAGCAAGGACACAACTAGGTCAGCCAAAAGCCCTCCAGGAGCAGGGTTAGCGAGAGGGACATGACCTGTAGAAAGTCCCAGGGCTTGGATAGACTACACTGAGTCACTAGGTTTGAAGTCCCTGATCCCCAGCCCAGATGAATGTATAGAAATCCTATGGCAGTGCTTCAGAATCTATTTATCTATTACATTTTATGGAACACCGCCTTCATAACCATAAAGGCTCATCCACACGCCCCATTTTGCCTCATGTTTGCTAAGCACAGATATGCACCTTAAAGCTCAAAGTCCAAGCACTTTTATTTTTTGCTTTGCTGTTTTCCCCAGGAAAACCCGCTCCTTAAAGCTGAATTGGAACTAACAGCAATTTGGTCTGATTCAGCTGTAAACACCGGATTTTCACGGGGGAAAGACTGGGGCAAAAGAAAAAAGTGCTTGGAGAAGGAACTTTAAAGCTCGAACCTGTGCCTAGAAATGCGGCAGAAAATGAAGTCTGGATGAGCCCCGAGTTCGCTCAGCCCGGATGCTGAGGCCCTCCTCTGAGGGATTTCTGCTGGTTCCCTCACTGCGAGAAGCAAATTTACAGGGAACCAGGCAGAGGGCCTTCTTGGTAGTGGCACCCGCCTTGTGAAATGCCCTCTCATCTGATGTTAAGGAGATGAGTAATTACATAACATTTAGAAGACATCTGAAAGCAGCCCTGTACAGGGAGGTTTTTAATGTTTTATCATGTTTTTACTATTCTGCTGGGAGCCGCCCAGAATGGCTGGGGTATTAATAATAATAATAACAATAATAATAATAATACTAATAATCTGGGTTGATGACAAAATACAATGCAAAGTTTAAACGATAACACTCTCCAAAAAACAATTATTTTTTTAAAACTCTAAACAGCTGAAGCCAATGCAAGCACAGCAATTAAAAACAAATGTAAAGCAAATGAAGGGAATAATTAAGTGCAAAGATATAAAATAGGGATGAGGAACTGGCCATCCTCCAGATGTTGATGGATCATTCCTGGTCATTGTCTAGGCTGGGGCTGATGGGAGTTGGAGTCCAGCAGCCTTTAGAAGGTTGTAAAAGCACTAGAAGTGATGTGGGAGAGAACTTGGGAGAACAAAAAGGTCTTCTTTGCCTGGTGCCTAACAAACAAGCAAACGATAATGCGTGCCAGGTAAGCAGGACAAAGGAGGGTACTCTGCAGAGGGGCACCAGCGGCGGTGCTTGGCTGCAGAAAGCACGAGATTCTCCTATTTCCTCAGGACCACTTTTGGCAATATGAAGGAAGGACATGCACTGACCCCTGATCTTCAAGCCATACTTTCAGCTGTATGTCCAGGTGATACTTCCCTACCTGTAAGAGTCAGCAGAAGAACCACCATCGCCAGAAGCCTCATGGTCCTGCAGGGAGTAGATGCCACCTGCATGTGTCTGTCTTGTTGTTGGCGGTGCTGTTGGATCGAAAGCAGTTTATTGTCACCGAATTCATCACCCTTAAATCCAAGCTGGCCCCACCTTCCCTGACATTGTCTAGAAGCAGAAGGATCCAGTTATGTGGGTTCTGCACCCGCCCACGCAACCAGCCTGCTGATGCTCAGCCCCTGGAATCAGGAGGTAGGAAGCTCTTGAAGCTCTTGACGGCGACCCTTGGTCCTGGCATGGTCCTTACTATGCCAGTCTGAGCTGTCCTCCAGCAGAGACTGAGGTTAAGGTGATTTTGCCATGCTTCTGAATGGCGAGCTGAATGATTCTAGCAACTTCTGGGCCCCCATGACTTTGCAGCTGTCTTGGCTTAAATACAAAAGAACGTCAACACTACCAGGTAAACACAGTCTGATCTACAACCCAGCTAAATTGAATTGCTTGCATTAGATCTGAATGCTTTGGCTTCAATCCAGTTATCTTATCATCACTGTGCTCCAGAGCAAGGCACTAATTACAAAGTGTGAGCATCAATTCACACATCTGAATTTGGGGAGAAAGAAGGGACAGAGGCAGGGGGCCACTACTGCCCTCAATGGGGTGCTGCGGTAATGGCCCTGCATCCCCATCCCAACTTAATGCAAAGGAGTAGGACTAGCCTTCTGCCAGAAGTGAGTCAAGGTTTCTTTCCGACTGGGAGAGACGTGTTCCACTGCTAAAAACAAGGAGCAACGCACAGCATTTGGAGGGTAAAAACCAGGAAAGACCCACACCCCATACATGAAGCCACAACCTTGCAGAAAAGCTAGTTGGGTCTGGGTCTGAACAGTGCCTTGATGGACCACCTCCTGGGAAACACATCTATGCCTTGCTGGGTTTCATAATGGAAGAAATGTAGGATGCAGAGGTGTCAGCGTCTCAAAAACATTGTGGGGGCCTGACACGATGTTCTGATGTCACGTGCATGACATCACACAATGTCCTGAGGTGCAAAGCTAGGGTGTGTGGAACCGAACGTGGTGGCAGCGAGGCCCCAGTGGCTGGCAACCTCCGTCCTCCCGCTCTTCCTGATGTGCAAGGAAAAGACGGGAAAAGCTGCCCCCAGCCAGTGGTGGCAGCAGCAGCAGCAGGAGGAGCCACCAAATTTGAGCCATACCACATCTGGCTCCATGTTTGCCCTCTGAACAATGAGACCCCCTGGCCACCTGAAAGAAAGAAAGAAAGAAAGAAAGAAAGAAAGAAAGAAAGAAAGAAAGAAAGAAAGAAAGAAAGAAAGAAAGAAAGAAAGAAATGTTGGGAGCGAACACTTGCCTGAAAACATTTTTTTTAAATCATTCTTTCTCAGCAGCTGAATTAAACATTACAGGGCAGGACATCTAAGGACTGTAGTCACTGCAGCCCTACTCAAGAGTAGACCAAAAGGAAATGAATGAGACTAAGTTCATTAACACCAGCGGGTCTGCTCTGAGTAGGACTAGCTTTGAATACCAGCCTAAGATCCCCACACCATGGAAGTGCTCATGGGACCCGTTGAGTGACGGCTGATGAGTCAAACACGATTTCCAGAAAGGCCCACAAAGAAAGGAAAGGAAGAAGACATTAACTACAAACAGGGAAAGCTCTGAGCAAGGGGTCAGGATCGTGGGTGGGTTGAGGTCAGTCTTATAAATATCAAAATGCTGGAAGCAGAAAAGAGGATTCATCTCCAAAGCAAAGCTGAGATGAGATCCCTTCTTTTTTCAAAAAGAAATTTTGCCCTTCCCTGTGAAAAATAGGGGAGGGGAGACGACATTTCCTCATGAAACATTTTGGGAGGTGATTTGCCACTTCTGCAGTGGACAGGAAGCTGTTGGGAGAGCCTGGCACCGCTTTCCACTGACCACAAACCCCAAAATGCCTTGGGAGCAACACAAAGCGATGCAACATGCTATAACTCCCCAGATATCCCATGAAGTGCCTCTGGAAAGTGGCTGCAAAGAGAACTTCCCTCAGCTTTGAGTGCCAAAGGCTATTTGTTTAAATTATATCTATTTATACCCTGCCTTTTTCTCTGACAGGTACTTGAGGCAGATTACAAATAAAAGAAAAACAGCTAAAAATATGGGGGTGGGGGGACAATATATATATTTTTTAAAAATGAAGCATATCTATTAAAAAAACATGCAGATATTTACAATAAAGACAGCACAGAACCAGCTCTTTCATGAAAAGCAGTCCATTCTCAAAAGCCTGTTGAAATAAGGTCTTCACCTGCCAGTGGAAGGACAGCAAGGAGGGAGCCAGTCTGACGTACGTATCTAGGGTGGCAATTCCCAAGTTTGGGCGCAGCTACCGAGAAAGCCACTTCCTGCGTCCCTTCCAGTCATACCTGAGAGGGCGTCAGGGCTGAGAGAAGAGACGCCCCTGAATATCTCAAAATCCAAGCAGGTTCACATGAGGGAATCTACGGCTTGTGGGATTAATTAGGCCCTCCAAGGCGTTCTGGCCCTGCCATGCCAACCTCCCTACACCTAACTATAAATCTGAAAGTTAAAAAAAAAAACAAGGGGAAATATCCTAGGATTAAGTATACAGTAGTAAGAAACAACATCCTCCTCAATA
This sequence comes from Podarcis erhardii, assembly GCF_964252035.2. Taxonomy (NCBI): domain Eukaryota; kingdom Metazoa; phylum Chordata; class Lepidosauria; order Squamata; family Lacertidae; genus Podarcis; species Podarcis erhardii. Next base: position 73,566,055 of record NC_138511.1, read on the forward strand.
TTTCAGATACATCTCTCCCCCCTCACCCACCACAAGTTTTCAGAAGAGTTTCATCTCCCGCCCTGGCAAATGGTTGAATTTTTTGGGGGGGGGGGCATTTTTGGCACAGCTCTATTCCAAATATATCGTTTGAAATTGCAGTAAAGGGATATGTCAAATCTTTTGGCAGAAATCCATTAAAAATGCTGATTTTATTTGATTTGTCAGAGATGCACTTCCATCTATGCAGCAGCCTCGATTATACAAATAGCAGAAATATGCATTTGAAAGTCCTGCATTATCTCTAACTATCAGGTTGGCTTTTCCTGACTGCTCTACCCTCTTTTAAGCGAAAAGCAAGATTTTATACACAGTAAGTCTGCACCTTACACAGGCATTAAGTTCCAGGCATTGCACCTAAGGCCAAAATCGCTTATGGTCAAAGCCCATTGGGTTCAAAGTCATTTTTCAACCTCCCCGCCTTTTTCGCCATGTGTGTAAAGTTAAAGCCACACAAGTTGCCGTCTTACAGTGTGTGTGTGTGTGTGTGTGTGTTTGGGATTATTCCAAGCGATAATTCATTTCTCAGTGTGAAATTACAGCAAATGTTTTGAATGCTTGAATTTCTCAAACAGTATTATTCTCTCTAAACCACAGGAGTTTTTCTATTCTTTTTCTTTTTGTAGAACAGGGGATGGAATCCAAGAGAGAAAATGTCCCTGAACCCACTTTTGTTGCACTATGCCCCCTCCAAATAGCAATAATGATATGGTGGCATTGGGGAAGCATCTCAGAATAAAGAATAAAAGCAGAATAAACCCACCACTAATGCACTACGGTTCATAGCTGTCAACTTCCCCCCTTTTTTAAGGGAAATCCCCTTATTCTAAATAGGATTCCTCGCAAAAAAGGGGGAAAGTTGACAGCTATGCTACGGTGTGTCAAGAACATGTCGCAAAATATACCCGCAAGAAAGCACTGGCCTGGATGGGCCCCTCAACCCTTCGCCTTGCTGCCTCTGGGTTTTCCCCCAGCTTCTCACCTCACTCACACAAAGGCATAGTCACCTGCAGGTCCTGGGAGGAAAGAAGCACTTGCAGTGGCAGAGATTCGGCAGTAAGAAGATGCGTCTGCGGTTGCTGCCGCTGCTGCCTAGGCTATGAGTCAAATGTGCCTTATCTGCCCATCTTCCCTTGATCAATCGCCCTGTGTTTATCCATCACACATGTTTAGACAAGGAGGGCAACTCCCTTGGGCTTCTTACCATGCACAACTATCAGAGCAATCCTGCTCCTTCTGGTTTGTGTACTGGGATCTCCAAAGCACCTGCAACCGTTGTCAGGCTCCTTTTCTAGCACTGCTTGGAATCAGGCCACCCGGAGAGAAAGATCTCCAAAAAGGTCTGCCTCCAGTTCACAATTTGTTCCACCCTTTGCGCAGTATATATAGTTGCCCACATCTCCCTGCTATGATGCTATCCTGCCCTGCCAAACACTTTCTTCTCCTCCTGGTCCTGACAATGCAGAAGAGCTAAGGTGACCATCACAGAAGCCACCACCTTCGTTATTATGGGGAGGTTTTTTTAAAAAAAATAATCTAGGCAGCTGAAGGCATCTAACATGATGACCGTTGTAACATCTCTGTGGTTGTGTGAATTCCATAGGCAACCCGAGCACAGCAGGAAACGATGGAGGCTAGCTTGCCTTGACAGTCACACAAATGTTTCCTGCTGATGCTATAGAAAGGTGTTTAGGAAGCTGATGCGAGCTTTAATCTGTTTTTCAGTCTGTTGGTTTTTAAACTTTCTTAAAGTCTCAGATAACTGCTATTAATTTTTCTTATTGGTATTTCTTAAAAAACCTTTTTTGTAAACGGCTTTGAGGTTATTTTGCAATCAAGCAGTGTATAAATTTTATGAAACGGATAAAAAGATAAATACATATTTTTGTGGGGAAAGTAGAAAGTAGAAAAAAGAGCCGGGATCCGGGTGTTTTCAGTTGTTAGGTGGCGTATAACATCTGCATGAGAATGACGATCTTTCCCCTGGATGAACCATGCAGCACATAGTATGCAGCCCACAGTTGTGCACATAGATGACGCGCAAAGTGTTATGTGGGCTGTGGGAATTTATCTCAGTACATCTGACAAAAATCCAGCAAGGTAAGGCAGTATTATTTTCCTCTCCCTGTCTGTAAATCTAGCTTGCCTTCTCAGATTGCACACGCATTTCTGCATGCCACGGCTAATGTATTTATTTGTTTGAAAGATTTATCTCCTGCAGATTCTACATCCCTGTGCTAGCATAATAAAATTATCCTCAGCTGGGGATGGGCAAATCTGCCCATTTTGATTTCTCTTGGTTTCTCGTTCTTCTTAAATTCAGTTCTCCACACTTCCACACCTGTGTTATATATATATATATAGAGAGAGAGAGTGAGTGTGTGTGTGTATCCCCGCCAGCATTTTGGGCCAGTCACTGTCTTTCAGCTGGGGATGGTGGAGAAATGCAGTCCAGTTCACATTTAAAGATGAATCTGCTTAATTTGTACTTCCTGGAGCAACATGCGAACCAAAGCACAGTCATCCTTTGAAATTCACATTTCCCCAAATTTTGCAATGCACTTCTCCAGCCAAGAAAAGTGTTACGAAAATGCAAATACTAGGGTAAATTTAACAATGCATATATCAGTGAAAATAACATGGAAAATATATTAGGCGGAATCGCTTGTAAAAAAAATGTGTACAGTAGGAGGAATACACAAAATAATGCTGTCGAATTTTCTTGAGAAGTCTTTTTTTTACAGAGTTCACTGACCAGTGTGGAGAACTGTACTTATGATTACAAAAAAGAGAAACCAAGAGAAACCAAAACTGGTAGATAATGCATTTGACAGGTTGGAGTGGGAGATAAAAGGGGAGGGGGAAGTACCATGTATATCATGAAGAAAAAAGTGACAAGTGGGGTGCCGCAGGATTCTGTCCTGGGTCCATTGTTGTTCAACATCTTTATAAATGACTTGGATGAAGGAATTGAGGGGATGCTCATCAAATTTGCAGATGACACTCAACTGGGAGGGGTAGCTAATGCCTCAGAAGAGAGAATCAGAATTCAAAATGATCTTAACAGATTGGAGAACTGGGCGCCAGCTAACAAAATGAATGTCAATAGGGACAAATGTAAGATTCTGCACTTAGGCAGGAAGAACCAGATGCACAAATATAGGATGGGGGACACCTGGCTTACTAGCAGTTCATGTGAAAAGGATCTAGGGGTCTTGGTGGACCACAAGCTTCACACGAGTCAACAGTGTGATGCAGCAGCAAAAAAAGCTAATGCTATTCTAGGCTGCATCAACAGAAGTATAGTGTCCAGATCAAGGGAAATAATAGCCCCACTCTCTTCTGCCTTAGTCAGACCATGCTTGGAATAATGTGTCCAGTTCTGGGCACCACAATTTAAGAAGGATGTTGACAAGCTGGACAGTGTGTGGAGGTTGATGATCAAGGGCCTGGAAACTAAGCCTTATGGGGAAGGAACTGTGTATGTTTAGCCTGGAAAAGAGGAGACTGAGAGGGGATATGACAGCCATCTTCAAATATCTTAAGGGCTGTCACATGGAGGAGGGAGCATGTTTGTTTTCTCCTGCTCCGGAGCGTAGGACTCGAACCAATGGCTTCGAGTTGCAAGAAAGGTGATTCTGACTAAAAACTTTCTGACAGTAAGAGCTGTTCAGCAGTGAGAGGTGGTGGACTATCCTTCTTTGGAGATTTTTAAACAGGCTTTGGATGGCCATCTGTCATGGATGCTTTAACTGAGATTCCTGCATTGCAGAGGGCTGGACTAGATGAGTGTTGGGGTCCCTTGCAACTCTATGATTCTATGTTCTAATATTATGCTGCAAGATGTACTACAGCATGACGCTTGATTCTTTTAAATGTACTATAATATAATACATGTATTTCCCCTACATGTAATCTTGAATATAATTAGTCAAAAAAGTTTTTGAAGTGCTGCATTAGGGATCATTCACTTTGTAACCTGGCCATCCTCGTGACTTTTTTCAGGCCTGATTCCCACCTTGCAATTGCAGTGCCTGCTTATCCCGTGTGGACACACCTAGAACTACTGAGGCATTTTAGGGCTCCTGTGCCTTTCGTTAGAAGCTTCCTCCATCTCCAATTGCCTCAATATGTCTGTGAATTACTGATGAATTGCGCCTTCAGGAATCGCACACCCTGTGGAATGCCCTCCCCTCAGATGTCAAGGAAATAAACAACTGTTTGATTTTTAGACAACCTCTGAAGGCAGCCCTGTATATGGAAGCTTTTAGTGTTTGATGTTTTATTGTCTTCTTAATATTTTGTTCGGAGCCGTCCAGAGTGGCTGGGGGAATCCTGTCAGATGGACAGCATGTTGTTGTTGTTGTTGTTTGATTAATGAGTTCCTGTGCTCTGCAGAAGGCTTAATTACCCATTTCCTTTTATTGTGAAGTAGCACTATTGCAGCAAAGCAGTACCTCAGCAGGTAAAATTCAAAGAAAATGTGTTTCAAAGGATATCAATTGGAATACAGTGGTACCTCGGGTTACATATGCTTCAGGTTACATACGCTTCAGGTTACAGACTCCGCTAACCCAGAAATAGTGCTTCAGGTTAAGAACTTTGCTTCAGGATGAGAACAGAAATCGTGCTCCAGCGGCGCAGCAGCAGCAGGAGGCCCTATTAGCTAAAGTGGTGCTTCAGGTTAAGAACAGTTTCAGGTTAAGAACGCACCTCCGGAACGAATTAAGTACTTAACCTGAGGTACCACTGTAGGGAAAAGCCTATTATGGGTAGCATTGATTGACTAGTGCATGTGACAATCACCAACATGCTTCACCCCACCTCCCAGTCTCCAGAGTTCTTTTGCAGCTGTTTTTATGGCAACTGTTCATGGGGCTATTCTTTAATACAGTAAAGGGAAAATATAAACCTAGATATGCTGCTTAAGTCGTGGCAGGGGGCTTAGATGTGCTACTTAAAGAGGGGAAACCTGGATGGCTGAATTAGCATCCAAACTGCTGTGTGAAAAGAATCAAGACAAGTTGCAGAGGATATCTCACATAATGGTGAAGAACTCACTATAATCACATTCACGCTATACATTTAAACAACATTGCTTTCCCCAAGGAATAATGGGAGCTGTAGTTTGCCACTCGCAGAGATACCATTCCCAGCACCTTACCAAACTACAGTTCCCATAATTCTTTGGGGGAAGCCATGTGCTTTAAATTTGCTTTAAATGTATGGCAAGGATGGGAACGCCCCATTTCTCTTCACACAAGAGATTTTAAGGATTGTGCAAAAGAGCACATTTCTGAATCGACTGGATGTGCTAGTACACGAGCTGAAACAACCAAAAAAATGCAGCAACCACAAAAAGCTAATCTAATCATATTAACAAAGGCCAATAAACTATATTTTAATATAGGAATAATCCTTATACAATAAACCCCCGCACTTACTTGGATTTAATTGCATGCTTGCATTGTGGATCATGTTATTAAAGACTGTTGGTTAGATTAGATTAAATCAACCCTTTTGCAATTATTGCACTACTTCTGGGCCTGCATCATAAAATAACACAAAGACAAGTCGTTTCGGAGGATAAACAGACATCAGGATCTTGAGAGTTGAGGAAGCAGCTCAAGACGAGCAATGATCAGGCAAAAATCAGTAGTACTCTCAGCTGTGTGAGAAGCAGCACTGGCTGGCAGAGTCTAGCCGCCATTTTAATTTCCCACAGTGCCCCTCTTTCCCACAAGGAGTGATGCTACATTAGGGGCATTGTGGGAAATAAAAATGGCAGCTGAAGTCAACCAGCTGTGTGATATTTTAGTGTATTTTTGGTTTCTATGGAAGCCGCCCAGAGTGGCTGGGGAGGCCCAGCCAGATGGGCGGGGTATAAATAATAAAGTATTATTATTATTATTATTATTATTATTATTATTATTATTATTATTATAACCACCCAGTGTAGCTCAGAATGTTAGGCCAGACTTTTTCATGTGGGAGCTGAACAGGCATCAAGCCAGTATTTGCAATAGGGTGGTGCCTCAGGGCTCGCCCTCCCTACAACAGCATCGCTGTTACTTACCTGGAAAGTAGGTGGTGGCGTGTCACTGAAGATGGAATTGCATAGGTAGACTGGCAGCAATGCTGCACTGCTGCATCTGTGCAGCCTTGAGGTCGATGTCACCTTGCCCTGCCTCCAAACTGTCCAGGTAAACAGCAGTGACACAGCTGTTGGGAGAGCAGCTCTGCAGCATTGCCCCACCACACTGGCTGTTCCTGTTGATACTGGAGCATATCTACCACATGTACAGTGCCGGATTTACGTATAAGCTAAACAAGCTATAGCTTAGGGCCACACTCTCTTGTTGTTGTTGTTGTTTAGTTGTGTCCGACTCTTCGTGACCCCATGGACCAGAGCACGCCAGGCACTCCTGTCTTCCACTGCCTCCCGCAAACTCATGCTGGTCAAACTCATGCTGGTAGCTTTGAGAACACTGTCCAACCACCTTGTCCTCTGTCATCCCCTTCTGCTTGTGCCACACTCTCTTGTGGGGCCCCCAAAAATTTAAAGGGAAAATAACCCTGGATGTACATTTCCAAAATATAAGATAAAAACAAATGAAATAAAACCTACATACAGCAACAGTGTTTTGTGTTGTGTAAGCTCTGATGATGTAAGTAATGGGTCCCGCCTGCTAGCCTGCTCCCTAAAATATCACTAGTTTGCTCATTTCTATATATAGGGTGCCTACATTCTGCACGGACTTTGCATTCTGCATGGACTTCTCAACAATTACTTTGACAAAATACCTATTAGGTCCATACATTACCATAAATTACCATATAGCATATATTCAACACAAAAAACAGTGACAATTTGTTGTTGAAAAAGGAGAGCCAGACCGATAAAGGGCCCCATTACCTTCAGCAGCTTAGGGCCTCATCAAACCTAAATCCGGCCCTGCACATGTGACTTTATTGTTGGTACAGTTTGGATTTTATGCTGAGAATAAATAAATACACAGATCTGAAAGCTCTGTCTGAAGATACATGTGGGGTGATAACACTAAATGGTGGTGAGGAAGTGTATTTTTTAAATGTAAGATTTCCAGATTTTTGCTTCATGACAAGGAACTTTTACACACGCCTGCACTACAAAGAAATCTGTTTTGGGGGGGGGAGTTAATAGGGTTGCCATATTTTAAAAAGTAACATTCCTGACACCAGCAAAGTTGTTGAGCTTTTTTTGGAACAAACCCAAATTGCTGAGCTTTTGGGGGGAAACCTCCCTGCAAACTAGAGATGTTAAACTTTTGGAGCTGTTTCCGCTGCTTTTTGCATACCTCCAGGTTTCCCCCTCATATTTTGCCACTTCGGCAAAATCTGCGCCCGCACGTCACATTTACACCTGGAAACCAGGAAGTGCCCGGAATTTTCCCGATGTACAGCAAGCCTAGTTTTAAGATTCGTAACTATATTTAGCTTTCAGAGGAAATTTAGTTAAACTGAAAGAGAGTTCGTAATGCACGTCCACAATGCTGAGTACAGCGAAATCTGGATTTCACAAAGCCAGGAAATTAATTGAAGAATTTAAATTATGAGACACTCCTGCCCTGTTACCTAAACTCTTTCCCCATTCATCACTTAGCCAGAGTGCAAATTAACCGATTCAACCCCTCACAATTCTCAAGCAACCACCATAACTCCTCCACCCCATGTTGTTAGAATGACAGGGTGATCCACACCCTACTTGAAACTAAAGTACTTGGATTTCAGCAAATTCATCCCGCTTGACGTCAGTGAGAGGAAAGGAGCTTCAAAACAAGTGCCAGTTTAGCTGGGCTCGATTATATATACCTGCTTGCTATTGTGTACCCTGCATAATTTATTCTCCTGGCAACCTATGCGAATCTGAGGCCACATCAGATTTAATTCAGATTGCAAATGGTGTTAGTTGTCATGAATTAATCCAGGTAGCACTGGGAGCTGTGATTTGGAGCTAGATGTTTTTGGGTTAGATATGACTACAGTCCCCAAAATTCCTGGGGAAAGCTAGGGCATTTAAAATAAATAAATAAATAAATAAATAAATAAATAAATAAATACAATTGTGATTCAAATAAATAAAAACCCAATGGGTTGCTTGTTGTTGTTGTTGTTGTTGTTTTAAAAAATTAAAAGCAGCCTCCAGTGGCAATGATTTTGAGCAAAGTGGCAGGGAAGGCAGCTACCACTCACCCTTTTCTTGCTGGCTATTTTCCAGTAAAAAACTTAAGCTTCTTTTAAGTACAGTTGTGGGCTTTCAGGTGTGTATTTACTAGAGGTGTGCACCAGCCACGACATTTGCCTTGAATCTGATTCTGTGGTGTTGAGAAGCAGCCTGTTCTGATTTGTATCTGCCATGCATCTTTCTGATTGGATTCTGATTTGTTATGCAGGTCCAAATCAGATCTCTGAAATTCTCCCCATTGACTATAATGGGGAACCTAAAAACAGCTGTAACGTTTTTATTTTTGCAGAAGCAGATAAAATTTGCAGGCAAAAGAAGAAGAAGAAGAAGAAGAAGAAGAAGAAGAAGAAGAAGAAGAAGAAGTGGAAAGAAAACAAATTGCTTGTACTGATTTTTAAGAAAGTGATTGGAAAGGATGCCAATAGTTCGCTGCCCCGCTTTTCCAGGCAGAAGAAAAATGATCGGGGGGGGGGGGAGGACTCTTATTTACAGCAGCATCCCTCTCCCAAATCGCTGTGGAGTACTTTGAGAAAATAATTCACTGAGATTAAAAGCTAGGCCTATCTGTCCAAACAAAATATTCCTTCCGTTCTCTCCCCCCACAAACTCAGTCAGCCTGGTTCTGCTTTTTAAAAATACAGTTGTCATTTTATTTTAAATGGCAAAATGCAGCGTTTCTTAGTGGGGGTACTCAAGTCCACAGAGTCACAGGAATTTAGGAAGTCCCTGATCTAACTAAAGACATCCTGTTAGTGCTACAGTCACCAAAATCATCCCCATTTCCCTTGTACTCAGACCAATGCACACCTCTAGTATTTTCCTTGGCAAATAGGAACTTGCAATCTGACAAGGGGGAAAAGGAAAGTGTTTGAAGTTGGGCCAATTAAAGATCCATCTTCACTGATCTTCCACAGCTTCCTGAGGTTATTATTATTATTATTATTATTTTATTTTATTAAATGGGACTTCTGTTACATCTGCATGAGATTCTGAATCTCATAGTTGTGGGTTCAGGCCCCATCTTGGGCAAAAGATTCCTGCATTGCAGGGGGTTGGACCAGATGATCCTTGTGGTCCTTTACAGCTCTGCAATTTTACGATTCTGTGATCTGCGCACCTCGTATTGGGTTGTCCCAAAGACATTCTGACCATGGACGTTCCCACCTTACAGCACTCTGAAGCGGACTTGGAGCTGCAGTCACTGATTTTCTCTTTGCTCTCACTGAGTTCCATTTTGGCAGTCTAAAGAAAAGGATGTTGTCGATGCCCGTGATGGAAGCTGCATGAATTTCCTGGCATGTTAATCATGCTCTGTTCAAGTGGGACATTTAAGAGCGTTGCGGAGGTGGCAAGGTATCTCTTCATTCATTTGCATTTGATAAGGGCAGCGAATCCAGTTCCAGCGCAAGCATTTTTGTGGTTCTGAGTCACTCATGAAACGTCCCGGTGAGCAGGGTGTGTGTCGAAAATGGACCCCCTCACCATGATGCAACCATTTGCTCTTGTGAATCACGCTACACCCACAAGGGCATCGAGGGGTCATTGTGCTGAACTCATCCTTCCCATACATTGGTGTGGTTCGATAATAACGCTGGACTTAAGGATCTTAGGGGAAGCCCCCCTTCTTCATATGTTACTGGCCATTGCTTCCAAATGTTTCGAGCCAGCTGTGCTGCATTGGGGGTTCCTCCTATTGTTCACTGGGAGCCTGGGCTTGTTTTCCCCAAACCCTACCTGATGGCACCCCGACTCCCACAAGTGTGAAAAAAAGAAAGAAGAAGAAGGGTTTGTAGAGGCCGCGTGGGCGTAGTATTATAAGCCGGTAGCTGCCAGGAAAGTGTTGCAATGGAAGCTGCACAAAGCCCTTGCTTGGAGATGCTCTAATAACAGGGTGGCAAGTACCTTGGTTCTAATTCTCTCAACCCAGCTTCGCCCATCGGAGTCATCTGAATCACAGAGACCTGCCTGCAGGCAGAATGTGGAAGGCGCAGCATCCCTGCAAACACAGCCCCAGCACCGTAGGTGATGTGTTTCAGCAAGATATCGGCGTTGTCACCCGCATTCCTGGTATCAGCCTATCTACCTATATCTATTTATATTATATAGCTATCAGTTGTGGAGTTGGCATATATAAGTAAGTGCAATGCTGTTTCTCTAGAAAAAGAGAATAGCAAAGCACCACCTATGCTCAAACCTGTATTTTTATAAACAAACACATTGGGTAAGTTTTTATCAGTGTAAACCCACTGAAATGAATTAGCCTAATTTAGGCATGCTCAGTAATTTCAATAGACCTAGTCTGAGAAGGACTATCCTTAGTGGGTACAACCCAAGTATTATAAAATGCTATAAGCCTCCAGTGTCAATTTCATTCATAATGAAATTGAACTCCAGTAAGTGCTGAAACTTTGGAGATTCTCACTGTTTGGCAAATTAGGGCAGGTGCAACAAGATAGGCAGACAGGATGACAAGGCTGTATCTGATATGGTTGCTCTATGTTAGTTAACATTTCCAATAACGTAGGCCGTGCCGAGAAAAAATTAGATGCTGAGGAGGATGATAATTTGGCTAAACGCACAGCTGTTGACAGCAGGTATTCCCAGGCCACCCTTTTCATCCGAACAAAGCACTAGTCCAGCTCCTTGGCTGTGAAACAGGATCTTACCATCTTTAGCCACTCATTGCTAGGGAGGAGCGATTGTCCTACTTTGCAAATATGTATAAGCAAACCAAGTGTCTTAGCAAAGGGAATCTCTGCTGAGGAAACACAGCCAAGTCCTCCTTCGTTCTTGAGTCTTCATTTGCCTTTATTTCCTTTCTCATACTGAGCTCATGTGGCCACTGTGATCAAATTACAGGGGAGGCAGAGGGAACCCATCCAGTCCTCTTGCCTTTTGTGTGACATACATATTATTTCTTGAAGGGTGCAAGAGGGCCATAATTTGGGGGGAAATGGAGGAGTCACAGGGTGAAGCTTTTGGATCTTGTTAAATTCCCCTCTCTTCCTTCTCTTTCCTCCCGTCACTAAACCATAGTGTGGCAGACTGTTCCTGCCACTGGTTGTTGGAGGTCCTGGTTTTCCATGGATACCAAGAGCAGTGATGCTTGCTGTGTCCAGTTCTGTGAAAAGTGGGTGTTCCTGGGATCACAGGCAGCACCCAGAAGAGGGTGAGCCTGTTCCGCATTGCAGTCGCTGTGACATCTCACCTCTTCCCAAGGCCGCTGGCAGTGTGCAAGAGTCCATGGTGTCATCGGGACATGCCCACACAAGCTGCTTTTGGTCACTGAGCAAGCACATTTGCAATGCACTGTGTGAATGGCCAGTGAGCCCAGAGGCCCTCTACATTTGCTTTCTGATGCTTAGAAGTGTCACAGGTGCATCCAAAAGACTGCAATGCAATCAGAATCTCCATCTTGCTCTGTTCCTGAAAAATAACAAAAAGTGGTGTTCCCTCCTCTTTTTCAGAACAGCCTATCCCAATTTAGAATCATAGAATTGTAGAGCTGAAAGGGACCGTCTAGTCCAAACCTCCTGCTATGCAGGAATCTCAGGTAAAGCACCAGGACCTGACACCCTCTAGGTGTTTTAGAATATACCTTCTATTGTTTCTGAACATTGGCATGCTGGCTGAGACGTATGAGAGCTGGAGTCCAAGGAGCTCTACTATTCCACTCAAGACAATGCAGCCTAGCCTCTGATGTGGAGCCAGGAGCTGTGCTGCCATGTTTCCTTGAGTCCATGGCCGCATGACCTCAGAATGTAGGCCAGGGGTAGAGGGCCACATTCCTTTGTAGGCACTCTTCCTGGGGGCCACATGCCAGGGTGGGCAGGGCCAAAGGCAAAAGAAGGAGCGACAAATGCAACTCTTACCTGCTATATTCACTCTCATGCCCCTCTCTGCCCTCCATTCAGTCAAACAAGAGGAATTATCAAAGTTCAAAGACACATCTCACCCAGTCAAGAACCCTCACTGGAGGGTGATAAGAGGAATCACAAAAAGATTTGTTTGACTCTGTTTGGTTTCAATTTATTTCATTTATTAGCTGTCGTAAAGTGGTCTTCCTTCTATCTCGGTTACAGGAGCCACTATGGAGAAATTATCTCAACATTCTATATTGAAGTATACTCTGTGGATGTGAGCTTAATCTGTAATATAAAGTATTTTCTCAGTCTGTTTTGATGCAGTGTGGATGACTGCATACGAGACTTAACAGTTGTACGTGTTTTTGTCTTGGAAGACAACACTTTATGCTTGTTGTTGTTTTTTTAAAATCTATGAGTTTGTAATCATGTCATTTTAAAAAGTCATGGCTTCGCCCAACAAATCCTGAGAATGGTAGTTTGTTAAGGGTGTTCAGAATTGTTAGGAGATCCCTGTTCCCTTCACTGATCTACAGTTTCAAGATCAGTATAACAGTCAGTCCCTTCTTCCAGGGGAAGTCTGGAAACTGTGGCTCTCAGAGGAGGCTGGTATGATGTCTCCTAACAGCTCTCAGCACCTTTAAGAAACCACAGTTCCTACAATTCTTTGGGAAAGCCGTAACTGTTTAAAACGGTATTGTGCTTCTTTAAATGTATTGTACAGACGGGGCCTGAGTGGGATGAGGGGACAGGAAAGGCGTCAGTGTTTGCATGCTCCCCCGGCACAAAATTGCTCTCTAGATTATCAGCAGTTAATCAGTTAATTGAGAAATTTGCTTTCTTGAGGATTCAGCAACATTCGCTCTGTTTCTCCTCACAAGCTGCAAAGCGCAACAAATTTCCTGGCAGGCTACGGAAGGTGATGACATGTAGCATCTCGTTGAGATATTTAAGAGCCATAAGTCATTGCACCTCAGATGTGGAATCAAGAGAGGCTTAGAAGCAGGACGGTTCATGTTGACTTTTCTTTTGTTCTCTAACTCCCACTGTTCTTTCATTCTATCTCTTTCGTACCCCATTTTTAAGAACAGGTTCTCCCACATCACCTAATCAACAAAAAGATAAGGCAGCAAACATGTTCACACTACATAATAATCAAAAGGAGAAGAAGCCCCACACTAGGGATGGGGAAGAAATTTGATTCAGCAGGCATTTAAAGGAGATCTTAGCCAATTTTCGCTTTCCAAAAGAAATGAACTGATAAAAACCAGCCCCTCTTTGAAATTCACACTTCTCTGAATTTTGCAATGCCAAATAACGTGTACGAAAAATGCATATGCTAGGGTGAAGTGCTTATAAAAATGCACACATTGGTGAAAATAGCATACTAGTTTGCATTATTTATGGGGAAACGGCAAAAAAATTATTAGGGGAAATTGCATACCAAAATAAGAGATATCTGCACTAAAATGTTCCTGAATTTTCATGATGACTTTAAAAAGAGAATTGCAAACTGATGTGGAGAACTAAAACTGAGATTGGGAAAATGAGTAACTGAAAGGGACAGATTCACTTCGGAGAACCAGTTCCTAGGGCAGGTAGGGCTTTAGAGGTCAATACCTGTACCTTAAGTGGGGCTTGGAGACAAATTTGCAGCCACTGGTACAGGATTGGAGCAATGTGTGCAAAACCACCTTGACTTCATAGCAAGCTGCATTTTGAACCAACTGCAATTTCAGAACTGCTTTCATAGCCAGTTTCTGGACTGTCTTCATCACTGCCACCAACGACACCCGTGATGATGGAGCGTATGGTTAATTCTGTACCAAAATATGTGCTCTTTTACCAGCAACTGTTTCCGATTTTGTGTAGGTTTCCTGTCTCTGACTACCAGTCTTCCTCTTTGCCCTTGCTCAAACGTGCAGGCCTGTAATTGGCATACTTAACTGGCAGACAAGCTTGAAATGCATTGACTGTTAATTAATTTGTGGTCGGCAGTAATCTTACCCAGGCAATTAGGCTTTCATCTTGCCAGATTGATAGATTTTACATGCTGCCCTGGTAACATATGTGGCAAACCGATAATTGATTTGTGATGAAGCTTTGTAGTCTCTTTCCTTTCAGTTTTTTTGTTATTAATAATGTTTTACTGTTTTTTCCTACCTTGTGAAACTGTAAGATGTATGTGCCAGAATTATACCTACATATACATTTATTTTTTTCTAACTGCTAAAGTAGACTTTTAGATAGTCTATCATGCTCGCAAGTATGCTTTTTAGCTATTCTTTTATTGGCTGTCTAAAATTCTACCGTAACTCCTAGATTATATAGAAAAAGATCTTTCCAACCAAAGCTCCTTTTACAGTGGAACCTCGGTTCCCAAACAAAATCCATACCGGAAGCCTGTTCGGTTTCTGAAAACCAAAGCGTGGCTTCCCATTGGTTGCAAGAGCTTCTTGCACTCAGTGGAAGCTGCGTTGCACGTTCGGGTTCTGAAAAATGGAAACGGAAGAATTTACTTCTGGGTTTTCGGCGTTCAGGAACCAAAATGTATGAGAACAGAGGCGTTCGAGAATGGAGGTCCCACTGTACAGTTCGTCAAGCCTGAGCTCTGTTTTCGTGCTGGTTTTGACAACTGTATTGAAAGCAAACCTGGATGTTGTAGTCTGACCACTGTCAGGTTGGGGTAGGGCTGATCCATCATCTCATGAGACTATTTGCAGGCTGTCCTTTAGTGATCCTCTAGAGTCTAGACTAATTTTCACAGGGGGAATTAATATCTTCATCACTGAGCAGAGGGACCAAATTTTAAAATGTTAGCATCTCTCTCCAACTTGCTATGATTAGGGTGGTTATATGTCTTACTTTATAGTGAACACTCCTCTGTTTGAAGGGTTGCCAGAGGACAGTTCTCTCTTGACAGCATCCTTTATATGAAGGGATGGATGTCTGGTCCAAATATGAGGACCATGAGAAAGAACCATGAGAGGGGAAAACAGAAGGGGCTTTGGGATTGCCAGTTCACAAAGAGCCCCTAGATTGCAGGCTCAGCCGGAACATGAGTCACATGATTTCTGCCCCACTCTGGTGTACTGTATCGCTATTTAAATTATAAATTCTACATTTACATCTCTAAATGTGATTTGAGGCTTGCAAATGTTATGCAAACCTGTGCCCTCTTTTATTTTTGGTGACGTGTTTCCTCATTTTGGGCGGTGCATGGTAATTGCTAATTCTTAATTTGTCACCGTTCGTAATTTCTTTTGCAGAGGCTGCAGGTTTTTATTATTATTATTTTGCATTGAGAGCTGGGTGGCCATATTGCACGTATTATTGCTGTTGTTGCTGCTGTTGCTGCTGCTGCTGCTACTGCAAAATGCTTCCTCTTACCTTTCAAGTCCCCGCACAGCTTGGAACCCAGATATCCAAGGGAATATTTCCCAAACCAAACTCATACATTGAAAGCGCATGGCTTCCCTCTCCCCCCAAAGAATTATGGGAACTGTAGCTTGTTAAGGGAGCTGGGAATCATAAATCTGTGAGGGCCTAACTGCGGTCCCCAGGATTCCTTTGGGAGGAGTGATGGTTGTTCAAGTAATATTGATGTGCTTTGGTGGTATGGATATGATCCAACTTGCCCACACATTAAAATTTGCTTCCAAAATCCTCTCCCAGGTGCCCCCGCCATCAGAGGGTGGCAAGATGGGTGGTGACTGAAAGGAGGGTTTCCTTTGTTGTTGTGTGGGATTTTCTGCTAGAGTTACTCCCTCTTATCTTTTAAGCTTTTATCTTTAAGGCACCATGAAAATACCTTTTTATTCTGATTTTCCCAGGCTTTTTAATTGCTGCTGTTTTATCTCTGCTGGATTGTTTGTTTCTATAACGCCCTTCAGTAGAAAGGAAGGGAGGTTCTCAATGGCTGAACAATGACAGAAACATCATTGAATGTTGCCTCTAATTATGTTGCCTCTGATCTGTTGTTGTTGTTGATTTATTAGTCGCCTTCTAAACAACCATTTCGAGGCAATTTCTACATAATTCAAAGCGGTTTAAAATGGGGAAGCTCAGAAACCAAGAAGACCAAAACTTTAATAAAGAATGGGGGAATTTATAGTTTATCTGGGAGACCACTGTAAGCAGATGAAAGCATCAGCAGGATTGAAATAACACTTGTAATGTAGCAAATATTGTGGACAAAATGGAGAGACATAAAATATGGATTACAGAACAATATGAAGTTGGAAAGGTTGACAATAGGACCCATGGAGGGGAAAGTGGGAAGTCCAGAGATTCAGAGAAATCTCTAAATGTGGATATGTATTTTGTGTTGTTATAATTCTATACTTGTAAAATCAAATAAAAATTATTATTTTTTAAAAGCAGTTTAAAATGCAAATACATTTAAAATATGATTAAAAGTAAGCACTTGTAGCAGAGGCTAGGGGAGCTGGCCCCTGGGGGCTGGGCCACTGGGCCCCCGCAATCAATGTCCTGGTTGGCTCCAGTGTGGTGTAGTGGTTAAGAGCGGTAGTCTCGTAATCTGGGGGACCAGGTTCACGTCTCCGCTCCTCCACATGCAGCTGCTGGGTGACCTTGGGCTAGTCACACTTCTCAAGTCTCTCAGCCCCACTCACCTCACAGAGTGTTTGTTGTGGGGGAGGAAGGGAAAGGAGAATGTTAGCCGCTTTGAGACTCCTTAAAGGGAGTGAAAGGCGGGATATCTAATCCAAACTACTACTACTACTACTCTTCTTCTTCTTCTTCTTCTTCTTCCTCTTCTTCTTCTTCTTCTTCTCCATGGGACTCACAACAAGAACTGTTCTGTGACCTGGGATGGTGGCTGTGGGTTCTCTTCCAGTTCTTGAAAGGGCCTTTCCTGTTTTATTTCTTTATTTCTCATCCTTTGCTCAAAGGAACTTGAAGTGGCATACACGAGATATCCCCCTACTCATTTAACCTCCACAACAACCCTGTGAGGTAGGTTAGCTTAGGCTGAGAAGCAGTGACTGGCCCAGTGAACTTCATGACCAAATGGGCATTCAGCTGGGTGTGTGAAGGCAGAAAGTGGAGCTGCAAAAAAATGCACTACGCTAAGAGCTGATGGGGGACTGAGTAGGAATATTAATGCTCTATAATACTTTGTATGTACCCCAGCCAATGTAAACTGCTTCAGAATTTCAGTTGTGGTTTCCCAGTGGAATTCCTTATCTTATTGAGGTCTATACCCTGCCTCAACCTTTGTCCTGATGACTCCAGATGTTCCTCAAAGTAATCAAACTCCAGCAAGATTCCCATCTGGATTCTCCAGGCAATATGGTGGGTGTGGCAATCCATCCATAAATCAACCATGCGTGCCATTTGATAATATAATTTAACAGCCTAACTAACAGGTACTCTCAGGGAGTCTGTGATACAATGTGATGTAATTGCAGCCACAATTAATTGGAGCCATTTTGTAAACGGCCTCAAAAATCTGGCTCTGCATGTTCTGGGATGATGGCACCACTTTTGGAACTGGGTAGGAACCCAAATCGCTTTTGTCAACACGGAGGCTGTGTAGGGAAAGGCTGTAGCTCAGTGGCGTTCAGAAGGTCCCAGTTTTAATCCCCAGCAACTTCAAGCAGGGCTCAGGAAGACTGCTGTAGACAATGCTTAGCTGGATGGACCAGTGGTAGCACCTAGCTCAGGATTGTCCTATGTTCCTCTCTTCATGCTTTTCCAACAGTAATGTGTTTATCTGCTAGTCACTATCTGCCTTTGCTTATCCCTCAAGAGGTTGCAACTGTTGGCATATGCTTTCACAGGTTACTGAAGACACCAGCCGCTTCCAGATGACCTGTTCGTTGAGTATTTCTCCTGATTTATTTGCACAAAGTTTGTGGGGAGGTTATACAATGCTTGCTGTTATTTATGACTGAGGCTTTATTGACGCAGTGGCTGCTAAACTGTCAACCAGTAAGTTTCATGGCTGAGTGGGGATTTGAACCCTGGTTTCCTAGGTCAGTGTTCCTCAAACTTGGGTCTCCAGCTGTTGTTGGACTACAACTCCCATCATCCCTGACCACTGGTCTTGCTAGCCAGGGCTGATGGGAGCTGTAGTCTAACAACAACTGGAGACCCAAGTTTGAGGAACACTGTCCTAGGTCATAGACTCATAGAATCCTAGAGTTGGAAGGAACCATGAGGGTCACTGAGTCCAGCCCCCTGCAATGCAGGAATCTCAGCTAGATCATACATGACAGGTGTATGACAGAGCATGCATGAGAGATACACTACACAGCCTTCCATCTTGAATGTTTTCATTCAAATACATGTATCTTTAGTTGTCTTGCTTTTCAGTGTTTCAGATGATTAAGTTGTTGACCTCCATCTGTCTCAAGAGACAATGGAGTGTGCCTCCAGGGGTGAAGTCAAACTGCTGCATTAGCATCACCCAAGTGACCTCCTGGGGCACAAGTCTGGGCAGTGTGTAAGGAGGTCCTGGACAGCCCAGACAGCAAGGTCCCCCTCTGAGCCACGCTGATGTGGTCCAAAGGAAAGGAAAGCAATGCGTTTGGCACCAGCTTGACTGCAGCCATTGCTGGAAGTGGATGGCACAAATTTAAATCAGTGTGATTGAAAGTTAATGTACTTTCTCAGTGCCACTTGGCCATGAAGCTCATTGGGTGACCTTGGCTCCCTCAATCCTTCATCTTACCCAAATCACTGGGTTGTTGTGAGGAGAAAGGGATGGGGTGCTACTGAAAACCCTGTTCCTTCGAGGAAGGGTGGAATAAAAATGTACTACAGTGGTACCTCGGGTTACAGACACTTCAGGTTACAGACTCCGCTAACCCAGAAATAGTACCTTGGGTTAAGAACTTTGCTTCAGGATGAGAACAGAAATCGTGCTCCGGTGGCGCGGCAGCAGCAGGAGGCCCCATTAGCTAAAGTGGTGCTTCAGGTTAAGAACAGTTTCAGGATAAGAACGGACCTCCAGAATGAATTAAGTTCTTAACCCAAGGTACCACTGTATTTCTGAAAAGGCACTGTGGTTGGGATTTGGAGAAGCTATTTGATTTGAATCAATTGATAGAAACCAGGTGATGAATCATTTTTTATAAATTTTATTTTAAACCTTCTGTTGGTAGACAGTCCTGTTGACAGGAAGCCTCCTTCCTCCTGGTTGTTTAGTGCTTCTCCTGTGTCGATGCCTTTTGCCCCGATCCGTCCGATTTGCTTGCCTCTCCAGTTTAGCAGCCCTGGAGCCAGCAATACACGCCTCAGCCGTTGCCTCATCTTTGCCATCCCTTCAGAGAGATGCCTATTTCCTTGGCTCATCTTTTGTTTGTGTTTGGTCTTAAGCAGACTTGGAGAAGAGGTGGGAGGGGTGGTGCAGCAGAATGTGGCCCCTCCTTACCTAAGACATCAGAGTCACAAAGAGCAGCATTGTTGACAGGAGAGGAAGTCCACAGCTTCTTTCTGGAGCCCCAGACTTCCTTTTGTGTTGTGTTTCAAGGCACTTTCTGGGTTTTAAAGTTCCATGGCCCAGCAGGGATTGCTTTGTTTTGTTTTTTACCTGGCACTTTTCTTGGGAAAACCAGCATTTTACCGCTGAATCAGAGCATTTGGCAATTGCCATTTGCTCCAGTTCAGTGGTAAAACATAGGTTCTCTCCGAGAAATCACTGGGACAACAAAACCCGCTCAGATGCAGAGCTTTAAACTGCGGACCTGTGCCTGGGAATTGTGTGGCACAAAAGGAAGTCTGGATGAGCCTAAAGAACAAGCAAGGGGATGGTTGACCTTTCAGAGGAGAGAACATCATCCTGTGGTTCTGGAAAGGAAAGCAGGGGGCAGGCAGAAGTGGTGGTCTGAGATGAAAAATCATGGCACCGATTTTCATTTCTTTAAAAAATAATTTTTTATTAGTGCTTATAGAGGAAAAAATATGAAACTTAATATTGAATATATTTTTTCCTCTTTTTTGGGGGGGGCAAACTAAGACTTTGATCTAAAGACAATACAAACATAAAGAGAAAGGGAAAGAGAGGAATAACAAAAGAAAGAGAAATAAGGAAAAGGGGTTAAGAAAGAGAGAGAGAGAAAATAAAATCCAGAAGCTATTGCACTAGTTTTCAAAAAAGCACTGGAAAAAAGAAAACATCGCCTCTACCGATTCCAGGGCTACAGATTTGGGTGCCAGGTATCTGTCAGATATTTGCTTCAGCAGCCATCATTTGACCTTTTACACTGAGTATTTAACAAGTAGGGACTAGAAATAGAATGCTTTGGCATATCCACAGCCCCTAACAGGAGCTCTTCTCTTCAGTGCTCTAACCAACTTGGAACTGGGGAGAAGATCAAGGAGAAGAAAGAGGACACCTTTTTTTCATTCTTTCCCACCTTCCTGGAACTTTTTCACTCTCTCTGCCAGACCCAAATAGGGTGACCAGATGCAAAAGAGGACAGAGCTCCTGCAGCCACATGAAATATACATAAAAGTTATCAATAAAATCAGACCTTAAAGACAAGCCTTTGATGTGTGTCTTCTACATACCTATTAATGGCGCAGGAGAACATCTCCTCTTTTGTGAGATGCAAACCTGGATACCTTTGGTATCTTTGGCTCTCCACTTGTTGTTGGGACGCAGTTGCCATCATTCCTGACCAACTGCTGTGCTGGCTGGGGCTGGTGACAGTTAAGAGTCTATCAACATCTGGAGGGCCAGTGGTTTGTCTTATTGCTATATTGCTAGGAAGGGGAAAAGTTTCTAGTGATCAGGAAAGGTGAAAGTGCACCCTCTTCCTGAAACCTGCCTGGTCTTGTGACCTGCCATCTTGACAGCAGTGCTGTCTGGATTTCCAGTATAGAGTGAGTGACCAAAGCATGGCATTTCCAGCGAAGAGGGCAAACCTATTCATTTTATTTAAAACACATACACCCTGCCTTTCGTCTGGGGAGCTGAAGGCAGCTGACAACAAGGTGAAACACTGAATTCACAATTCAAAACAACCTTCCCAATTTCCAGAGGAGTTGCAGTGTGAGTCTTCTGCAACAGAAGCACCGGGGAGTCTTGCAGCATCTTAAAGAGTATGAGTGAACAGTTAACGTCAAAACTGTCAGCTGAGGGGGGTCCACTGTCTGCATCTTCAGCATGTGCTACATTTAATGTCCAATCCAGCAGTCCTCTCTTAACCTGCTTTGAAAAGTTGACCATCGATATGAACTCAACATCTAAAAGACAACTGTGTATTATAGATAAGATATTTAGTAATGCCCAGTTGGGTCAAACCAATATTATAAAACAAATCTGGAACGGGAGTAGAATTGGGAAAGAGGCGATTTCTCCTGTTTATTCTTGCTTTGTATGAAATTCAATAAATATATATATATTTTAAAAGACTAACACAGTTATTCAAACTACCTTTCCTGAGGTGGGTGGGTGTATTGGGTAGAGGTCTCCTTCTGCCCAGCCCTGCCAGTCTCTACCTGCGGAATGATGCCAGGCAGATGGAAATTCCATTGGTGGGTTATCTGCTGGCATCAGTCCTGGAATGGGGCATTTTTAGGGGTGGGGAGAGGCTGAGTCAGCTCAGGATTTATTGAATCTTGAACCAGCACCACTCCCATCGCATGACAACACTGGGGCTGATCTGGGCTAAGTTACTGGGCTAAGTTACTCCAGGCTGGCCCAGTGACCTGGCTGACCCACCGCAATCTTCTGACCTTGGTGAAGTGGACCACAGTCCAGGAAAGCTTATGGCTTCATGGTCCTCACCTTCTGACAGGAGTGCTTCAGCTTACTCCAGTCCACCTCCATCACCATCCTTGATATGCCTCCATCTCCCCGACACTTAACATTTGTTGGCTACGGAGCTTGCTCAGCCATTGCTGGGTTAATTGGGAGGTTGCTGTTTTCTTGCTGCCCCCACCAATCTCCCCCTGACCCTGGAAGTCATTTATTAAGAATTGTCCTTCTGCAAATCTTAGGGTCTACCTGATATTGAGCTGCTGATGAACACCTGGGGGAAAAAAGGCTTCTGAATTCCTTCCATGTGAAAAGGGAACAGTGGCAGTAATTAAGAGATAGACACATTAGAATCACAGCCTCATTCCTTTGATCTAGATAAGCAACTTGGATCACCGTCAAGGAGCTACACAAATCCCAGGCTCCAGACAAGTCTGTGCAGCCAAAATACTTAACACGGAAGTATCTGTTCAGGAGGCTTAAAATCATTTTTGTATCTCTATTAAGTCTGACTTTAGCAACTGTTCAGGCGGAATGATAAGGCTGAGCAGAAGCACTTGTAATGCAAATGAGCATTCTGGTTGGTGTCTTTTACATTTGCGTTCCATATCTGATGGAAGCGAGGGCGCTTTAAGCTTTATTTGCAAAAACACCTACAGACAATCAGAAAACCCTCCCCGAAACCAGTAGCAATTCACATTTACCAATACAAAGGTTGTCTCTCTTCCAGTTCCGCTGTCTTTCAGCACCTCAGGCTTAGCTTTCAATGTAAAAACATCAATCAAATATTGAAATTTGGTTGGGAGTTTGTCTTCCTTTCCGAACTGTCACTTTCACATTGCATATATTGAATAGCGCAGTCCTTTGTACTCAATGCTAGTCCTCCTGAGAGTAGAACCGATAATATTAATGAACATTATTAAGTTAGGTCCTTTAATCTCAGAGGTTTTACTGTGACTAAAACTTTTTTTGATACAACCCTATGTTTCTATAGATCACATAGGCTCGATACTTCCTGTTTCCGGCGGTGGAAAATGGCTGATCCCACACAATCGGACCTCAGCCGTTCCGATAATTCAGGGCTGATATGGGGGTAATTAGCCCTGGCAGCCTCCCCAGGGCAGGGGAGGACTGTCTCAACGACCCGCGGTCTGCCCCAGATTGCCGATGTGGCAGACGGCAGGGGCACTGGGTCATGGAGCTAGGGACGGCTGACACTCCTGTGACGCCACCCCATAGCCGGACGCATCTGTTTGGGAAAATATAAAGATTTGGAAAACAAACAGACACGCTCTGAATTGAAGAAGCTGGAAAAAACCTGCAGTATGTACAGTCTCTGGTGCAAAAGATCGAACTTCAAAGAGATCCTCATCATGACGTTTGGAATGTGGAGGGGCTTGGTATTAAAAAAACATTCTTTTATCCTTAATATCAACAATCCGTAATGCATGCCAAGCCTCATTAAGAACTTAAATTGCTCTTCAGAAAGTGAGTTCAGATGGACTTTCATATATAATTGGGATCTACTCGCAGCCACTTCTCTTCTAAGACCGGAAATGTCTGTTAAAGACAAAAACAAAGGACAAAGGACAAAATGGCTTTTCCCACCACGTCGTTATTGAATATCTGAAATACTTCCCTGATTAAGAGAAACAGGAGCTAACAGATGGTTGGTTATAAAGACTGGAAACAATATTACATATACAACTGTTTGCAAAAAGATGTTTTTTTGATTACGAGCGAGAGAGAGGGCTAAATGGATGTCTGGCAGCCCCCCTCTAGGGCCCGGAGGGGGGACTGGGAGGATTCCAAAGGCCAATTGCTAACTGTCTGATATATGGCTACACTGCAAACAGTCTGTTTAAGATAAATCAACAAGGAGGTTACAGAAGGAAATTTCTCTCTGTTTCTTTGATAACACCTGGACGGGAAAGATTAACGATCTGGGAGCTGCCAAAATAACAACTCTCAAAGAGCTGGACAGAACTTTGAAATTGGATGCAATTAAATGAAGCGGTGCGATGAAAAAACAGCTGAAGGAGTACAATATACGGACAAATCTGCACTCCATAGAAAAAAAAAAGTATCTGTTTTCTGACATGAATGAGGATCGTAGAACCAGAGTCAAAATGTGGAGGGGGGAAATCGGACATGGAATTATGAATAACATTGAGGATGATGAGAGGCAGGACTATGATGTTGAATGTGCTTCGAAATTCAGACCGTGGGAAGTCAAAACAAAATTATTACAATTTGGAAGACAAGTGGACCTTTTTTATTTTAGTTTTTTATTTTTATTGGATTTGATTTGATCTGTTAATTGGATGTTTTTATTGGAAAATTAAGAAATGCTTTTTAAAAATATATATATAGATAGATCACATAGGCTCTTGTTTATTTATTATTGATCTGATGAATTCATAGCCCGCTCTTAAAGAGACGTTCTTTCCAAAGCACCTTACAAAAATATGCCTGAAAATATAACCAATGAAATATAATTTGCAGCTTATTAAAGCATCTACTCCATTGTATTACTAAAAGCCAGCACAAATGTAATAAATAGCCCAGCGTGATTTCACATGCACAAAAACCAGACCGTTAACTCCATTTATACAGTTCAGCCTGTAAGTAGCTACTGAAGGTTTCTATGACAAAATAGAAACAACTATTTCAACTTCGTTTCGCAAATTACACATGGAAATAATCACTTATAAAAATGGCAGAAGGGAAGAGTTTACCCTAAAAGGCAGCATACAAATGTTTTATATAAATAAATTTAAGATCTATTGTATGCTGTAGCTTCTGAAGAGCACAAGTTTGGTGTAGTGGTTATAGCGTCAAACTAGGGATGTGGGTGGAGCTGTGGTCTAAACCACTGAGCCTCTTGGGCTTGCTGATCAGAAAGTCAGCAGTTCAAATCCCCGCAATGGGGTGAGCTCCCGTTGCTCTGTCCCAGTTCCTGCCAACCTAGCAGTTTGAAAGCACAGCAGTGCAAGTAGATAAATAGGTACCACTGCAGTGGGAAGGTAAACGGCATTTCCATGTGCTCTGGTTTCTGTCACAGTGTTCCATTGCACCAGAAGCGGTTTAGTCATGCTGGCCACATAACCCAGAAAGCTGTCTTTGGACAAATGCCGGCTCCCTTGGCCTGAAAGCGAGATGAGCGCTGCAACCCCATAGTCGTTTTTGACAGGACTTAACCGTCCAGGGGCCCTTTACCTTTACCTTTTATAGTGTCAAACTAGAACCTGGGAGACCAGGGTTCAAATAACCACTCAGCCAAGAAGCTCACTGGGTGACCTTGAGCTACTCACTCTCCCTTTTCACACGATTATTGAGAAGACAAAATGGGTGGTGGGAGGGATGTCATTTTGAGGGATGTCATTTTGCATGTTTGAAGGATGTCATTTTGCATGCCATTTTGAGCTCCTTGGCCCTGCCCCTCACCTTCCATGGATGCTTTTGCTTGGCTAAAATGTCGTTTTGAACTGTGGTAACGCCTCTGGTATGTCTGGAAGGATCCTAGAGTGATATGTATGTACATATGTTATATAGAAAGATGTGGCTAGAATGCAACCTATTTCACAATGGTAAGGATCATACCCAACACTCTCTCTTCAAGGACCTGTGCAAGTGTGTACAAAGCTGGGGGCCACAAGTGAGAATTAATGCAAGCACGGACTACATGAGAGGAGGAGGAAGCTGACAGCCAGTGAATCTTCCTGGAGTGGTTGTAAGCAAGGAGGCAGTCTGGTGGAGGCTGGCTGAGGGCAAAATGAGGTTGGTGGTGGGGAAGAGCCCCATTTGCCCTAAAGAACCAGCTTCCACTGCTTAGCAGTGACTCTTCACGCCAGGAACAGGGAACCTGTGGCCCTTCAAGATGTTGCTGGACTCCAACTCCCATAATCCCTGAACATTGGTCACGCTGGCTGGGGACAATGGGAGTTGAAGTGCAATAGCACCAGGAAAGCCTATCTCTGCTTCACAAGGTCTGCCGTGTGTTGCTTCTACGGGAAGCCACCGAGAGGATGTCAACAGCACGAGGCATTATAGAATGGACGAGCTGCTAACCATTCAGAATTGTCACCTTGGGAGTTGAAAGCCACACCCAAGGAGTCACCAGAGGATCGTTTCCATGTACATGGCCTAGCCTAACCTTTCCAAGGCATGTAGCCTCACCCTCAGCTTAAGTAGATGGAGTTTGTTATTATTAGGTGGCACATTGGAGGGAAACACCTGGCATCGTAAGCGCTGTTGGAAAAGAGGTGGGTCCAGACAGGTTGTTCTTGAGATGATTCAAACTAGGCCTGACAGTGACACAATCATGTGTTTTAATGCAGATCCAGGTTCTGAGGGGCTCTTGAACAAGGTGCCTCCCTCCTTGCCACTATTGTAGGAACATAGGAAGCTGTCTTATATCAAGTCGGACTTTTGGTCTAGCTCAGTACACTGACTGCAGCTCTATGGGGTTTTCAGGCAAAGGGTCTACCTGGAGATGCTGGGGATTGAACCTGCAACCTCCTGCTTGCAAGGCAGATGCTCTACCACTGAGCTATGGCCCTTCCATCCATAGGGGGTCCCTGTGGCCATCCTTGATCCTGCTGCTGCTGTGCATCCATCTGCCCTGTCAATCTGCTCCCCATCCTCACACCTGCTCAGCTTGCTGCATTTCCAGCACTGTATCTAGTTGCGCAAGCCACTTCAGCTCTTTTGCAGAACTGCAAAGGTTTAGGATTGCTCCCAAAGAAGGAACCTGTGTTCCAAAGCACACTGAAGAGTAATAAATCTTATTGGTTGGCACTTTTGAAAACCCCTTGTTGCATTTTTTCTAGTTTCTGTGCCTCCTTCCTGGCTGGGGCCTGTGTGTGAGTGCACGTGCACCTCAACTTCTGAGTTGTCTTCCAAAATATCTAGAGGGCACCAAGTTGGCAAAGGCTGCAGCGCAACCTTGGGGGACCTTGCCTAGATAGTAGCACCCCTGTTTGTGTGCATTGCTTGTTTGTTGAGAGAGTGCATTCCTGCCCCCTGGTGGCAACCCCTATCCTGGTGGAGGTACAGAAACTGCCTCTTCTCATGCTAGTTCAGAAGAAGAAGAAGAAGAAGAGTTTGGATTTGATATCCCACCCTTCACTCCCCTTCAGGAGTCTCAAAGCGGCTAACATTCTCCTTTCCCTTCCTCCCCCACAACAAACACTCTGTGAGGTGAGTGGGGCTGAGAGACTTCAAAGAAGTGTGACTGGCCCAAGGTCACCCAGCAGCTGCATGTGGAGGAGCGGAGACGCGAACCCGGTTCCCCAGATTAGAGACTACCGCTCTTAACCACTACACCACACTGGTGTATACTTTATATAAATTATTATATACTTTATATAAAGGTATATATAAATACAGAAGTTGAGCAATGACATGGAATCATTAAGAGTGAATTGAACTTATGAGTTGCCTAACCAGATCACAGCAAAAAAGGCTGTGTGGTCCAGTATTCTTTGTCTTCAAACGCCTTGGAAGCTTGCAACAGTGGTGGACTTGGGTAATATGGTACCCTGTGCGAGGCCAACATTTGACACCCTCCGGCCTCCTTGCTGCCTTCCCAAATCAGGCTAAGTGAGGTGCTGGGCTTTGGGAAGGAGGCATAAGGCTCTGGCAAGACCCTAGAGCCCTTCCACATCCTTCCCAAAGCTGGGTAAGTGATAACCAAGCTTTGGGAAAGAGGGAGGTGGACTCCAGGACTCTGTCAGAGGTTCACGCCTCTTCCCCCAAACCTGGAACCTTGCTTCCTGGGCTTTGAGAAGCTGCTCCCCCTGGCTCAACATCTAGTACAGTGGTACCTCGGGTTAAGTACTTAATTTGTTCCGGAGGTCCGTTCTTAATCTGAACTGTTCTTAACCTGAAGCACCACTTTAGCTAATGGGGCCTCCTGCTGCCGCCGCACCTCTGCAGCACGATTTTTGTTCTCATCCTGAAGCAAAGTTCTTAACCTGAGGTACTGTTTCTGGGTTAGCGGAGTCTGTAACCTGAAGTGTATGTAACCTGAAGCGTATGTAACCCGAGGTGCCACTGTATGTGCATACCACTCACACAGCCCTAAATTTGCAAGCAGGGCATGATCACAGCAGTTGTCTGCTGTTTTATGCCCTGTTTCTGCTGAAACTATAAAGGGGGGGGGCTTTTTATGCCTAAGGGCCACATTCTCTTATAAGGAACTTTTGGGAATGGGGGCACAAGCCAGTGGTGGATAAGACCAGAGGCAAAAGTGGAGCGAGGCGCCTTCACAGTTCAAGGACACTCTTCAGTCTGGCAAGGAAGGGATACAGCAGGAGTGTGGCCTGGGAGGAGGCATGGCCCAGGGAGAGTCCCAAGGGCTGGCTAAAGACCTCGGGACTCACATTTGGTCCATCCCCATGACAAGGTAGCCAAGTTCTCCAGACCTGTATAAGGTAGGGATGTGGAACCTTTGGCCCTTCAGGTGTTGGACTCCAACTGTTACCAGTGTGCCCAATCACTAGGGTTGATTAGAGATGGGTGAGAAATTCCATTCAGTTTGTATTTAGAGGCAAACTGACTGAATTTGAATTCTACGAAACAACACACAAACAAAGCACAACCCTCCTTCGCAATTCACACTTTTCTGAATTTTGCAATGCCAAGTATGCATATAAATGCACATATTAGTGGAAGTAGCATACAAAAATGCATTCAGTGTGGGGAAATTGCTTTGCAGAAATGTGCATGTTAGAAAAAAATTGTATGCAACAACGTGTATATTAAGGGAAATTTGTACTAAAGTGCTTCTTTGGTACATGAGGGCTTTCATGAGGGCTTGTTTTTGTTTTTAATTGCAAACTGTTGTGAAAATGTGGAGAACTGAACTTAAGATGGGGGGGAAATGAGAAACTGAAATTGACCCATTTGCCTATCCCTATGGATGATGGGAGTCTGACAACAGGTGCTCCACCCCCTGATATAATATATTTTAAGAATCCGTGTGTATAGAATTGGAAAGGGAATGTTAATGGAGCTGGAAAACAACAGTCCTAACAAAGTTAGGAAGTTTGCCTTTCGTTAGGCAGATTGGCTGATGGTGTTCAACAGCTGTACTTCTGAAAGACTAGGAAATACCTGAAACCCAAGCTAAGGTTGATGTGGTCTAGATGTCTTCATGAAAAGGACAGACTTCCCTTTGAGATAGAGAAAGACACAGAGAGCTGAGCTTGAGCTCTGCAAGCATCATAGGGTGCCAGTGACTGTTTCTCTATGGACTTTGGCTGTCTCCTGGATTGTTCAACCTGTGCTTCCCATTATAGTCAACCCATATATTTGTAAATAAGTGAAAACATTATGACAAGCCTCCAGGGATGTCCATCCAAAGGGGTTTGAGCATGGGCAAGGGCTGCATTCCAGGAGCTTCTCATCAGTTAGAGAAGTGGGATGAGCATAACAATATGATGCCCTTGTTAAAGGCCTAGGAGTCTCTGTCAGGAACAAATAATAACTGATGGGGAGAACATTTCAAAGGCAAATCAAGTGATCCACATGGGCAAGGCCTCTCAGTCTGTGGTGCAACTAAGATCTAGCTATCTCCTACATGTTCCTAGCACTTCCAGATGTTGAAGAGACATCACATACATGATCTAATTTTAATCCTTACAACAGTCCTGGAAAGGTACGTCCACATCGCGTCCCCATATTGCAGATGGAGGGACTGAGGCTACGGCCCAAGATTGGTTCATGGCGGAGATGAGAGTGAAACCATGGAATTCCTCATTTGCACCTCGGCGTCTTACCCAATGCACTTCATACTTCCCAACAGGGAAAGATCTTCTTACTTGAACATTTCCAGCTGTCAGGGACCTTATTGCAGTCTCCAGTTGCAGTCAGAACATCCTTACCTTGGTGGATCAGACTTTGACACTTTTTAAAACTAGTTCTGCTTCTGTGCAGACTGACACAGTGCCGGATTTACGCATAAACTAAACAAACTATAGCTTAGGGCCCCACTCTCTTGGCCCCCCCCCAAAAAAAATTAAAGGAAAAAACCTGGATGTCCGTTTCCAAAATATAAGATAAAAAACAAATAAAATAAAACCTACATACAGCAACAGTGTTTTGTGTTGTGTAGGCTCCTATGATGTAAGTAATGGGCCCTGCCTGCTAGCCTGCTCCCTAAAATATCACTGGTTTGATCATTTCTATATATAGGGTGCCTACATTCTGCATGTACTGGTTGCATCTAGGTCCATAAATTACCATCTAGCATACATTTAACACAAAGAACAGTGAGAATTTGTTGTTGACAAAGGGCACCTGGACCTTCAGTAGCTTAGGGCCTCATCAAACCTAAATCTGGCCCATCTAAAACAGGGATGGGGACACTTTTGGAGGCTGCATGCCATTAGTGGGTGGGACCAGAGGCAAGAGGAGAGGGTGGAGCAATGAACATAAATTTTACCTTTGCGCAGGAGGCTAGTTTCTACGCCCGCTCACACACCCTTCTCTGTCCGCCATCCAGGCAAGCAAAAGTAATTTGGACACAATCCAACCAAGCAAACACACTCAAGAATGTGAAGCAAGGCTGGCGAGGGGGTGTGGCCTGGGAAGGTAGGGTATCAATTTACAAGGCCCTGAACAACTTAGGTCCAGGGTACTGCTTTATATGCCAGCATGATTACTGATCACCAGCAGGGGCATCACTCATGGTTTCACAAGTTTGCAAGGCTTAGACAGCAGCAAGAAACTTCCGTGTCATTGGCACTGGAATGTCGTGCCAACAGAGAATTCACAAGGAGCCTTTGCTTTGAACCTGAAACATTTTCATTGCTGTTGCACTGTAAGCTCTGTGGAGAACTCCAGCTGATTTAGGGACAGTGCATTTTGTGAAGAGGACAACCTGTTGTGTTCCATCCACACTAGTGGGAGTGACGACCAGGTTTGCATTGTTTTGGACTAATGTATGGATGTGAATGCAATTCTCCTTGTTGTTGCACTACTCCAAATGTTGCAATGCAGCTTTCAGCTCAAAAAACAAACAAAAAAAACCAAACATTAATAAAAAGCACATTTTGTCAGAAAATATGTTCCGAAACACATATTTAAATATATAGATGTTCCATAACAGTTGAGTAAACATAGAGTGGCACTGCTAGAGTGAACGCCAAGTGTGGCAATAGTTGGCAGGATAATATTGATGAACAGCGGAGCTTATTGAATGGAAGATGCTAATGTTCTCTCAGAGCTTATGAAATGAGAATGGGACTGTTTCTTGGGGCTGCAGCCATGCATCCAACTGTATGCACATAAGAATTTGTGAATTAAATGGAAAGTATGAATGCAAAGTCAGGGTGGGGTTTTTCTTTAAATCAACATAATAAAGTGTATTAGTATGCTGGATTTTCTTGGAAATCTCTTCCCTCTTAAAACAAGGTCATTCCACAACCACATGGACTTCTCCAAACAAGGATACTGTGTCCTAAACCCTGCCTTAATTTCCCCTCTTACAACCTTTCTCATTCACTCCATTAACTTATAACGCATACAAATACTGCCCCCCTAATACAACACAATGAGGAATGGGTGGTACAGCCAAACTAATGTTCATTTTCAGCAGAAAAAATAGCTTAGAGCCAGACTTGGGTGGAGCTTGGCCAAACTTTGCCAAAGGTGGAACATCCTTCACCAGCAAAGGAAGGAAAAAAACTGATGTGCAAGGGGGACAATTGATCGCCAGGGTCTTTTTCCTGAAGTTTTTCCCTCCCCTGATTTCAGGGTCTTTTGGCTGAAGCTTTTTCTTCTGTTGAGGTTCATCACGAATTCTGATTGATCGTCTCCCGGATCCATGGCACGACACAGCACACTTTCGCATACACACCCGGATTCCCTCTCTGTGCGCACACTTGTGTTCCCCAAGAAACCACACCTTCGAGTTCCCCGCCGCAGGTGAGTGGGCCCCCAGAGTCACCCTGCATGGAGAAATGGAAGAAGTTTTCAGCAGGTGCACATCTTCATTCTGTGTGTTCTTCTGCATGGTGCTACTTAAACTCAGTTAAATGGCCTGCTTTGTTTTGCATAACATAGCAAGCATACTTGGGTCTGTTATGTTCACCATTGCTCAGTGGCAGAGTGTAGTTTTGTGTGCTTGAGGTTTCAACATTCAGTTTGGTCAGAGTGGTTGGTGGGGCTGCTTACCTGGCTTCCCAGCGCCGAGGCCTATAACCAAGAGGGAGAGGGTAGGAAGGATAGTGCAGTGCAGGTGCAGTGCAGGTGCGACAGCGGAGACAATACAGTGCACCTCACTGACCTCCCTGCCATCTTGCCCCTCTCCTTCTTGGCTGCTAGCAGTGGCCTCCTGCTTTGGGGAAGTACTAGAAGAAAAATAGTACTAGAAGAAGTTGTCATCTGAATTTTGAATATGGTTCTCCATGCAAAAATGTACAGTGGTACCTCTGGTTAGGAACTTAATTCGTTCCAGAGGTCCGTTCTTAACCTGAAACCATTCTTAACCTGAGGTGCCACTTTAGCTAATGGGGCCTCCTGTTGCTGCCGCACTGCCACAGCGTGATTTCTGTTCTCAACCTGGGGCAAAGTTCTTAACCCGAGGTACTACTTCCGGATTAGCGGAGTTTGTACCCGAAGTGTCTGTAACCCGAGGTGTCTGTAACCTGAGGTATTACTGTACCAAAATGTGCACCAAAAATGCATATTTTAGGATAAAATGTGCACAAAATCTTCCAAAAGAAATAAGCTGCTTATACTGGCCCTTTAGTTTGTTTTGACCCTAGAGAAGAGGTTGACCCTAGAGAAGAGGTCAGCAACATACTGCCCTGTAGGTAACATCCACCCGCCAAGGCCTTTTCTTTCTGAAAAGCTTTCCCCATTGACCCTTTTCTTTTGGAAAACCTACAAGTAGGTTGCGTGGCAAGGTGGGATTGAAGAGGGATTTGGTGGAGTGGGTGCACTTGGTGGAGTGGGTGCCCATCAGTTGCTGATCTCTGCCTTAGAGACCTAAAAACAGATTTGCTATCTAATTGGGGGGGTGTTATTGGGTTGTTGTTTTTATTTGATGATATATTTTGTTGTTTTAGATTATAATTTTGTTCTATGAGCTGCCCTGAGACCTCTGGGTATAGGGTGGTATATAAATTCAATAAATGATAAAGATAACGATAACAACAACAACAACAACAACACAATCGTACCTTGGTTTTTGAACGCCTTGTGAGTCGAACGTTGCAAACCTGGAAGTGACTGTTCCGGTTTGTGAAATATTTTTGGAAGCTGAACGTCCAGCAGGGCTTTCATGGTTTCTGATTCACTGCAGGAGCTTCCTGCAGCGAATCAGAAGCCGTGCTTTGGTTTTTGAATATTTTGGAAGTCAAATGGACTTCCGGAATGGATTCCGTTCGACTTCCAAGGTACGACTGTAATAATAATAAATTCCATACATTAAAAATAAATAAATGCAGAGTGATGCAGAAATGGGAGGGAACAGGCTAGTAAATGAAAATGTGTGAATCTGACAGGGACCAAAAACAGATTGATCTGTCCATGCTTAAGACCCTAACCCTTTTTCAACCTCTCAAAAGGTGTAGTCTATCTTCACATCAGCCCTCCTCTCACCTGGCAAGAGTCTGTGCCTCCTTCCTGTACTCCAGCACACATCATGAACGGTGTAATAGCACCACGATACGCCATATTACACTGTGATGTTGGGACAACATTGACATCTGCACACTGTAGCTGAGCTGGAAGCTGAGCTGGAAGAGATATGTAGAGCACCAAAAGGTCAGTGGTAGTGGTGAAACAGAAAAAAAAAAGTCCAAGCAGACAGAAAGGGATGCTAAAAAAAGACTTTGAAGAACACATTGCTGAAAACTTTAATACCAACAACAAGAAGTTCTTTAGATATGTTAGTATCCCCTCCCACCTTCTAAAGTTTGCAAGCTTACCTTGAGGAGATCTGATGGTACCCCAGCCCGAGACACTGCATACACTCCCGTCAGTAGGGCTGCTCGTAGGTAAGTTGATAGTCCTTACAGTTTCGGAAAGTCTGGCACAGGGACGAAGTCGGAGAAGCATGAAATCCTTGTCATTTTGTCTCCGGTTGTACCCTGGGTACACTTTAACTTCAGCGATATCCAAGCACTGTTCTCCCTGTTCAACCCTCTTCAAGTTGTGCTTTCCTAAGCACACCTTCATTCTGTATGGGGGCACAAGGCAAATGCAAAACTGAACAAAAGAATAGATCGTGGATGAGCTGTGTGAATGCTGATTACAGATCAATCCTGTTTATGCCTCTTTGTCAGATTGCCAGGCTGTTAAAGTAAGGCTGTTGCTTGTCCCAGAGGAAGCATTCTTCCCCCCCACTCCATGTCACTGCATCTTGCTACAGCCTTTACTTACCCGGGTCTGGGTCTGCAATGGGCTGCTGAGAGCACCCAACATGGATGCACTAAGCTTCCTCCACAATAAATGTTCCAGTTGCCTCTGCGTCCGGTTACAATGGCTGCCTGGTAAGGTCTGGACTGTTGTGGACAAACGTACCCTCCAATTATTCGATCAGCTGTGCCTGGCTGGGCAAAAGCTGCAACAAAACAAAACAAAAACTTTGTGGTTATTTCCGCCATGTTTTTTTATACCAATGGTTTGTTTCAGGAACTCGATTTCATGTAAGCTTAATGTGGGCAAGATTTTAAAAATTGTGAAATAATGAGAGATCCTGAGTATATAATCTTGCCTTAACATAGGTTGGTGGACCACAGGATTTCTGCTCAAAGAAGGAACAGAAGAAGCTGCCTTATACCAAGTAAGACCATTGGTCCATCTAGTTCAATATTGTCTACACAGATCGGCAGCATTTCTCTAGGATTTCAGGTGGGGAACATTCACAGCCCTACCTGGAGATGCTGGGGTTTGAACTTGGAACTTTTTACGTACAAAGAAGATGCTCCATCACTGACCTGTGGTCCTTCCTCATTCAATGACCATTCAGGACCCACACAAAAAGTTGTTTTCCCAACCTGTGCTTCACAATTCACTCGTCGACATGGTTCGCCAGTGGCACCAATGCTCTTCAGAGTCTTGTGAAGGCTAGGCACATAGAAAAAATGCCTTGTACCAGGGCAGACTATTTGTCCATCTAAGCACAGCATTGCCTACTCAAATGGGCAGTGGAACTCTGGGGTCTCAGGCAGAGTTCTATCACATCACATGACATCTGCCTTTTAGTAAGAGATGCCAGGCATCAAAGCCAGGACATTCTGCATACAAGTGTGTGCTCTGCATGCTCTACTACCACTGAGTTATGACCCCTCCATCAGCTCTCTTCAGAAATTTCAGATGCCCCATATGTGTATGTGTGCAAATTCTGACCTATAGCAGATGGGAGAGGAGGCTGAGTGATGGGTCTTGGCAACTTTCCCTGCTTCAGTAGTACTTATAAAGATAAAGGCAGGCTCTCCAATTGCAACCTGGTAGCTACTAACATGAGTTTGACCAAATTGCGGGAGGCAGTGGAAGACAGGAGTGCCTGGCATCCGTGGGGTCACGAAGAGTCGGACACAACTAAACGACTAAACAACAACAGTTCTCTATCTTATAACAGGGGCAGCCAATATAGTGCCCTCCACATGAGGTTGGACTACAGCGCCCATCAGCCATAGACATCAGCCTTGCCAGCTGTGACTTATGGGAGTCCAATAATACCTGGAGGGCATCATCTTGGCTACCCCTGCATTACTGTATCATAGCTTCTTCCTATACAGTGCGGTGGGATCCAAGTATGGAGGAAATAATACAGATGGAGCATATAATTCTTACAACAGGAGCAAACAACTGTTGTGGGACATTATTGCAGTCAAACCAACAGCACATGGTTTACCGGCAAATTTGGGTTTGCCCAATGAAGGTAAAAACATAAGAAGAGCCTGCTGGATCAGGCCAGTGACCCATCTGGCCTAACATCCTTTTGTCACATTGGCCAACCAGATGCCTATGGGAAGCAGGCAAGGAGAAGAACAGCCTTCTCCCTATTTGTGATTCCCAGCAACTAACATTCAGAGGCATATTGGCTCCAACAGTGGAGACAGAACACAGCACAGGAACACAGGAAGTTGCCTTATAGCGAGACAGACCACTGACCCATCTATCTCAGTATTGTCTACACTGGCAGGCAGGGGCTCTCCAGGGTTTCAGGAAAGAGCCTCTCCCATCTGGAGGTGCTGGGAGTTGAACCCGGGATCTTCACCATGCAAAACAGAAGCTCTACCACTGAGCCGCAGCCCTACAGAACAAACGCCTAGTAAAGCATGTACATAATATGGAAGCGTTCCAGGATCAGGACTGTCCATTGGTTAAGTAGGGATGTTGGGACAAGATGTCTACTGCTGTTTGACGTTAGGTATCTTTATAATTGCTGTCTGATAGGCAGCATGTTAACAACCTTGTTTATCATTCCATCAACCTGTCTGGTAGGTCCTTATTTCTTCCAGGTGAGAAATTGAGAGAGCGTGCCAGCACATTGCTGCCTCAGAACCCAGTTTGCCCAGCGCTCTTTGATTACCTGTAAGTCTCTCCATTTAAAATCCACATAAATGGTTAAAACATTTTTTTAAAAAATCACACTGGTTGTAATGTAGGAAGTTTCAACCAGAGAGGAAACAACTTCCCAGATACCAAATACTGTACATATTATTTTTACCTGAGGCTAAGGCAGATGACCCTCCACTTTCATGAATATTACTTCATCACTGAGGTAGAAAGAGGCTCTTAAGGTTTCTGCTAGCTGCCATTTTATTTGCCCAATACTAATACTACTAATTTTTATTATTGTTATTGTTGTTATTATTATTAACCACCTTTCACCCTAAGGTCCAGGGTAGGTTACAACATTAAAACACAATATTAAAAACAGTTTAAAACAACTTACAATCACAGAAAGGGGGGGGAGGAGGTGTCTTAAAAATATTCACCTAGAGCAGGCATAGGCAAACTTGGCCCTCCAGATGTTCTGGGACTACAACTCCCATCATCCCTAGCTAACAGAACCAGTGGTCAGGGATGATGGGAGTTGTAGTCCCAAAACATCTGAAGGGCCGAGTTTGCCTATGCCTGACCTAGAGTGTCAAATACCAGGATGGAGAGCTTCATCTTCAGTATTTGCTAGAAGCTTTAGAGAAGGAGTTACATGACTTAGGGGCTGTCACAGAGAACGCCCTCTGCTGGGCCACCACCACCTTGTGCATCTTGGGGGGCAAAGGAACTTCCAAGAGGTCCCCCCCTTGGCAATCTAAGCACCTGAGAGGGTCTGTTTGGAAGAAGGCCGTCTTCCAGATATCTGGGGGCCTGAATCATTTAAGGCTTTAAACATAAAATGAGCACTTTGCAGTGGGCTCAGAAACCAGTGAAGCTGTTTTAAAACAGAGGTCAGAGCTGGCCTAAAGATGAGGCAGGGGAAAGCACCAGCCTCACATGGTGGAAGCACGACAGGCACTATCCTGCCCACCCCATTGCTTCTACCACTAGCAGAACGCCAACCCCCTCGTGAGAGGAGAGGCATTCCAGCACACCCTGTTGCCACTCATCCTCCCAGCCCTGGGGTGGAGAAGGTGAACCCAAACACTTTGCAGAACACCCCTTCTCTGGGAAAGTTTGGCAAGAGAAGGGGCGTTGTGAAGGACAGGCAGGAGCCCGAAGGGGGGGCAGAGGAGGAGGGCGGGCATGAGGTAATCAAGGGGAAGGGGCCAGTGATTTGTGGGTTTCTGTGCCACCTGTGAAGCAGGGGGGAAAGGAAGAGGCCAGGTAGCCAGAGATGGGAAGAGAGGTGAGGCAGGCGATAGAGTTGCAGGAAGGCACAGAGGTGGAAGAGACAGTCCCAGGGAGTGCCTGGCCATTAGAATCTGCTGAAGCTGCCATGCAGGAGAAGCTGCTGGCTGCTTGCATGCGCCATGTCAGAAGAAGGCGTTTAATGTGCTGGTGGAGATGAGGTCGCACTGCTGCTCCAACTGTCTGGGTTGGAGCACAGGTCTGAAGACACAGACGCCCAGCTAGCTATTTAGCAGAAGCAGTGCATGTGATTATTTCGCCTTAAAAGCTGATGTAACCAAGTGCCTTGCCAATAAAGAACTAAACCAGGGGTCGGCAACCTAAGGCCCATGGGCCACAAGCGGCCCACGGGGGTTGTTTAACTGGCCCATGAGCCACCCCCGAACCATGAGTGGCCCACTCGGCAAGTCCCCTTGCGTCTACACAGACGCAGATGCTGGAAATCGCAGGTGCGATCTGGCCCACAGAGGGATCTCTGCTGGAGTGAACCGGCCCAGACAACTTAAACCTTTCCAACCCCTGAACTAAACTTTCAATGGTGCGTCCTCATTAGGGAGGCTGGTGTGCTCAGAACAGGCATTCTGGAGTGCTGTGTTGCCAGTGATCTTCCTGCCTCTGGGCTGGAGAAGGCGAGTGAGAGCACCTTGCAGAACATCCCTCCTCTTGCTGAGTTTGGTGAGGTGGGGTGTTCTGATAACAGCAGAAGTGAGGGGTTGGAGCGTGGCAGGGGGGCAGGGCAAGAGGCAGCACTTCCCATCTCACCTCAGGTGGTGAAATGGGAGAGTTATATGAGATCTAAACAGAACCCCAGTCAGCAATTTGGCTGCTGCATTATGGACGAATTGACGTTTCCAAGTTATATTCAAGGACCACTGCAAGTAACAGCGTATTGCTGTACTCCAGTCTGGAAGTTACCAGAGCATGGAGGACAACGAACATGTCACCTCTTGCTCAACAAAGAATGTAGCCAGCAAATCAACTGGAGCTGGAGGGAAAGGTGCTGCTACCACTAAGGCCACCTGAGCCTCCAGACAACAGTCTTGCAGCCAGAGGCACCCGCAAACTGTGAACCTGCTCTTTCCAGGGAAGTGCCACCCCATTCAGGGCAGGTCATCTCCTGGACGTGAAAACTTGAGACACATGTCACCTCCATCTTTTTGAGATTCACCTTCAGCTTATTGGTCCACATCCAGCCCATCACTGCCTCCAGCACAGGCCTAAGACATCAACAACCTCTTCTGGTTCAGTCGGAACAGAGATGGTACCCCGAGTATAACATCATTTGGGGGAGCTTCTACGGGTGGCTCCAACCAGAAGGAAAACCACTCAGCGCCTCCCAATACATTTTGCTGCCTAAAGCAAAAGATAAGATGGCACCCTTCCTCCTCATCTTACCTCCTTCAACTGACAGGACTGGCAATGGAATCTTACTTCAGCACTGGGTTAAGAGAGGCCCTTAAGGTCACTCCTGGCTGCCATCTTATTTTCCCCCGTGGATGTAGTAACATCATCCTGGTTGGGGAAACAGCAGCCTTCACTGAGGGTAATTAATTAATCAAGTAAGTAAGTAAGTAAGTAAGTAAGTAAGTAAGTAAGTAAGTAAGTAAATGTCAGCAGTGGAGGAAAACAGATAAGACTCAAATTACCACAGGTAAGCCCCTCAAACCCTTAAGAAAATTCATGGCTCCCCTTCTGAGAAACTGAATATGGGACAGAGAATTAGGGAGGTGCACTCTGTGACTACTCAAACAGCCATGAATGTCAGGGGCTTGCTGGCTGAGGAAGAGTGGTGGAAACCACCCAACCAAGAGCCGCCACCCCAGGGAAGGCACAGAGGAAGAGGAGCCTGGGGACTGGTGGTGGGACACTGGCCACACCTCAGGGGAGGAGATGAGCTGGGAAGTGCTAGAGCAGGGCACTAGAGGGAAAG
The DNA here is from genome assembly GCF_964252035.2 of Podarcis erhardii. Taxonomy (NCBI): domain Eukaryota; kingdom Metazoa; phylum Chordata; class Lepidosauria; order Squamata; family Lacertidae; genus Podarcis; species Podarcis erhardii. The sequence continues at coordinate 73,605,657 of NC_138511.1, forward strand.
CGAAGAGACAGAAACTGGCAAAAACTGCCCCAGCATAGGACACAGTGAGGAGGCTTCCAGTTTGGATGCAGGCGCCGGCAGCGATGACAGAGGGGAGGTAGACCCAGCAGTTCTCCCTCAGAGCCACTCTGACAGCTTGTCTGCTCACAGCTTGCTGCCTGCCATTCCTAGAATGAGATGTTTGTTGCTTGTTGCCGAGCAGTGAGTCAGGCAGACACAGAGGGAGTCCCCTGGAGCTCACTGGAGCAAAAGATCACAGAGGAAGCAACCTGATGCAGGGGGCTAGAGAGTGAAGGAGGGGCTACACACCAGTTTCGAACAACTGCTTCATTGGGCAGCTTTACCTTTTAGAAGTCTCTGTATGTTCTTTGTTTTGCAAGTTAGCCAAGCATATCTCTCTCTCTCTCTCTCTCTCTCTCTCTCTCTCCATGGCCGTTGGCTAATGCAAATAAAGTTTATCTTATCCTCTTATCTTATCTTATCTTATCTTATCTTATCTTATCATCTATCATCTATCATCTATCATCTATCATCTATCATCTATCATCTATCATCTATCATCTATCATCTAATCCTCTTCTCTTCTCTTCTCTTCTCTTCTCTTCTCTTCTCCTCTCCTCTCCTCTCCTCTCCTCTCCTCTCCTCTCCTCTCCTCTCCTCTCCTCTCCTCTCTTCTTTCTCTCTTATCTCTCTCCCTCTCTTCTCTCTCTCTCTCTCTCTCTCTCTCTCTCTCTCTCTCTCTCTCTCTCTCTCTCTCCTGTGAATGACCTGCTCTGCCTGTCGGTTCCCTGACACTGGAGGGATACACATTTCGAAAATCAACAAATAACAGCAACTTAGGAACATAACAAAGAGACCTTATAGATCAGCCCTTCTATTCCAGCATCACAGTGGCCAACCAGATGCCTATGGGAAGCCTGAAAGAAGGATCTGTGCAGAAGACCACTCCCCATTTGCGATTCCCAGCAACTATTCTCATTGCTCCCAACACTATAGGCACAACAAGGGGGGAAAAGGAAAAAGAAGAAAACAGTGAGCATCGAGCCGTTGCTGCCCCCATGCCACTTTGCTTATTTCCTTACCTCCAGAGCTCATCAGGAGCAGCCCAAATGCCAACAGCTTCATCCTTGCACTGGCAGATCAAGAGACCAGTCTTCCCAAGGAACTTGCTGCAGGGTAAAACATTTACGGTGAACAATTGTGATGGATGGATGTCAGATTGAGTCACTGATACCGGTACCACAGCTCACACCCAAATGACGATAATGAACAACATTATCATCAGTAATTGTTTATGTAAACAACTCACCAGTAGTTATTATTCATGATACATTATTGTTAGCGCTTATGCTGAAGCAAACGTCAAGGTAAATGCTTCCTGTTTGGTTGAGGACACGTGTGACCCCCCCACAGGGTCAGGGCTGAATGGAAAAGAGAATGCGATTTCTTTCCTATCAGCCTAACAACAACACTAATAAAATAAATGAAGGAGGAAAGCAATGATAATAACAGAATAGAAGAATTGCTATGTTGGTTTAACTGGTTGTTAGCTGCTTTCGGGACTGAAGACCAGAATGAAAAGTTATGAAATAAATAGCAAATGCAAGACAAAGCTTTTAAAGCATTTTGAAAAATCAGATGTGTTGTCCCTTAGGGTGGTGCATTATTACGAACCAATGCTAGTTCCACTCAGACTATTGAAATTAATGGACATGACTAACTTAGGTCAATTAATGTCAATGGGTCTACTCTAGGTGGAACTTAGTTGGATGCAACCCCAGGGCAGAGACATTGAAATTAGTGGACCCAAGTTAGCCATGTCAATTAATTTCAATGGGTGTACTCTGATGATGGTCAACACTAGATGCAACCCCAGGAATCCAAGTGAGAAAAAAGTGGGGCAGTGTGAAGTGATGAGAGAAAGGTTGGGCAACTTGGGGCCCTCCAGGTGTCGTTGGACTACACCTCTCATCATCCCTGATGAGATGAGAGTAGGATAGACAGCAGATACATTTTGTCTGCAGGCAGATGCAAATTCCAGTGGAGTATCATTGCAATCAGGTTGTAATCAGAGAGTATTTTTCATTCAACATCCCTGGTAATTGGGGGAGTAATTTTATGAGAGAGAGAGCACTCTGGATTTACCTCGAAGCAGTCACATGGTGAAGAGGCTGCATGGTCAAAATGCAGGTGACTGCTAAAAGCTTTGTTTATTTATATTATGCTGTTGAACTGAATTCCCTCCTGTCCTTTAATCTTACCTGATTAGTGTATTTAGAAGCTCTTTGATCTTACTGTTATTTTATTGATGTTTAATTATATATTGAGTGTGATCTTGCAGTTGGAGTCCAGCAACATCTGGAGGACCAGATGCTGTTGTCCATCTCTGTGTTAAAGTCCTGGATTGGGGCAAGCCTGGGGACTCTGTGACCCTCTCATTGGTGTTCCTCTGGTAGGTTGGGACCTACTTCTGGGTTGCAGCTTAATCTAAGGCAATCTGAGACACAACAGCAGTACTACCACCATACAGACACAAGAGGGAATTATGGAGATGAGGATCCCCAAATGCATGTTTGGACTAAAGGTGGGTCTCAGATCTGAAAAATTTAGGGAAATCCTTAACTCACCAAGGGTTCGACTACCTTCACGTGGTTTAGTCGGCCAGTTGAAGCCATTCCCAGGGTGTGGCCGCTGTTGCATCTGGACAGCTTCTAGAAGCCACAGGTGAAAGCTAAGCACAGCTCTACCTCTCCTTTAAATCAGAACCAGTGAAGGTGGTGAAGGTCCTGTGTGAGTGCCTGGAGGCGGTTGGAGGATGGATGGCAGCTAACAGATTGAAGTTGAATCCTGACAAGACAGAAGTACTGTTTTGGGGGGACAGGGGGAGGGCAGGTGTGTGGGATTCCCTGGTCCTGAATGGGGTAACTGTGCCCCTGAAGGACCAGGTGCGCAGCCTGGGAGTCATTTTGGACTCACAGCTGTCCATGGAGGCACAGGTTAATTCTGTGTCCAGGGCAGCTGTCTACCAGCTCCACCTGGTACGCAGGCTAAGACCCTACCTGCCCGCGGACTGTCTTGCCAGAGTGGTGCATGCTCTGGTTATCTCCCGCTTGGACTACTGCAACGCGCTCTACGTGGGGCTACCTTTGAAGGTGACTCGAAACTACAACTAATCCAGAACGCGGCAGCTAGACTGGTGACTGGGAGTGGCCGCCAAGACCATATAACACCGGTTCTGAGAGATCTGCATTGGCTCCCAGCACGTTTCCGAGCACAATTCAAAGTGTTGGCGCTGACCTTTAAAGCCCTAAATGGCCTCAGTCCTGTATACCTGAAGGAGTGTCTCCACCCTCATCATTCAGCCCGGACACTGAGATCCAGCGCTGAGGGCCTTCTGGCGGTTCCCTCATTGCGAGAAGTAAGGTTACAGGGAACCAGACAGAGGGCCTTCTCGGTAGTGGCACCTGCCCTGTGGAACGCCTTCCCAGCAGATGTCAAGGCAATAAACAACTATTTTACTTTTAAAAGACAACTGAAGGCAGCCCTGTTTAGGGAAGTTTTTAATGTCTGGTACTGTACTGTTTTTAATATTCAGTTGGAAGCCGCCCAGAGTGGCTGGGGAAACCCAGCCAGATGGGCGGGGTATAAATAATAAATTATTATTATTATTATTATTATTATTATTATTATTATTATTAGCACAGGGTGGGGACCTAAGGTGGACAAGCTACCGCAGAAGGAGCATGACATGTCCCCCACTCGAGGAATTACCTCTCCCCTAACCCCTCATACACCCCTGCTTATATAACTTCTGCGTATTTATAGGTGCTCTCTGTATCTAACAGAAATTCACCTCTACTAAAAGCAAGCTAAATTCCAACAAAGGCCCACAGTATAATTATGAAGCATAATTCCAAGAATTAGACATCTTCTTATCCAGGTGTCCATCAATGCAACTGCCAATGGTGACCAGAAATGAAGTGAACTGAAGGGAAAGCCTGTAGTAAACGCTACTGTGGGAATCCCTTTCAATCCCTTTCAACGCTACTGTGGGAATAATACTTGGGAATATGGTATTATTTTAAAAGCTACTTGGAGGGAGAGAAAGGGGCGAGGAGAGAGAAAATCTTTCAAAGTGACTGTGTCTTTTACCCTTTGCCTTCTGCAATAGTGGCCAAGGTTGCTTTTACAGACAGATAGATAGATAGATAGATAGATAGATAGATAGATAGATAGATAGATAGGCTGCCATTTTGTGGTAGCCACACAGCTTGGCATTCATCAGGCCAGCCAAAAGTTTCAATCAATCAATCAATCAATCAATGATTACGATCACAGATCAGCCATGCACATGACATATTTAAAACATTGTCACACCACTTTAACATTCATGGCTTCATCCCCAAAGAATCCAATGGAATCGTAGTTTGTTAAGGGTTCTTGGAACTGTAGCTCTGTGAGCGGTAAACTATAGTTCCAATGATTCTTTGGGAGAAGCCATGATGGTTAAAGTGGTATGAATGTGTTTCAAATATAAGGTGTGGAAGTCACTGCAGACAACTGTGAAAGTTCAGACTTATCTGAATTTTGTGATGCAAGTCTCCAAATCATGTGTTTGAAAATTCACAGGCAAGATGGGCATAAATGCATATATTTGGATTCCAGAATTTCACATTTTGGGTTACACATTCCAACAGAACAATCCAGCAGATGCCTACTCAGAAGTAGGTTCCATTCAGTTAATTAGGGCCTATTCTAACGGATAGTGTAGGAGTCTAAATCCATGTTCTTATTTTGGAGTAGAATGAACACACACACAGGGAGAGACTACACATATTTTTGTGCCAAGACTTGAGTCCCAACAACAACAAGAGTAGCAGTGAAGAAAACAACCAAATTTCACCAAAATTCCCAGTATTCTGATAATCTTAAGAAATTCATGCATTATGAAATCTCATTGGGATGCTGTAATCATCTGAGTCATCCTTCAGTAAGGAACTCTGAAAACAATGGTGTATGGGTGGTATTCTCAAGTATCAGCTTCATTTCAACTCTGAACTCTGAACTTCAAATTGGAAACATTCACCAGACTCACACCCAATGTTGCTTCAACTCTTTGGCTCCAACTACCCTTCGTTAAGATCAACCCACCTGTAAGATCAACCCCCTGTAGCTCCATGTTGCATTTCTATCATCCAACTGTATAATCCACTTAGAAGCCAGCTGTGGCGCTAAGCAGTATATAAAATAAATAAATAACTACCAGGATATATATTTTTAAAAGCAACGAAACACAGGGATTTCCCCTTGCAAAATTGCCTTCCAACATCCTGAGAAACAGTAGCCAAGAATGACTCCCAATCTCTCCTATTGTTTGACTGCCAAGGCTGCAAGAGAAGGAAATGTAACATAGGCATGGATGGTGCGATGGATGCCTTTGCAGCTTAGCTCCTTGACAGCTGTGATGACGGATGGGTGTTTTAATTATTTATTTGAGGCTCTCCATCGAATAGCTCCCCAACGGCAGCCAGCAATATGCCGTTTCATATTTTAAATAGCACTCCCGACGACACATACAGATAACCGGAAATAGCTGAAACAAGAATTGCCTTCTGATTAATAAGCACAGTTTCTTTGCCTCCTGGATAACATTCTAAACATAACCCTAAGAGCGAATCTATATGTAGGCTTACCTGCCGTTCCTGACGGAGAAGCCCTGGGTGGAAGGAGCTTCAGCAGTGATGTCTGGTAGGAGAGCAGGTGAATAACTAGTGGAGAAGTTAGCATTTAAATGCCAGGGGAGCAGGACGGCCTTGATGGATTCCCTTCCTGGTGCATCACAGCTTTGAAGGCTCTCGCTGTGACTCAAAGCCGCGGCTGTCTATCTTCTGATCTCTGAACTTCATCAAGAAAACCCACGTTAAGAGCTGAACGGGCCAGGCTGCTGATGGGTCCACCCTCCACCTCTTCATATGATTGCTCTTGCAGCCTTGCCAAGGGGCATTTTCAGGCAGGGCTCATCCCAGGATATTTATGGCACTATATGCAATGCATGCCCAAGAGAACAGTGGCACCTCCACTGTACCTTTTTCCAGGGAAGGGTGGCGGAGGAAAGGGAAATATGAAAACCATCCTTTGCGCTCCTGAAAAGATTGGCACTTGAGAAACCTGAAAGGCAGGCTCTCCTTCACCTCCAAAGGAAAATCTAGATCTCTTGCATGCCCATCGATGTCAGATATACAATCCACCCTTGTTAGAAGTTTCTATTACACATGTCTATTTTTCATTTTCTGCACAGAGCAATGCTTCAGAAGAGACCTGGGCTTTTATCAATGTTCCAGCTAGACTCAATACCAGGGAAGATTCTGGGGCAGATCATTAAGCAAACAGTCTGTGAGCACCTAGAAAGGAATGCTGTGATCACCAATAGTCAGCATGGATTTCTGAAAAATAAGTCATGTCAGATTAACCTGATCTCGTTTTTTGACAGAATTACGAGCCTGGTAGATGAAGGGAACGCAGTGGATGTAGCCTACCTTGATTTCAGCAAGGCATTTGACAAGGTGCCCCATGATATTCTTGTAAAGAAGCTGGTAAAATGCGGTCTTGACTATGCTACCACTCAGTGGATTTGTAACTGGCTGACTGACCGAACCCAAAGGGTGCTCATCAATGGTTCCTCTTCATCCTGGAGAAGAGTGACTAGTGGGGTGCCACAGGGTTCTGTCTTGGGCCCGGTCTTATTCAACATCTTTATCAACGACTTGGATGATGGACTCAAGGGCATCCTGATCAAATTTGCAGATGACACTAAACTGGGAGGGGTGGCTAACACCCCAGAGGACAGGATCACACTTCAAAACTACATTGACAGATTAGAGAACTGGGCCAAAACAAACAAGATGAATTTTAACAGGGAGAAATGTAAAGTATTGCACTTGGGCAAAAAAAATGAGAGGCACAAATACAAGATGGGTGACACCTGGCTTGAGAGCAGTACATGTAAAAAGGATCTAGGAGTCTTGGTTGACCACAAACTTGACATGAGCCAAGAGTGTGACGCGGCAGCTAAAAAAGCCAATGCAATTCTGGGCTGCATCAATAGGAGTATAGCATCTAGATCAAGGGAAGTAATAGTGCCACTGTATTCTGCTCTGGTCAGACCTCACCTGGAGTACTGTGTCCAGTTCTGGGCACCACAGTTCAAGAAGGACAGTGACAAACTGGAACGTGTCCAGAGGAGGGCAACCAAAATGGTCAAAGGCCTGGAAATGATGCCTTATGAGGAACGGCTAAGGGAGCTGGGCATGTTTAGCCTGGAGAAGAGGAGGTTTGAACATGATAGCCATGTTCAAATATATAAAAGGATGTCACATAGAGGAGGGAGAAAGGTTGTTTTCTGCTGCTCCAGAGAAGCAGACATGGAGCAATGGATCCAAACGACAAGAAAGAAGATTCCACCTAAACATTAGGAAGAACTTCCTGACAGTAAGAGCTGTTCGACAGTGGAATTTGCTGCCAAGGAGTGTGGTGGAGTCTCCTTCTTTGGAGGTCTTTAAGCAGAGGCTTGACAACCATATGTCAGGAGTGCTCTGATGGTGTTTCCTGCTTGGCAGGGGGTTGGACTCGATGGCCCTTGTGGTCTTTTCCAACTCTATGATTCTATGATTCTTAGTGCAGTTGGATGAACAGTGATTCTTAGCAGGTGACCATCTATTGGAGCATTATGCCTTCAGGTTAAGACTTACAAGATGATTTCTGCATGTCAAGCTTCTGTTCACAGCAGGCATGGTGGGACCTGCGCAGTTTTGCTTATCACCTGTGAACACCAGCCATGCTGGCTAAGGATGGGAGAGAACTGTGATTCAGTTCCCATTCAGAGGTATATTGCGTATTGCCACCATAACTTGTTGCAATTTATAAGACTCACCCTCTGTGCTTTTGCCTAATCCGCTTTGAAAGCTGTGGTTTTGCCTAATCCGCTTTGAATGCTATCAACACATCTTGCAGAAGCAAATTCCATAACATTGAACCCATAAAATAATGATACATTGTGTGAATCCTGAGTCTTTTGCCAGCCAGTTTCATTGGATGGTCCCAAGGTCTTCTTTCGTAAGTGTCTAATGAGAAGCCCTTGAAATTGAAGCAGCTGAGTGGTGAAATGGAAGTTGCGATGAGCTGAGTCAACAACCCTGGGCAAAATCAGGAGCTGCTGACACATCCATGCCAGGATGAGAGATGGAGAAGAAAAAGCTGGTGGCTGTCTTTGGTGAGCAGCGTCATTCAAAATAACTTAGAGAAATGTGGTTAGGACAGCCAAGCCAGAATTGATAATCAAAATGTATTGCTCATGTAGGAACAATCCCTGTGATAACCACCTTGAGACAGTTATAGTGCAGCCAGCATATGTTTGTATGTGTGAAGAGGCAGAACCCTCTCTTATGCAATATGGTAAGGGAGGCAGTAGTCTCTAATAATGAGGAATCAACAGTTCTGTGACAGCAAGTGTGTGGTTGAGCACACTGGTCTTTAGATAGTGGGTTACGACCCACTAATGGGTCATGACTTGATCTAAGGTGGTTGCTACAATGCACAACTACCAGATGAATATATGGTTTTTTAAAAAATCAAGAAATGAGCCAATGCATGTTTGAGTTCAAGGTGGTTCCCAGGTCAGGAAAGGTTGAAGATTACAGGTCTATCTCATCCCTGTTCCTGATACATCAGTCTAACCCCTCTTGATGACTTACCATTAATTAGAAAATTGTCTTTTATGAAAGTTATTATGACCGTTGTGCAAATCATGAATACCAATTGTTTCATAAATGAGGTCACTTCTAGTGAATATCTAGATCAGTGGTCCCCAACCTTTTTTGGCCATGCCTCACCTAAGCATCTCTAAAATCCTGATGCCCCCCCCATGACATATAATTCTTATTATTCAAAAAGTGAACTATTCATGTGGAGGAAGCCTAAAAGGCCATTCACTGTTAATAACTCATTCTCGAATTGCCCCCCTTAAAAATTAAATTGCCCCCTGTGGGGCGTGTGCCCTACATTGGGAACCACAGATTAGATGAACATACCCAGCACAATACATGCTGGCACGTGAGGCAAACCATAAAATGGTGGCCCCTCCCTGCCAGAGAAGAATTGGAGAGTGAGGACCTAAATCAGGAACCCAGGGGTGAATAAAGATCTACATCTGGATCTGTGTTCCCAATGGATCCTGCCACCTGAGGTGGTTGCCTCACTTTGCCCCATGGGTGAGCTGGCCTGGAACATACCCAAGCCATGATCAGCATCTGAGACCCTGCTTTCTGGATTAGGGTTAGGGACAGGGCCTTTTCCGTGGTGGTACTGCTGTTGTAGATTTCCCTCCCTGGGGAGCTTTGCCAAGCCCTCACTCCCTATCCTTAGATAGTGTCTGAAAACTCATTTTTATCCAGGCTTTGTGGATTTTTACTGTTCGTGATATTAATTTATTTCTATTATTGATTTATCATCCATATCAGGGTAGGGAACCTGTGGCTTTCAAGGTGTTGGTGGACTGCAACTCTCATCATCCCTGACCATTGGCTACACTAACGGGAGTTGGAGTCCAGCAACATTTGGGAAGTCATGGGTTCTCAAGCCCTCCTCTAGAATGATATCCTATATAGATGTTAGGGGTGGACAAATATATCTATTTCAGTTTCTCTCTATTTCTCCTGTTTCCAATCTTAAATTCAGTTATCCACATTTCCACATCAGTTTGCGATTTCATTTTAGAGCAAATTCCCCCTAATAAACACATCTCTGCAAAGCAAGTTCCCCATATGTAATGCACATTTGTATGTTATTTTCACTAATTTTTTATGTCCCAATATATTAATTTTTGTGCCTTCTATTCAGCTGAAGAACTGCACTGCAAAATTCAGAAAACTGCAGATTTCAAAGGCTGGCTGTGATTCGGTTTGCATGTTGTTACAGAAAGTAACAAAGCATTTGTATCAAAATGTGTTTTGGAAGCTGGTTATGCCAGGAGATCAGTGAGATTACTGGTCAAATGACTTTGGTTCTGTTAAATATGCTTTTGGATAGAAATTTAGATCTTGATCATAAAGAACTGTTGAACTATTGGCTGCACAAGCAGCGGTAACTCAAAACTGGAAGTCACTGGAGAACATAAACCAGAATATGACAATGTGCTCTTTTAGAGAAATTGACACAGAAAATAAAAGCAATCAAGGGGGAAAAGATAGCGAAAATGCGGAGCTTTTGAGTTATCTCTTCACCCCAAAACCCTGCAAACAAAAATCCTGTAAAGAAAACATGAAGAAGAAAGAAAGTATGGAGATTATCAATATATATAGTCATTGGTCAATCTGAAGCCTGTTGTGGTAATAACTCACCCATTGCACCTGTTTTGTTCGTTTCATTTTTAATTTGTATCTTCCAGAAAGTTTAATAAATAATTTTTTTAAAGTGTGCATGTGGTAGGTTTGCCTTACACGCAAGCTGAATTTAATTTGTCTTTCATCCCTAGTAGCTGTACTGATTTACAATTTTACTGGTCCATCCCATCGTGGACCAATATTCAATGCAGTATATGCTGTGCCATTTAACATGGCTTGTGTGGTGCCCTTCCGGCCAACCAGAAAACATGTTGCTAGTCATTGCTGTGACTATTTCAGTAATAGCACAACAGTGCAGATAATAACTATGGTTGCAATCGAGGGGAGGGACTGGGTTATAAGTTACAGAAACACACCCAGGGGCCAGACTGATACTTCGAAATCCCAGCTGAGGTGTTCCAGGGAATCTCTGTGAATGGAGAAGCAGCTTTAATTGGGGTGTTTCTTTGGGCTGTTCCTTGGTGCAGATGAAGATGGAATAGTAAGAAACTCACCAAATTCCTGGAGAGGATGCACCTCTCCAGCTACATAACCTCCACATGTGGTGGGAATGTCCCCAAATCCAACTCTTCAGGACATCAATCATACAAGAAATATGCAAAATAACTAAGCAAGTATTAGAAATCACCCCAGAACTGGCGCTAATAAACATTTTCCAAGATAATAATGCCCACTCACATCATAAAGAGCTCATACCCCACCTACTCTCAGCAGCCAGAAGCATCATAGCCAGACACTGGAGAGACCTGTCAGGAGTAAGCATGGACCATGGTATCAAATAGTATGGAAAGCAGCCTTATTAGAAAAACTAGCCAATAAACTGAAGCTGAAATAGAAGAAGACGCCTTCACCCCGGTATGGTTCCCCTTTATCACATACAAAGCCCAACAAGGCAACAAGAAGAATCCGCCAACAGCATACGAATCAATCTGGCTAACCTGATCCGAAAGCACGCACAACACACACACACACACGCACAAAACAAATCTCACTACAGCCAACCAAAGACAACCAACCAAACCCTAGGCCACCCCCAACCTCTCTCACCACCAAGGAAATGTTGTTGTTGTTGTTTAGTCGTTTAGTCGTGTCCGACTCTTCGTGACCCCTATGGGCTTGTTGCATTGACTCCCGGAAAAGACCCTGATTTTGGGAAAGATTGAGGGCACAAGGAGAAGGGGATGACAGAGGACGAGATGGTTGGACAGTGTTCTCGAAGCTACGAACATGAGTTTGACCAAACTGCGGGAGGCAGTGGAAGACAGGAGTGCCTGGCGTGCTCTGGTCCATGGGGTCACGAAGAGTCAGACACAACTAAACAACAACAATGTTTAGTAGACTGAAAACCACAACAGCAGTGAATATGGATAGTATTTTCTGGATTGGTTCCCATTCAGGGTGCGGAATGAATAAGCAGACACCATCAATTTCCATTTTCTTTGGAATCCTCCGACGTCGATATTGAGAACACAGCAAAAGTTTTTTGTTTTGTCTTTTGCGGATGGGATTATCTTCATCACCCTCCTCCGACCGGATGAGGAGGCTAGAGAAAGAATCAAACGGGAGCAGGAAGTGTGCTGATGTTGCAAACTTATCTTAAAGATACTTGTTTCATCAGATGATTTGTTAAGTGCATCTAAGGAAGGATTCTAGGAAGATAAAGACGGGGTTGGGGGCATGGAAGGCAACCAGCACAATGGGCAGAGCATCAAGGTTGACTAAGGTCAGTCAGGGATAGGGGATCCGCCTGTCTGTTTTGTCCAAGAAGTCTGACAGTGCAGGAAAGATGTAGATGTCTCTAACTGTTGCCAGCCTCAAGGCCCTGTTGCCACATGAGCAGGTACAGAGATAATAATGCAAACACTTGGCCGGGAGGGTGTGGGCAAAGTACATAATTTCTGGGTGTGGTTGTGACAGGTGTTGATGATGGCGACAGATGTCAGGAAAATGGGAAGCATGAATATGGAAAGTAGCAATTGCAAGTATGCAGGCAGGACGGAGTGTCCTGGCAATGGAGCAATTATTGCCAGGGACGCCTGAATGATCACAGGAAACCTCTGAACTGCACCAGAAAGTTGTTCCCAGAATTCCTGGGTGAACGGAATGTGAATTAAGTTCATTATGGGGTAGAACTCTGAACAATTTCCAGTTCCTCTTCCAAGTTCATTTTCTTACAGATTTTTTTTTACTCTTTAGGCTTACTCCTGGGCCTTTAAACTTAAAGATCATATTAGTTGGGGAAAATAAATTAAGCAATTGACATCCTACTGTGTTTTTGAAAAAGAAGTTTTCTTGGTCTTCTTATTTTATACTTTAGCACATCAGCTTGCAGCATCCCAAGTGATTGATTGATTGATTGATTGATTGATTGCTGAGGAACATTTGGGCGAACCAGAATTGAACCTTGAACTTAATGTGAACTCAACTAGTCCATCTGATAAAGGGGAAAAACGTGATCTGGAATGAATTCCGTTTTGAGGCCCACCAAGTAATTCTGAGAAGCACACAAGATGGATATACTGAGTGGATTGAGCAGTGGCATCAGCCCCTAGTAAGAACATCATGATGTTTTTGCACATGACACACAAGCAGAGAGCGAGGGAGTAAGAAACTGAGCATCCCCACCACTGCGGGAAGATACACTGCTCAGTGCTCACAGGTGATACCAGGGATGTCAAAAGAAGCATGCAGGGCCAAAAGTGATGTCTAGACTTGCAAACTCTATTGGCAATCCACCTACACTCAGAAATCTATGGAGCTGTAGTCTGGCTCAGCTGCCGCCACCGCCGCCACCGCAATCCCACATCCTTCCTCTGCCATTTAAACCCAGACAAACAGCACACACTGTGAAGGCAGAATGGAGAAGAGATGCAGCTGTGGTGGTGGAAGAAAGCTCTTATTCCTGGCATCTTCATCACTACCCAGTGAGGGGAAAGCCAACCTGGGAGTGTTCCTTGGCTGCCCTCATGTCCTTTCTCCCCACACACCTACTCACAGGTACTTCCAGGAAATGATGCGGTTGCATTGCTCTGACATGGCTAATAATAATAATAATAAATAATTTTATTTATACCCCGCCCTCCCCAGCCAAGACCGGGCTCAGGGTGGCTAACACCCGGTATAAAAACAAATTGATTAAATACAACTTAAAAACAAGATTAAAATACAACATTAAAATGCAGCCTCATTTAAGTAGAAACTCAAATCAAATCGCTTATGTGATGATGCCAACTGCTTTGGAGCAGTGATGCATCTGATTTGTGGTTCTAAGGCAGGGGTAGCCGATGGGGGTGCCCTCCAGACGCTGTTGAACTACAACTCCCACCAGCCTCAAGGAGCAGGGCCAATGGGCAGGAATGATGGGAGCTGTAGTCCAACAATTTCTGGAATGGCATCACATTGGCTACCCCTTCTTTTAAGATCTGTGTTTTTTGGGGGAGGGGCGGTCTTCAGCGCTAGTACTACTCAGAGTAGACCCATTGAAGTCAGTGGGCATAGCTAATTTAAGTTTGTTACTTTTAACTGGTCTACTCTGAGTTGGACTTAGCCGAATACAACCCTCTAGATTGTTAGATATTCACGTATTTAATTTTTGCTATCCGTGGTTTATCTATCTATCTATCTATCTATCTATCTATCTATCATCTATCTATCTATCTATCTATCTATCTATCTATCTATCTATCTCTATATGTATCTATCTTCAGAAAGGGCTGTATGTAGCGGAATTCTCCTGAGAGTAGATCCATTGCAATTAATAGGGCTAACTGTGTCATGCCCATAAATTTCAATGGGCCTATGCTGAGTTGGACTAGCATTAGCTACAACTCTAAGTCTTTAAATAAATAAAGGCTGAGGTGTAGAGGAGACAGACAGACAGACAGACATTCCTGGGGGGGGGTCTTCCACTTGGATGCCCATGTGTCCCAAATTGACATCTATCCATTCTGTAAATTGTGTACACATCTTACGGTAGGGTGGGGCCATAAGAGAATTGCGTAGTGCTGCCTTCCAGCTGTTCTCTGGGGCCACATTCTGCCCATCCACTGAATTTATTTTATTTTTATTTATTAAATTTATATGCCACCCTTCATCAAGAGATCTCAGGGTGGTTCACAGAATAAAATACAAAATAAAACACAATCTGTCCAGATGTTCATGCATTGGCCATTGCTTAGCCACAAGGTTTCTGTCTCTGATCAATTCAACAGTTCTGTGTACAATAACACATCCCTTACACCAGAGTAGGTAACTGTTGGCCCTTTAGATTTTGCTGGGCTACCGCTACCATCATGCCTGGCCATTGGGCATGCTTCCTGGGGCTGATGGGAGTTTTAGTTTGGCAACATCTGAAGGGCCAAATATTCCCCACACCTGCCTTACACGTTCATTTTCCTAATAGAATGGATTCCCCTTGATCCTCATCACGCATAACAATGAAGTCATCTGAAAATTCGGGAGCTGGTGATGTAGTCCTGGGTGTGTGAACATGGGAAGAACGAAATGAAACTATTTGATCAGGTGTCACAGCAAAAAAAAGGATGTAGGCTTTTAATCTTATTTATTTATGCAAACATTTAAATCCCGCCCTTCGGCTGCGAAAGCACCACTTGGGGCTGCTTGCAACATTTAAAATTGCAGTTTGAACCACAATGTGAAACAATGAACCAGGTGTAAAAACACCTGCCACATGCAAGAAAAGCCAGTCAAAGTAAAATGGCCATTGGGTATCAAGGCCGAAGGGTGAGTTTTGCAACTCTGTTCCTCCTGCTTCTTTAAATTGACATCATAACTCGAAATTGTCCCGGAAAAACTGGAACAACCCATTTCCCCCCCACAAGAGCACTGAGGCCATCACATGAGATCTCACCCTGAAAAAAAAACTTTTTGGGGGCTGTGCAGCACTCCAAAACACATGTTTTGGGGTGTCATGAGGGCACAGCCCCCCAAAAGCATGTATTTGGGGCTCCATGTTCTCACACAGGTTATGTGAGAAGACTTGTGTCCTGGTTCTGGGACTCAACATGTTGCGGAGTATGTGATGTTATTCTCCTATTGCAACAGGCCTCTGTGATCTACCAGCTGCGACAGCTGCCTCAGGAAACCACTCTCTGACAGGCCCCCTTCTGTGTCAGTGAGGTGGCTGCGGGTTGCCATTTTATATTTCCCTTAATGTCCCTTAGGGGCATTGTGGGAAATTTTAAATGGCCGCTTAGAGACCTAGCCACCTGGCATAAAGGACTCAGGGCAGGTGTGAGGTGGCCAAGTGTCTTACGTTACAGTCCTCTGCTTTGAAAGGCTTTCATAGGACAGGACTGGTTTTGAAATAATCCTGTTTTAAGAAGAAACCCTAAAGAAGGGAGAGCAGGAAGGACCTTGGAGTTGCTTGCCAAGAGTTTGGACCTGAGAAACAAACGGAGCAGGCAAACAGGTCACTCGCTCATAGTTTTCTCAACCACGGTGAGATGTCTTGCATTTCCATCTAAATTGTAGTAATTCTGTCTACATTTTCATCGCTACATTTACCGTATTTTTCGCCCTATAGGACGCACTTTTTCCCCTCAAAAAATGAAGGGGAAATGTGTGTGCGTCCTATGGGGCGAATGCAGGCTTCGCGGACCTCTCCGCAAGCGGCGGGAGCCAGCCCTGGGCTCCCACGGCTTGCAGAGAGCTGCCTGTTTGGGGACTGGGGTCGGGGGAAGCTCGGGCCTCCCCCGCCCCAGCCCCGCGCCTGGGGGGGAAATAATTTTTTTTCCTTTATTTCCCCCCCAAAAAAACTAGGTGCGCCTTATGGGACGGTGCGTCCTATAGGGCAAAAAATACGGTACATAAGCATATGCAAAAAAAATAATTAGCGCGTCTGTGCCTTCATTTCTGGTGATGTATTTCCTTTTCTGTGGTGATGCATATGTTGCCAACCGAGCTGTGGTTGCTAAGATAGGGGTGGGGAACCCTTTTCTCCCCAAGGGCCACATTCCCTTCTGGGCAACCTTCTGAGGGCCACATGCAAGTGGTGGGCAGGACTAGAGGCAAAGCAGGCGGAGCAATGAATGCAAATTTTACCTTTATACAGCAGGCTAGCTTCTGCACTCACACCTACCTCTCCACCCTCCATCCAGACAAGCAAGAGACATGATGAGCCTTCAAGGACACATTTGAGCCAAGCAGAAAGCTTGGGGTGCGAAGTAGGGCCAGCGAGGGATGTTGCCTGGTGGCGGGGAGTTCTGAGGGCCAAAGAGAAAGGCCTGGTGAGCATCATTTGGCTCCTGAGCCTTAGGTCCCCCATCCCTCCAACTAATGGACAAGGCAATCACGTCACCAGAGACACTGAAAATGTGCAGCTACCAGGCCAAGTGTATGGCAACAAGGAGCAGAGGGAATCTTTCACGCAAGGGCTGTTGTTCTTGGCAAGTCTTAACAGGTGGTTAAATGAATGGAGCTGCAAAATAATTGGCCAGTGATGAGCTGCGACACCATTCCTCACCTGCAGCTCTTCTTGAGGCTGGACCTTTCCTGTTTGGGGCGGGCTAGGAAAGCTGACTATGAAGAGCATTGTCCAATGGGGATAAGCATTCTATTAAGTATCTGTGCCCCTCAGTAATACCCTAGTGTGCATTAGCTGAGTTAATTATAATGCCTGCAACACAGCAAGCAACGCCTCTGCTCTGCTGGTGGGTGTGCAATTCCAGCGCTGCCTCTGTGTCAACAAGACGATAATTATGCCAACCCGGCGACAACTGCTCACTCAGCAAATCCACACTTCCTGTGCTGGAACATCCTCTCATTCTTACTAAAGCACATTTGAAAGACGCTGTGCCAAAGCTATCATTAAGATTCCACCTTGGCTTGGCATCCCTTTGCTCCGAGACTCAGGAAGCTGGATCGAGTCCTCAAATTTAGCTGGGTTTTATATATATATATATATACATATATATACATATACATACATATACATACATATATATATATATATATATATATATATATATAGCATACAAAATTTTAAAGACATACCACACAAATTATTACTCACATATCTTTGTTTGGACTTCCTTCAGCACCTCTGATAATCCTCCATCTTAATTACTCCTCCTGCAATTCTTAACTTAATATTGCCTTTACATTTTCTAACAAATCATCTCTCCCTTTCCATTTTTACAATATTTCTTAAATTATTCCTCACAGAGCTTCTTGCAAACCTACAAACGTAATCTGGTCATCACAAATACTTTTCAAATACTCCATAAATTTAGTCCAGTCTTCAGTGAACCTCTGGTCCCGCCGGTCTCAGGTCCTTCCTGTTAGTTTATCTAACTCTGCGTAGTCCATTACTTTCACCCTCCATTCTTCTAATGCTGCCAATTCTTCTTGCTTCCATTTTTGTTCCAATAATATTCTTGCTGCTGTTACCGCAAATTTAGCTGGTTTAAATGCCTCCTGGTTTGTGCTCATGCTTCCAAATCTGCTCCCTCCTCTCACTTGACTGAGTGCACACGTTACGAGATGTCTCCTTTCTCCCCTGATATACATATAGAGGCGAGAAGCAGCTTCCGAACACACACACCCCATGCAATCTGCATCAGGCAAGTTTTTCCCAGTTACGTTCTGTGCCACTAGAATGGGTGACTAGGTCAATTTTGGTTACTCACAGTTTCTCACTTAAGTTCGTTTCTCCTCATTCCCATATGCGTTTGCATTTTTTAAAAAACAGTTCTCAGGGAAACCCATCAGCCTTTTGGTACTTTTCTCTCCTAATATACATATCTTAGTGCATTTTTGCCCAATGTATGCATTTTTGCAAAGGTTTTTTTCCCCTGAACACAATGCATTTTGTATGTTAATTGCACTAATATAGGCATTTATATGCACACTTTACCTTACAATAGGCATTCTTGTGCACATAACGTGGCTTGCAAAATTCAGAGAATTGCAAATTTCAGGGGATGGCTGTGTTTGGGTTCACATATTGTTTCAGAAAGTGTGAATTAAGTATGTTTGCCTATAAGTGCAAACGGAATAAAATTCCCTCCTGGCCCTGTATGCCATTTAAAGTTGCCACTCTTCTTTTTGCCTAACCTCGTCTCCTGTGTTTCCAACAACAGCTTAACAGATGTCTGTATGGCAGATGATGCTTTCCCCTTGTAAATGAAGTCATTCAAAAAGTCACGTCCTAAATTTCTTCAGGGTTGTGCTGCTGTGAAAGGCACGAGAGGAAGGCAACTAAAACAACACGACATCACTAGTGTTATTCAAAAGCTGGCTTTCAAAACAGCGTTCCTCAGAACTTTGGTGTTTCTTTGCCAGAGATTCCACAATGAAGTCAGCGATGACAGACAAGCTTCTGCAACATTAACAATCTTTCCTTCACAGGAGGGCAAGGGTGGAGAAGTGTGTGCTTTTTCCAGCCCAGGGCTGGATTCCCTCAAGGGTCATGGGTCAGGGGCTGCATATTGGAAGTGGGTGAGATCAGAGCCAGCAATAGGTGGCACTACTGCCACTCACCACCCAAGTCTCCTCCAGAAGAGCTGTTTATTGAATATTCATTCTGATTTGCTGCACAAGGCTTACACCCAGCCAGGGCTGGATTTACGTTTGATGAGGCCCTAAGCTACTGAAGGTAATGGGGCCCTTTATAGGTCCAGGTGTCCTTTGTCAACAACAAATGGTCGCTGTTTTTTGTGTTGAATATATGCTGTATGGTAATTTATGGACCTAATACGTATCTAAAGCATTTGCACATTGTCAGGGGCTCAGGAGCTGAGGCACAGGGAAGATGGGAGATGGAGAGCGAGGGGGAGGAATCCGAAGGGAGCATAGGAGGGGACAGTGGTCTGAGGGATTCCATGAGCCTCTCCAGCGAATCGGAAGATTCACAGAAGGGAGCGCCAGTGGCCAGGGGCAGGGGGGTCCCAAGGGGAACGCCCCAGGAGCAAGGGGGCAGCAGGGACTCCCAGAGCAGTAGTTGGAAATCAGGACCAGCTTCCCCACCAGAGCAGAGTGGGGGGGAAGAGTCCCAGGCATCGGGGCCAGTGCTTTCCCCACCAGGGAGAGGAGACGAGGCAGAGTCTACCACGCCTCCCTCGGAGAGTCGGACAACGGAAGGGAGGTCAGATCCGTCCAGTGTCACGGAAGAGGGAAGCAGCGATAGAAGTAGTGTAACGGTTAGGAGAAAGGTCACTGGGTTGGTGCGAGAAGCAAGTTCAAATGTACAGGAGCGCGGGACAGCAGAGAGTGAGGATTGGGAACCGGGTCCTAAAGCACGCCGGAGGCAGGGGGAGGAGCTAAGCGACTCAGCGTCGGAAGAGTCCAGAAAGGGCAATGCCCCAGAGGGCAGGAGGACCCAGAGGAGAAGAGAGCAGCGCAGGAGGTGGAGCAGGGCTAGGATCTTAAACTGGTGTGGAAGGGGCGGAGACTCAGACGGGACTTCGCCGATCTAGAGTCTAGACGTAGGGCTGCACGCTCTGGCTTTGAAATGGAAATTAAACTTCAATAAAGACTTTTGTACATAACATCAGCCTGGCGTTGGTCCTCTGTGAGCTGGGACCTAGAGGCAGCTCTGACACACATGTTGCCATGAAACCAGTCCATGCAGAATGTAGGCACCCTATATACAGAAACGAGCAAACTAGTGATATTTTAGGGAGCAGGCTAGCAGGCGGGGCCCATTACTTACATCATAGGAGCCTACACAACACAAAACACTGTTGCTGTATGTAGGTTTTATTTTATTTGTTTTTTATCTTATATTTTGGAAATGAATGTCCAGGTTTTTTCCCTTTAAATTTTTGGGGGGGCCCACAAGAGAGTGGGGCCCTAAGCTATAGCTTGTTTAGCTTATACATAAATCCGGTACTGCACATAGCTTAGATTATTTTATACTTTTATTCAGCATTTCTTTGTGGGGGAGATGATAGAAGAATGGGCATTCATCCTGATTTGTTTTCAAGATGATTATACACTTTCCTGTTCATCATTCATTCAACACATACCTTTCTGTGCAACTTCTGTGTACTTTCCCAACTGAGAACAGACTGTTGTTTTTAAAAATTGATTTTTTTACACAATAGACACAGAGCATGTCAATTCACTTTAACTGCAAAACTGCAAAGCCGGCAACTTCTCCATCACATCATGAATCTTTGCACCTGGAACACAGCAAACCTCCCAGGACATCCTGTTACCTCCACACACTGCCCCATCCTCTTCTCTGCTGAATTCCACAATGGCAACGCTGAGAATAAGAAGGAAGAACAGGACAGGCAATGCCACCTCCTGGACTGGAAGTAAGTAAAAGGGCAAGCAGATGATAGCTGGCTGAGGGCAACCTGAGGTCGGCAATGTGGTGTCCCTCTCACCCTAATGAACCAGCCTCCACCGATTTATAGCAGGGGTGCCACTGGCACAACCAACGTCTGGAAGGGCACAAAAGGCAAAGAGACAATACCAAAGATGGAAAGTACAAGATATACCAACTATCCAGGAGTGGCAGGTGAAGTTGACAGAATATGCAGAACTTGCCAAACTGTCAGGGAGGATCCGGGACCAGGGAGATCAAAGATACCAAAATAACTGGAGTAAATTTATTGAATATTTAAAGAAGAATTGTAAAGAGGTCAAGACACTAGCAGGATTGACATAATACCTTCAATGTATAATAGTACTAATATGAGAATGATGTGTGCGATGGAAAGGGGTTAAATATACCAGTTGTGGGGAGGGAGGGGGGTCGTGACTCGGCAGAGTCAAAGGGAATGTATGGTGTTATTACAATTTGTTGGGAAAGAATATGTAAGGAAAACAATAAAAATTTACTTGGCAAAAGGCAAAGAGACAATACGCAATACTTCTTTCAAGAGCCTTTATTTTGCAACCTGAGGACGGGAGGGATACTAGGTTGTATTCATCAGAGATGTTAAGCCAAAGCCATTGTCTCCCGCAGCCAATTAATGTAGTTGCAGACCTTGACAAAGACGCTGGGGCTTTCTACCTGAGAGCATTTTTCAAAGCCCCAGGATGTGATGCCTTGCAGTGTGTTATCACAGACGAGGGGTGAGCCGGGGTCTCCCTGCGGAGGCAATGAAGAAATGCTGTTATGGAGTAAAAAAAAAATCCATCAATTCAAGGTGGCGGTACTGGGGTATAAAGCCTGGGACCTGCAGCGACTAAAGGATCGCCTCACCTCTCATTTCAGGGGTGGAGGCCAGATCTTAATCTCATCACCCATGATCCTGGGAAATCCTGGGAACTGTAGTTTGTTAAGATTGCTGGAAACGGTTGGTTTTTGAGGGGGGAACTACAGTTTCCAGGATTCTTTGGCAGAAGCCATCTGTTTTAAAAGTATTTTTGTGTAAACAGCCCTAGGCCCCATGCTTCCTGTCATCAGCCATGTGCAAGTAAGTATCAAAGACTCTAGGAATAAATCAGGAGACACAAACATTAGGGTGGCAGTGGTGTTTTATGGCTGGAGGAGGGTGGTAGGAATGGCCATGCTCACCTGGCAGGAATCAGATCCACCCATCTTGACAGTAGCACATAGCATGTGCCCCAAGTCGATAGCAGGATAGGCAGCCAAACATTCCTGGTCAGTCAGGGTGGTGATATTTCCGCAGTAGAGGATGTCTGGTGGGTACTCTAGTGGGTCCGAGCAGGGGTAAGGGAGAGAGGAATGGATGAAGTAGGTATTTAACATGCTGCAAGAAAATCTCACTCTCTAATTATTTGCTGGATTCCCCACCCCTGCCAACACACTTTCGCCTTTTCTCATGGAGCTGATTCACACAGAGTTTGTGGCGGGTTCCTAGGTGTAAGAAGCCATCGTTTTCCACCCCAAACCCATGCCTAGTCGCATGCAGTGCTGTTTCCATTCCACTGCAATGCAGCTTTCAACAACAACAAAAATGTTATTCGTCTCAGTATTCACTGCAGCAGAATTTCATGGAATAAACTACACAGGTGTGAATCCAACTAAGTTTCACTCAGAGTAGACCCCTTGAAATCAATGGTCCTTCATTATATCCCTTAAATTCAGTGGGTCTCCTCTGAGCAGGACTAGCATTGGAGACAATCCATAATTAATCCTGTATTTATCACGGTATTCCACACCATTCATTTCAATGCAAAGGAAACACAATGCAAATGTGAGGGGGAAGTAATCAATTGTGTGTCATTTGTGGACTGAAACCAACTACAGCAGCAAATACCGATTGTATTTGCTGGATTGAGTTTTGGGCTGAATGTGGGATGACTCAGCAAACATTGGCTATTTCTGCTCCCATTTCCATTTCCATTTGAATTCTCTGACATCTGTAGACCTCAAGCTAAATGCCTTCAGTCACTGTCACTACTGCCCATTTTCATGACCTTCTGCTCCGGGCCCCATGTCAGACTCCTGCACCCTTTTTCTCAGCCAGCTAGGGAGTGTTAGGACATTAATCCTTACAGAAAACCTAACCTATAACTGCTGTTTATAGATGCTTAATGAATTTTGGCAAGCTAGAAGTTGAGGAACTTAGAGAAGTGAGGAACAGGGAATTATAAGACGTTATACAGCCTAAACAATGGGAAATTGCTATAGGATCTGTACGAAATATTTCCTTTGACCTGAAAATTGAGATTGATGCAGCAAGAATGAATATTTCGAGTATAAGAGGGCACTGTTTAATGTAGGAGGTGTAAAGCTGGGAATGTCTATTTGATGCCTAAGGAGTGGGTTTGTACAGTGATATATATTCCTTTTGGTCTGAAGTTGTTAGTCACATCAATTTAGTATTAACAAAATCCTCGATATTTGCGGGTGTTCATGTACTTTCAAACTGTATCCCTGTAGTATGGGGATTAATAGTAGTACAACAAGTGGGGTTTTCGTGAGCCCTTATGGTGACTAATAAACTTATATTTGAAACCTGGAAGGATACAAAAGGTAAAGGGACCCCGGACCATTAGTTCCAGTCGTGACCGACTCTGGGGTTGTGGCGCTCATCTCACTTTATTGGCCGAGGGAGCCGGCATACAGCTTCCGGGTCATGTGGCCAGCATGCCTAAGCCGCTTCTGGTGAACCAGAGCAGCACACGGAAATGCCGTTTACCTTCCCGCTATTTATCTACTTGCACTTTGACGTGCTTTTGGCAGGAGCAGGGACCGAGCAACTGGAGCTCACCCCGTCACGGGGATTCGAACCGCCGACCTGCTGATCGGCAAGTCCTAGACTCTGTGGTTTAACCCACAGCGCCACCCGCGTCCCCATACATACCCACTGTCTATTGCGCAATGGTCTGAGCACCCTCACTGTCCTGGCTGCATGTGACCATATTGCATACAGGCATCAGCAGTGCTATTTTTCTAGAAAAAGAGGTGTCGGAACTCACCATGAATGCCTCCCTCTTTCTCTTATAATCGCATTGGCACCCACCTGAGAGGTGCCAGAACTCACTTGAGAGGTTCCAGAACCCACCTGAGAGGTGCCAAAACCAAGTTTCGGCAGGTTCCCCCTGAAAACCCCCCCTGGGCATCAGTGTTGTGTGGCTACCTATTAGGACATCTAGAGGGCTTATATTAAATTATATGCTTAATTTAAGATACCTATACTGATGCTCACCGTGTCCACAATGTGAACTGATCATGGTCCAGTATTATTTGTATATTATTATTATTATTATTATTATTATTATTATTATTAATCTTTCTTTCTTCTTTAATTTATTTCTTTTTCTTTTTCTGTTCCTTTAGTTTTCAAATAAAAAATTAATAAGAAGGATGTTAATTCTGCCGCATAGTGCACCAGGAAAAGGGTGAACAGTAGAACTTGGAAGATAAGAAAGTGCAATGATAGAGGCTTCTCCCACTTCATCAGTAATGGGGATTCAACCCCACCCCAACTTTAGTACACATTTCCCCCTAATGAGCACATTTTGTATGCAATTTTGTCAAATGTACACATTTTTGCAAAATAAATTGTCATTATGCAATGCATTTTTGTGTGCTATTTCCCCTAATATCTGCATTTTCATGCAGACTTTCTCCTAATATACACATTTTTGCACCCATTTACTTGGCTGGAGAACCGTATTGCAAAATTCAGAGAATTTCGAATTTCGAAAGATGGCCACATTTTGGTTTGTGTGTTGTTTCAGAAAATCTGAATCAGGTAGGTCCGCCTTTAAAAGCAAATTGAGTCAGAGTTCTCCGCTATCCCTGCTCACATCCTAGCTCCCTTCCAGCTCCCCACCCCCACCCCCACTACCTTTCTGCAGAATGGGGGTGCCCCATCCAGCGACGACACAGTAGCTGCCAGGATCAACACAGCTGCTGGGCAAGGCAAGTGGCCGGACGCTGTCGGTCAACCTGATGGGGGTCAGGAGTTTGACCAACATGATGTCGTTATCCTTGTTGAAGCTGTTGTAAAAGGGGTGGCGGATTGCCTTGATTCCGATCTTCAGCTGCTCTGTCCCTTCAAAGCTCAGCAGGCTGTTTTCTCCAAGAGCCACATAGAAGAAACTGTGGTACAAGAAGCAGGTGTAAAGGACCAAGAGGCACCCAAAGGGATTGGAGCAGGTATGGCCCTCCAGGTCTCTCTCTCTCTGGCCCTTGGGAGTCTCCCTAGACCACACCCTCTCTCCAGCCATGCCCATCTTCCCAGGCCACTCCCCCTCACCAGCCCTGCTTTGTACCCTCTTGAGTGCTTTGGCATGGCTAGAATGTGTCCTGGATGCTGATAATGCTTTTGGCTTGCCTGGATGAAGGACAGTTTGTCTTCAGTGTCAGTATATATAAAAACTCCATTTCTCTGACCACTTTTGCCTCTTGTCTCACCAGGGCCAGCACATACCCTGGCACTGCTTGGCAAAACAGGAAGTCCTGCCCTGCTGCTGCCACTGCTGCCACCACCACCAAAGTACCATGCCTGCTCCTGCTTCCATCTTCACTGTACATTATGCCACCTCCACCATTAGCAGAGAAGCAGCACAGGCACTGGTGCCAATTTCGGGCGAGATTCCAGGGATTCCAGGGAGAGATCTCGGAAAATATCACACGAGAGACCTTGCACACCCCACAATATATTGGGCGATTTCGGCCAAGATCTCAGCAGAAATTGCCAAGATGTCTCCTGAAATCAGTGCTGATTCTGGCACTTCTCCATTGCTGGTGAAGGTGGTGGCAGCCTCACCCCACCGAATGACTGTGCTGCTCTTGGGTCTCACCCACCACTGACATATGGCCCTCGGATGATTGCCCAGAAAGGAATGTGGACCTCAGGCCGAAAATTACTCCCCACCCTTGTTTTAGAGCACAAGGCTGCCCTCGCTACATTTGGTTCAGATATATCTATTCCTTTCCCCAGGATTAAAGTCTGCCTCTAAACACTTCTAAGGTCATCCAAGTGGCCCCTCTGGATTTCGCCTTTGGCAGTCTTCTCCAAGCTGGTGCCCTCCATATGTTGTTGGGCTACAACTTCCATCAACCCCAGATAGGGATGTCGGAGGAGTCTGACGAAAACGGGAATGGGAGGGGGAATTGTCAATATTCATTTTTGCTGTTGCTTTGAGCCCACAAACAATTATTTAATTGATTACACACACCCCACTTCCCATTTGCATTGTACCTCATTGGCACTGAAATGAATGGGGCCGGAATAATACAAAATGGCAATGCGATTTACGTAATAAATTGCACAAGTTATGTAGTTTTGCCACCGTGGACAGCAAGCTGAATAACAGACAAACTGCCTTAAACAGAAACAGGACTAATACAGGGAAGAATTAACAATTATGCCTTTTTACATCCATAGCCCCAATCAGCATGGCCAATGGTCAGGGGTTGGTGGGAGTTGTACTCCAAAAACATCTGGAGAGCACAACTTTGGGGAAAAGCTGACATGGGAAGAACGTGGCTGTTTGCCATTGGAAAATTGTGTAAGAGCTAAGTTGAGCCAGAGGACAGTGAGCTGGAATCTCCCAAGTTGTTTGTGATTAATGACAAGTCAAGGCAAACAACTTCTTGGCACGCCAATAAAAATTTCCCCCAAAGGGCTTCATGGCACTTCAAAGGGCATTCTGCAGCAGGGTGGCCCAATTTGCTCCCCATCCTGCTCCTGCACACCTTTGAACAGCAGCCTGACATAAAGGCATTGAGCAGGAGAAGCTTTTTTGTAGCATAGTGATGCACAAGGGGAGGGCCAGAGCTCAATGGAAGAGCATAGGCTTCGCATGCAGATGGTCCCAGGTTCAATCCACAGCATCTCCAGGTAGGGATGGGAGAAATTTGCTGCTGGAACCCTGGAGAGCTGCTGCCAGTCAGTGTAGACAATAGTGAACTAGGTGGGCCGATGGTGTGACTCTTTACTGGGCTTCCCAAGACTGACTCAATGCCTGGGGTATTCAGGGGGAAACAAGGTTCTATCAAGAGCAGCCACCAATGCATCCCACTGAAGACTGGCAAACACCTCACCTCTGAAAGGCACAAATGGGGATCCCCAAGAGTGTCATTTACTCTCCAGGATGAGTTCTTCTCAAAAAAGCTCAACAACTTTGGCTGGGTAAAAAGCCCTGGGTCTAACCTTCATAGACTTGGTTGCATTCCAGCCACACAAAAGCCAATAGATGCACTCCCCTCCCCATCCTGCATCCAGACAAGCAAGAGGCAACATCACAGTTCAACACATTCCAGCCAGGCAGAGGCATGCAAGGAGGGTGTGGAGCAGGGTGGTGAGGGGTGTGTCCTTGGCAGAGGGGGTGTGGCCTAGGGAGATGCCCAAGAGCTGGGCAGAGAGGTCTGAAGAGCTGCATTTGGCCCCCATAACTGAGGTCCTCCCCCCCCTCAATATCTACCCTTCCCTCTCTCAACTAGGGCAGTTCTGAATCTCTGAATAGCAGAATTTCTCGGGCTCTCCTTAATTCTCGGGACCAGGACCTGCCAAGGTCCCCTTCTTTACTGACGGCCCCATCTGCACTATACATTTGAAGCTCAGTGGTACAGCTTGAAACAGCCATTGCTTCCCCCAAAAGAATCCTGGGAAGCCTCGTTCCTTGATGGTGCTGAGAGCTGGTAAAGGTAAAGGGTAAAGGGACCCCTGACCATTAGGTCCAGTAAAGGATGACTCTGGGGTTGTGGCGCTAATCTCGCTTTATTGGCCGAGGAAGCCGGCGTACAGCTTCCAGGTCATCTGGCCAACATGACTAAGCCGCTTCTGGCAAACCAGAGCAGCGCATGGAAACGCTGTTTACCTTCCCGCCGGAACGATACCTATTTATCTACCTGTACTTTGATGTGCTTTCAGGAGCAGGGACCGAGCACCGGGAGCTCACCCCATCGCGGGGATTCGAACTGCCGACCTTCTGATCGGCAAGTCCTAGGCTCTGTGGTTTAGCCCAGAGGCCCCTATTCCCCCGAGAGAGCTGCAATTCTCATAGCGGGTGAACAGTTGCCCAGTTTCTTTGGCGGAAGCTATAACCAGGGCTGTCCAGCCCATGATGCTGGGTGAGGCAGCCGCCTCAGGCAGAAGGATTGGGACAGCTGAGAAGGATGGCAGATCCGGGCCCACGAGGACCATGTTGCTCACTGCCTCCTGTGCTTGTCACCTGCTGCCACTGACTCCTCCTCCTTCTCCACCACAATCCATCCCTGCCTCTTCTTCCACCCTTGCCCACCCACCAACTGGCCTCCTTTTCAGCCTTCTTTTTTCTCCCTTGCCACCTTCAGCATACTGGGGCTTCCTTGGGCCACCTCAGGTGGTGGAGGCAGTGGTGACAGAGTGGAGGAGTCATTGTCATTAGTGGCAGGGGAACATGGTGGCAGTGGTGGAGGAGGAGAAGGCTGTTTTCTGTTTTGCTTCAGGCAGCAAAACGTCCTGGTTCAGCCCTGGCTATGATGGTGCAATGTGATAAGATGCAGCTTTGACTGTATAGAGCAGACAGAGCCATAGTTCCACAATAACAGGCCTCTAGCTTGTCCTTCTCAAGAAATACAGCCCCTGCCTCCCAGTCACACATACCGATTTGTGAAGCACTGAGCAGCGGTGACCAGCCACTGGCTGTTAATCAGAGTCCCTGTGCAGTGGAACTTCCAGCCATCAAACAGTGCTGCTGTCCAGGGCTGGGAGTTTTTGTTGCAGTGGAAACCCCTGAGCAAGCCGGGTCCGTTCTGTGCAGCCACTATAATGAAAAAATAAATGGACAGGGATGTCGCAGCAAAGGGCTGGGAATGGAGGAAAGCAAATAATGTTCTTCTAGCTCTGCTGCAGCAAGGCATGGTCACATCTACACACCCATCCACCCTCCCAGCTGAGTGGAGAATACTGATGAGGGCAAACGCCAACACTGCTCCACTAACCTCAGCTAGCCCTGCCTGCCTGTCTTCTTATTTGCACCAGATCCAGCGGCTAGCACTGCCTGGCTTACCTCCCTCGCCCCCTCCATTTCAGTGTTGCCCTGTATAGCTCAGCAGAGGGAAGATGGAGTCAAAACTAGAATTAGTTGGCTCTGTTTGTCATTGGCTCCGGCACCACCCACTGTTGGTCTTCCTGCCTTCTGTCCCACCAGTCCCAAAGGGCACCAGCCACCAGCGATACTGATCAAAAATGGCACTCATTTGTCCAGGTCAGCACCAGTGGCTTGGCATTGTTGGGCACTTGCTAAGAGCAACTCGCCAGGAAGAGAACAGGCATTGCCCATCTTTAGAGGCCCCTAGGCCCTGTTGCTTAAGAACACAGGAAGCTGCTGTATGCTTGGGAATGAATCTGGGACCTTCTGCATGCAAAGCAGATGTTCTGCTGTTGAGCTATGGCTCATCCCCAAAGGAGTAGAGACACAGGAAGCTGTCTTATACAGACCATTGGTCTGTCTAGCTCATCTCTACACTAACTGACAGCAGTTCTCCAAGATTTCCAACCAAGTTCTCTCCCAATGCCACCTGAAGATGCCGGGGATTGAACTTGGGACCTTCTGATTGCAAAGCTGATGCTCTACCACTAAGGTATAGCCAGTCTCCTCTTTGCTCCCCCTTCCTGTTCACCTGACCTCTCTGAATGCACAAGCCGAGAAGCATGTATTGCCTAGCTTGAATTCCTTTTGGAAGTAAGGCTGTATATAGTTTTCAAAAATAAATAAACAAGCATATCTGCTCTTAAAGTCTGACTCCCATATGCATGATCTCACCTGCTGTGACCAGAAGTCCAGCCATTGCTAGAAGCTCCATGCCTGTCATCAGGACAGGCAGCAAGAGTAGGCTGTTGGGTCAACAGACGCTGGAAATTTTCTGAAGGATTGAAGGAGAACTGTCATTGCCAGCTTAGGAACAAGGCTGTACAAAAGGGGTGGCTAATGTAGCGCCCTCTAGATGCCCTCCTCCTCCTGACCTCTGGTCATCCATTTTTGCTGCTGCGCATCAGGTCAGGGAGGGTTGAGGTCAGCATGGTTCAAAGGCACCAGTGGGAATGCCAAATTAGCCCCACTGGTGCATTTTCGCTGTGATGAACTCACCAGTGCCTTGCATTAAGCGACAACACATAGTATACATAAGCAAACGAAAGAAATAAATAAAAAATAAAAAAATTGTCCAGTAACACCTTAGAGACCAACTACTGTAAGTTTGTTCTGGGTATAAGCTTTCGTGTGCATGCACACTTCTTCAGATACATTGAAACAGAAGTCACCAGACCCTTATACATAGTGGGAGGGTGGGGTGGGGTGGGGTTTTTCTCAGAAGGGTAGTGGGAGATGGGTGATTGACTCAATGGGTATGGTAAACCTGTTGATGACTGTTAACGGCTGCAGTTAGTCCTACAGGAAAAAGCAAGGGATAGTATGCAGATGACCAAAAATAGCTTTAGCATATGTAATGAGACAAGAATCCAATAACTCTATTCAGACCAGGTCTCTCCATAGTTTTCAGTTTAGTAATAAGTTGTAATTCAGCAACTTCTCTTTCAAGTCTATTTCTGAAATTCTTTTGTAATAAGACAGCTGTTTTGAGATCCTGTATTGAATGTCTTGAATGTCATAAGCAGTCCTTCATATATTGAATGTCATAAGCAGTCCTTCATATATTGTTATTCGTTCAACGGTACACACACACAACGAATAGCACTCCTCCTGTTTCCAATGTTCAGGCTGTGGGTGCCATTTTTTAATGTACCCTGGTTGTGGGGAATCTTTGGCCCTCCAGATGTTGCTGAACTACAACTCCCATCAGCCCCAACAAGCATGACCAGTGCCCACCCACCCCCACCCACCACCCACAGAAGAAGAGATTAGTAGGCTGGGGGGGACACCTCCAGTTTTGCAGAAGTACAACAAAAAACTTTAGGAGGAAGAAATCTAAGAGGGTAGACACTAAAGAAATCCTAGTGAGGACTGAGCATGCTCAGTGGGCACAGGCTGCTGACTAACAGTTGGGGAGGGGGAACGGAACGGAGTGGCCGGAAAAGGAGAATGGAAGGAGAGAAACATAGCTTGATAAGGTCCACCCATCCCCTCACTCTCTCGTCACCCCACTCCTACCTAAGAACCAAGAGGCTTGAAGGCTTCCCTCAGGCAGATGCACATTTTGTTATGGGCCCCCACAAACTTCAAAAGGTGGTATTCAACTAGGTTTTGCTCGGAATAGTTCCATTACTGAAATTAAGGGACCTAGCTTCATTCATTTCAATGGGTCTACACTTAACAAAACTTAGTTGACTACCACACCCATAATCATAATCACCCAGCCATTATCCAGCATGCCACTCAAAATGCCCACCACCACCCTGAAACAGCAGCTCAAAGAAGATGTAAACCTGTCAAGTCACCTGAGGTCCCAATTTGGGATTTTGCTTTGAGGGAGGCTGTGATGGTCAGAAGCAGAATCCACAGGTAACAGATGATGGGGAGAGAGGTTCTCTTGGGCTGATCTCATGCAATGGGTTAGAGAAGCAACCATTCAGAGCAGAGCTTCACTTTCCTCCCCGCCCCTTTCACTGCCCAATGCCCATTCCACTGTTTGGAAGCCCAACCTGTCCCTCCTTCCATAACTACACACTCCTTAGATTTTTAACTAGCTGTGCAGGTCAAGGGCTTCAAGCAGCTGGTGGAACCTCTGGGATACCTCCCCCTCCATCATTAAAACTCTTGTGCTCGTTTTGAAAATTCTGCACGGTGACTCATTTTTATTTGGGGTGTCGTTGCTGCTTGGCCAAACTCACAAAGTGGGATTACGCCACTGATCTCATTCTGCAGACATGCACCGGTTGAGGAAGCGCAGCAGCTGATTTGCTTCTTCCTCACGTTGAGCACAACCAATAATTGCCAAGCGTGTTGGGGAGAACCAGGGACTAGGGATGGAGTGCCAGGCATCATCCCACAACGAAAATTAAGGTTGGAAGCTTCCATTCCTGGTATCCTTAAATTGCACGGCAGTTAAATGCAGAAGAGCGAGTCTGGCTATTTTATCGTCCGACCAGGTGGCAACTCTGAGCAATGGCATTCCAAGTGATGGAGAACAATGAAGCAGATTGAAGATGGGATTCACACAGACACGTCCAATAGGGCTGCACCAAGTGTTGTGTGCATGAATCAGGGGTGGGAGACCTCAGGCTCAATGGGGGTCAAACGTGGCCCTCTCAAGCTGCACACACACCCCCCCAGAACACACCTTCCACTGACTTTGCTCATTTAGCAAAGCGGAATGCGACCTGGAACTGCGATAATCACTCATGCTTGCCTGGATGGAGGGTAGAGAGGGATGAGCATGTGTAGAAAGGAGCATACTGAACTGTGGTAAAATTTAAATCCATTGCTCCGCACCCACTTTTGACTCTGACCCCGCCTGCTACTGGAATGTGGCCCCTGGGAGGTTCCCCAGAGGGAAATGGTGGACCTCAGGCTGAAAAATGTCCCCAACCCCTTGTATAAATAATCAGTGCCAGGGTTGTGGAGGGCAAACAGGTCTGTGAGCAGTGGCAACAGAAATGCTCTGCATCAGCCCCAGGCAGCTGGGATTTGCCCTTCTGAATTTCCCCGTGCTATTCAGGAGACATTGAGGGTAACTAAATTGGCAACTCTCAGACTCAGCCGCTTATTTAAAGGAGTGCAGGTGTAAACAGAGGGCTCTGCTTGGCTCTTGCTGCGCTGCCCAAGCCTGCTGGTGCCAGGATTCAAATAATTACTATGTTCGTGGCATTTTACAGAGGCAAAGAAAGACGAGGTCCCTGCCTTGAGGATCTTACAATCTAAACCACATTATTTATTTAAATAAATTCCAACAGTGGGCGTGAGGCTACAGAGGGTGAGGAAGGAAGGGAGTGGCAAAAGGATGGAGGGTTGTTTGCATCAATGTGCTTAATAATGGTTTAATTTCTCTTTGCGTTCTAATACAGTCTGCTTATTTGTTTTAAAAAGGCTGGCAAGCAGGTATGGGCAATGCAATCAGGTATGTGCAACTTGGCCCTCAGAGATTACCAAACATGTAGGATGGGGTCAGTCACATGGCATCATGTGACATCACATAGCCCTGACATTCCATCATAAATGTGCGCAGTGCACACTCTAAGGTTCCCAGTGGTTCCTTTGCCTCTGTGACTTCACTAGACACACCGTTGACATCAGATGGCACCAGGTGAGTGACAGGTGGGTGTGGCGGGGTAAATGGTCTTGTGGTCCTCATTTGTCCTGTGAGCCAGAGGTTCCCCATGCCCATTATAGGGAAAGATCAGAAGATCTTGTTACATTTTAATATATTGAGTACTATCAATGGCCAGGGATGAATAGCCAGGGATTTAATGAACATTTAATGTTAATTTAATGAACTGATGTTAATGTTGGAGCACACGCTCTCCTGCAGAGAGTTGCGAGCTGAGAGTTGACTGAAGAGGAAGCTCTTTGAGATCCCAGGAATCTGATCCAGCTTAGGGACTCAACTATACTGCTGCAAATAAAATGTTTTAAGAGTGTTGTAAGGTGCAGTATGCAAATGTGACACTAGATGGTGAAAGAGAGCTATGGCAGATTCAATATATTTTTCAAAACTTTTTTTTATAAAGCATTTTCACAGCGTTTTTTTATATGTGTGTAGATTCCACCTAGGGTTTAACCACAGAGTCTAGGACTTGCCGATCAGAAGGTCGGCAGTTCGAATCCCCATGACAGGGTGATCTCCTGTTGCTCGGTCCCTGCTCCTGCCAACCTAGCAGTTCAAAAGCACGTCAAAGTGCAAGTAGATAAATAGGTACCGCTCTGGCGGGAAGGTAAATGGCGTTTCCATGTGCTGCTCTGGTTCACCAGAAGTGGCTTAGTCATGCTGGCCACATGACCCAGAAGCTGTACATCTGCTCCCTCGGCCAATAAAGCAAGATGAGTGCCGCAATCCCAGAGTCGGTCACGACTGGACCTTATGGTTAGGGGTCCCTTTACCTTTTCCTAGATTCCACCTAGGAGTGTTTCCTGCCTGCCGGAGGAGTCTCTGCTTGCATTGTTCTCTGCATGCATTGTTATAAATAAAACAATACTGCCTCAGGACCAGCAGCCACACATTTCCAAGCTCATCTTTTGTAGGCGTGCTAGTTGGGGCTAATGGGACCTGGAGCACACCAGGTCTGCGAAGGCTGATCTTAATGTGATAAATAATTGTGGGACTCATCCACTTTGGATTCGCCCTGGAGCTTGTGTAAACTCATGGTTTGGGTGCTAAAGTTCAAATTCCTTGGTGTTGGGACACTGTGTGACAGTTTCTTTATGCATGGAACAATTGTCCCAGTCACTCCCTTCTCCTTCTTGTGAGGAGAAGAATGGTTGGTCACCCACGGCTATGGGTGATCTCACACTTCCAGGTTGTCATTCAGGGTGTTCCAACCCGGGGCATTGTTTCAGGGGATCATTAATGCATGTTTTATGATTTACTGTGCTGTAGAAGAAGCACAATGACAAGATATTGTTGCACTCCTCCCCAACCTCTGAGCGGTGCAAGATTCCAGGGCCCACGGGGCCAGGGAGGAAACGGTTCTGAGCACAAAAGTGTTGGTGTTGATCTTTAAAGCCCTAAATGGCCTCGGCCCTGGATACCTGAAGAAGTGTCTCCACTCCCATCATTCAGCTCAGATATTGAGGTCCAGCTCCAAGGGCCTTCTGGCGGTTTCCTCACTGCGGGAAGTGATGTTTCAGAGAACCAGGCAGAGGGCCTTCTTGGTAGTGGTGCCCACCCTGTGGAATGCCCTCCCATCACATGTCAAGCAGAAAACCATTTACATGGCTTTCCATAGACATCTGAAGGCAGCCTGTATCGGGAAGCTTTTAATGTCTGGTGTATCCTGTGTTTTTTATATTCTGTTGGAAGCTGCCCAGAGTGGCGGGGGCAATCCAATCAGATGGGTGGGATACAAGTAAATAATAATAATAATAATAATAATAATAATAATAATAATAATAATGTTCCAAAACACACAGCAGCCTCCATAAGTATAGACTTCCCCTGCTGCACACGGTTGCCCTTGAAAATGTGGAAAGTGCTGAGGACAGGGGGTGATTGTGCATGCTCCCCCTTTCTTGTCTGCTTATTTAAGTTAGGGGTGGGACACCTCAGACCTGGGGGCCACATCCACCCCTTGAGCATAGCTGTCAACCTTCCCTTTTTTTGCTGGAACTTCCCTTATTCCAGCGCCGTTTCCTGCTGCTTCCTGCTTGTTAGATATCCCGTAGACTGTCCCCAGGACAGGTGAGGCTGCTGATCCCTTATTTTTGAGGCTCCCCAGAACAGGTGAGGCTGCTGATCTCTTATTTTCGAGGCTGCTGATCCCTTATTTTCAAATCTGAAAGCTGACAGCTATGCCCTTGAGCCTCTTTATCTGGCCCTCAGGCCACGCTTCAGGCCCTTTCTCCTCAGGCCACTGGCTCTGCTTCCCACCCTGAATGTTCTTGCCTGACTGGAATATGTCCTTGAACTCTGATAATGCCTCTTGCTTGTCTGGATGGCTGATAGAGAGTGGTTTTTGAGCGTGTAGAAACTAGACTACTCTACAAAGGCAACATTTACATTCATTACTCTACTTGCTTTTGTTTCTGGTGCCGCTCACCACAATAATGTGGTCCTTAGAATGTTGCCCAGAAGAGAACACAGCCCTCAGGCCCAAAATGGTTCTCCTTTCCTGAGGTAATTCCTATTATGAACTCATGAATAGGGCTTGTGAGTTTGTGTATATGTGCACATGTAAGAAACAGATAAATCTAGCTATTGACCAGCTGCCATTTTTTTCCACCAAGAGGTTCTGGGAACTGTAGTTCTATAAAGGAGCTGGGGATCTCAAATAGAGAATTTTGGATGCCCTAACAAAAAAGGTGGGAGTTTTTGCATAGCTTGATCAAAAGTCTTCCTGTTGTTAAAAATGAGATGCTCTGGATTTCAGGCAATAAGAGTCACATCACTGAGAGCTGCTATTGTGAGAGAGTTAGAGTCAAACTAGACCCAAAGCCTAGCAATTGTGTGAATGGGTTTTTTAAAGTAGATTGCTGGTGGGGGTAAAGGTTCAAACCTGGTATGAATGAATCTGCCAGTTATGTGTGTCTGCATTTCTTATCTTTCCCATCTTGAATTCGGTTTTCCACATTTCTGCAGCAATTTGTGATTTATTTAAAAAACGCATGAAAATTCATCAGCCTTTTAGTGTGAAATTCTCCTAAGAAACACAATTTCCCAGATAGTTTTGACTTGAATTAGGATTGTCATACGTCCGTAACTTCCCAGACAAAACTGGGATCTGCCCATCGAAAATAGCATCTGGGTGGAATTTCCAGTCAGAGGTGTTGATTTTTTTGGCAATTTTCCCTTTAAAAATAGGTTTAAAACTTCAATCCCCCCTCCCAAGATTTTGCAAAAATAGTTCAACAGTTTTGGCGAAAAAAAGGGGTCTGGATTGAAATATGGCAACCCTACTTCTTGTTGTTGTTGTTTAGTCGTTTAGTCGTGTCCGACTCTTCGTGACCCCATGGACCAGAGCACGCCAGGCACTTCTGTCTTCCACTGCCTCCCGCAGTTTGGTCAGACTCATGTTTGTAGCTTCGAAGACACTATCCAACCATCTCGTCCTCTGTCGTCCCCTTCTCCTTGTGCCCTCCATCTTTTCCAACATCAGGGTCTTTTCCAGGGAGTCTTCTCTTCTCATGAGGTGGCCAAAGTATTGGAGCCTCAGCTTCACGATCTGTCCTTCCAGTGAGCACTCAGGGCTGATTTCCTTAAGAATGGATCGGTTTGTTCTTCTTGCAGTCCATGGGACTCTCAAGAGTCTCCTCCAGCACCATAATTCAAAAGAATCAATTCTTCGGCGATCTGCCTTCTTTATGGTCCAGCTCTCACTTCCATACATCACTACTGGGAAGACCATAGCTTTAACTATACGGACCTTTGTTGGCAAGGTGATGTCTCTACTTTTTAGTAGGCAACCCTACTAGAATTCACATTTTTTCAAACAATTTCCCCTTACATGATGCATTTCTTTGTGTTATTTTCACTAATATATGCATTTACACATACACACACTTTACACTAGTATATGTGTTTTTGTACAAAACATGTGACTGGAGAAATTGCAATGTAAAGTTTTGGATTTTGAAAGATAGCTGTATTTCAGTTCAGATCTTGTTTTGGAAAGTGCAGATTAGATAAGTTTGCTTCTAAATGTGCCAGGAATCAAATTTCTCCTCCATCCCTACCCCCAACCTGCATGCTAGGGTCCCGTTCAGACTAGGGTCCCCACACCTGCAATTTACCTTTCAAAAGGCATTTGTTGTTAACTGCACAAAAGGTGGTGTGTCTAATTTGGCCCTTTAGCAAAAAGCATTCATCAGTTTGAGGTGGTTTCAGAGGGCAGCAGAAGATTTGGTGGTCAAGACCAGGTTTTATTATTGTACATTTTTACACAGCGCCACAGAATTGTCACAAACACCGCAAACCAACTTAGGGGAGTCTAGTGAAATCCACAACAAAACATCAAGCATGTTCCCCCCTCACTTCAGAGTTTGTTCAGGGCTGGAGGAGCAGCCATAGCTTAGTGGTAGAGCACTTGATGGTGGGTTCAGTCTCTGGGATCTCCAGGAAAGGGTGGGATTGACCTCTGCCTTAAAACAATGGAGAGCTGCTTCTGGTCAGTGTAATTAGTACTGAACTCGATGAAGCAGTGCTCCAATTTGGTATAAGGCAGCTTCCTTTGCTCCAACTGCCACAGGATCATCAGTTATTGCGGATAGTTTCTCGGATCCAGTCCACATATCTGCATACATTCACATAGACGCCAGGCCTCCTAGGTTGTGCACAAATCTGGGGGCCCCAGGATACAAGGCCTTGCAGCTTCCCGTTGCAGACAAGGGGGCCGCCTGAATCACCCTGCAGAGAAAAACAAAACAAAGCACAATCACTTCTCCAGATCCTTCACTGACGGTTTACCTGTGAGGTAAATAAAGCTCAGGGAGAATGATTTGCACAAGGCCTGTGGCAGATCTTCAAAGTTTCTTATAACTAATTAGTGGTGTGTGTTTATTGTTGGGACAGGGCCTGTCCTACTATTGGGCAGATTTGGACAGCGGCCTCAGGTGGCAAATGCTGGAGGGCAGTATTGAGGTGCAGCAGACGAACAAGCTCCATGTACTATATGGCTTGCCATCCTCATGGGTAGTGGAAGACTATGGGTTGTAAACAACTAAGTTTTACTCTGAGTAGATCAATCAAAATCAGGCAAAGGCAAACTCGGCCCTTCCAATGTTTTTGAGACTACAATTCTCATCATCCCTGACCACTGGTCCTGTTAGCCAGGGATGATGGGAGTTGTAGTCCCTAAACATCTGGAGGGCCGAGTTTGCCTATGCCTGATCAAAATGAATGGATCTAACTTACACATGTTTGTTCATTTCAATGGGTCTACTCAGAGTAGGACTAGTCTTACCTACAACCCTATCAGCAGTATTGAAGTAAGATTCAGCTGCCACTTTGTTCAGTTTCTGTATGTGAATTGGTGAGGGCACCATTCTGTCTTTCGTCTCAGGCAGCTTGTTAGAAATATCAAGGGTGAATCTAGAACAGAAGATGTTTTGAAGACTGCACTGGGAGTGAAGGATTTCCATCCCATAGGCTGAATGTGACTCTCTGTCTGGCCCTTGGGACTCTCACTGGGACATACGCACACACCCGTCTAGGCTATGCCCCTTCCCACTAAGGCAAGCCCCTCACTGGTCCTAATGCTCATTGAGGAGGAATGATGTCCCTTTTGGGAGGCCAGCTTCATGGCTCAACCCTACCAAATAGAGCTATAGTGAAACAGGAAACCCAAATCACACCACAAGTTTAATTAACCACCAACATGACACTGATAAAAGCCCAGATAAATGAGAGAAATCGCAGAAGTGCCAAGCAATTATCTTTCAGTGGCTAATTCTGGTGGTTAATTCAGTTTGTCGTATGGTTCCGTTTCTTCTTTTACTGCTTTTGGTGGTTAATTTTATCACTTGATTCAATTTGCTCTGTGGTTTCATTTCTTGTTTCACTGCATCTCTGCCTCATTTGGCTTGTAGAGTTGGTTTCCTGCTGTATGGGAAGCGTAATTATATAGCTTCGTCACTAGGTGGCACTGGATTTAGTTCTATCTGCTGTTCTGTTCTTCTTCAAGAGGAACAATAAAGTTCTTGTCTAGCTTCCTGACTGGTACAGGTCTTCAACTGGTAGGATGTGACCCAACACTGGATCTTATTGTGAGACAGATCACAACAGCAGAGCTATCACAATAAGATCTAAAAACCTGAAGAACTGGGTCCTCAAATGCTTGATTAGGCTAAAGGTGGATTGTCTTAAAAGGTTAAAGAGTGCTAATCTACAAGATTCCAGAAAACACTTTTATCCACTGGCATTCACCTAGTCCTCAAGAATATTCTCAGGCTTAGTGGGAATCAATTCAACTCACCTGGCAAGCATCTGTGCCTCCTTCCATAGTGCCAGCGCAAACCATGTTCTCAGTGATATAATTAGGGTAAATGGACCGACAGACGTCTTGACCAACAATGGTGACGTTTGCACAATGCAAAACACTGGGGAAGCTTGCTGTAAAACAACAATAACACAGTGTTTGGAGAGAGCGTCAAACATTACAGAATGGGTGGGGACAGAGCAGTATCCCCCGCTCATTCTCATAGGAGCGTCTCCAGCCCCATCGTTCCACCCGGACACTGAGGTCCAGCACCGAAGGCCTTCTGGCGGTTCCCTCACTGCAAGAAGCTAAGTTACAGGGAACCAGGCAGAGGGCCTTCTCAGTAGTGGCGCCCTCCCTGTGGAACGCCCTCCCATCAGATGCCAAAGAGAACAACAACTACCAGACTTTTAGAAGACATCTGAAGTCAGCCCTGTTTAGGGAAGCTTTTAATGTTTGATGTTTTACAGTATTTTTTTTTTTTTGGGAAGCTGCCCAGAGTGGGCGGGGTATAAATAAATTATTATTATTATTATTATTATTATTATTATTATTATTATTATACTAGGACTTGGGGTCATTTGGTCCGATGACTGGAAGGAGATGCAGGACCTGACATCTTATGCATTTCTGAACACCTTTTTTCTCAAAGTATGCATTTCTAAATGCACTTTATCCTAACATACATACACGCCTTTTTTTAAAAAAAAAAAAAAGATGAAACTGCAGCACAAAGTCAGAGAAGTATGAAATCTGCATTCCATTCTGCAGGTTTTACTGGAGATGGCAGTTCAGATTAATTCGTATCAGAATCCACAAATTCTTCAAGCATGCAGACCATCATCACAGCCATCTCATTCACCCAGTGATGTCTGTCCTGTTCTTATTTATGCCTTCAGAAGAGGAAGTCCATAAGAGAAATGGTGGGTTTGGGATAGGGATAGGGATAGGGATAGGGATAGGGATAGGGATAGGGATAGGGATAGGGATAGGGATAGGCACTAACAAATGAAATGAGTAAAGGATTGCAGCCTTTGTGGTACAAGTGGGGAAGTACCAATCTATTAATTTCGGTTTCTCTCAGTTTCTCATTTTTTTTCAATCTTAAATTCAGTTCTCCACATTTCCACAAAGGCTTTCGATCCTTTTTTAAAAGTCCTCATGAAAACTCATCAAGATTTTAGCACAAATTTCTGCCAATGTACACAACTTTGTAGGCAACTTTCACAAATATACACATTTTACCAAAGACTCTTCTTTTCTTATCTCTGCAGCTGCAATCACCTGGGTGATGCAGACGCCATTAGGCAGTTGAATGCGCATGCTTACTCTGTTAGTTTCCCTCCCTGCAACCCTCCCTCTGCGTGGCTCTGGACGCTGGCAACCCACACTACGCCACTGGTTGGAAGTATTTAGTGGGGAAGATTGTTTGTAAAATGGGTATCATTACTTTGTTTTTAACTGTTTCGTAATTTGCCATCCTGTGCTCCTTTGGGAGGAAGGGCGGGAATAAAATGTCGTGAAATAAAATAAGAAATAAATGTTAGGTTGAAAGGATGCACTTTCAAAGGCAACATACCTTGGGGGCTTGTCGTGGTACCCCATCCTGAAACTAGGCATTGGGTCCCGGGCACAGGGCAGCTGGTGGGCAAATCAATGACGTTGACTTTTTTGTTTAAGCAAACCGGGGTCAGCAACTTGACAAGCATGATATCGTTGTTCTTGGTCCGAGAGTTGTAGCCCGGATGCACAATGACTTTTGAGGCTAGTTTCAGCTGCTCAGACCAGTCCAGTTGTTTGAGGTGATGTTCCCCGAGACGGACAGGAAAAGGACTAGGAGCAAATAAATATAAATGGCAAGTTAGGCTGGTAGGAGTGCTGCCAACAGTGCTTTGCTTTGTTTTTCTTACTGGACTTGACCCTGCACTTTTAACAGCATCGCAGAAGTCCAGCAGATGCAACGTTTTTCAACATGCATGCCAGACTGTTGCTAAAAGAATAGGAGCAGCACCTTTAGAAAAGTTGGCAACTCTACCCGGCAGTGAAAAAAGAGATGGTGGTGGTGGTGATTTAAATTTATATACTTCCCTATATCCAGAGGTTTCAGGACGGTTCACAGAGATGGTCAAGTATATCCACTTTTTTCACAGGACGGATGGGGAAGCATTGGCCATCCTTCCTGAAGCTGATAGGAGTTGGAGTTGAACAGATTCTGGATAGCCACAGAATTCCCCATCCATGCTTTGTATGAATTACAGTGAGACAGTGCAGGCGAAGCTCATTGAACATTCAAAAGCACTACGCAAATGCCCATTATTATTCGGTCTTTTGGATGCAGATTCTGGACGCCACTTATGCAGGATTGAGAACAGAAGCAAGACTCCATTGCCGAGTGAGATCACTCATGATGACTGTACGTGAGATTTACATTAATGCTGTGTGGGAATGCCTTCCATGCTGAAGTTTCGACGCATGCTTGCATATGATTTGCAGGGGCCTTGCTAGGTACTTAAAGGCTTGGTGTCACAAGATTGCAACACATTTGCATATCCTAATTTGTCTCTATCGATGCCTCTGGAATATGAAGACTGTGGGTGGCTGGAAATGCTACAGTACAGTGTCCAGCCTTCCTATAATCAAAGTAAAACAATGTCTGATTTTTTTTTTTCATTAAAAAAAAAAAGCAGGGGTGAGGCCCCACTGTAACAATGCCCCTGAGATTAGATGTGATGAGTTCCATGGGGAAAGGGATTGGTTATTAAGACTACTCTGGAAAATGAAGTTCCGTGAGGGGAATTTAGGGCTCTCCTAACAACTCTCAGGTGCGACACGGGTGGCGCTGTGGGTTAAACCACAGAGCCTAGGACTTGCCGATCAGAAGGTCGGCGGTTCGAATCCCTGCAACGGGGTGAGCTCCCGTTGCTCGGTCACAGCTCCTGCCAACCTAGCAGTTCGAAAGCATGTCAAAGTGCAAGTAGATAAATAGGTACCGCTCTGGCAGGAAGGTAAACAGCGTTTCTGTGCGCTGCTCTGGTTCGCCAGAAGCAGCTTAGTCAGCTGGCCACATGACCCAGAAGCTGTATGCTGGCTCCCTCGGCCAATAAAGCGAGATGAGTGCCGCAACCCCAGAGTCGGCCACGACTGGACCTAATGGTCAGGGGTCCCTTTACTTTTTAACAACTCTCAGTGCCTTTAACAAACCACAGCTCCCATAATTATTTGGGAGGGAACCATGACTGTTTGAAGAGGTAGCATAGTGCTTTAAATGTACGGTGAGTGTAATAATACGGTGCCTCTCATGTCCACAAATGCACAAATATTGATATTCCTATGTGTGCGCATGCACACGCAAACCCCCAGCCCTCTCCCTGCCCGTGAACACTTACACTCCCATTTTACAATGGGCAGCAGTGAGCACCCATCTGTTGGTGATCAGGGTCCCTCCACAGTGCAGTCTGAAGCCTGAAAAAAGTGCGGCCTGCCAGGGCTGGGAATTGATCGGACAAGGCCCCCCGCCAATTATCCGGTTTTCATCTGCTGTGGCAGCTGGAAAAACATAAAACCACATATCATTACCATCATGCCACATAAACGAAGCTCAATATGTTACTACAGACCTCCAAGTGTCCCTATTTTCCACGGACACCCCCAATTTAGAGAAGCCATCCCAGTTTCTGATTTGATCCCAGAACGTCCCACTTTTCCTTAGGATGCCCTTATTTACATTGGAGAAATGTTGGAGGGTATGTTACCACTAGTATATAAAGCATTTAACAGCTGGGGATCTGTTTACTTGTAGGATTGTTTTACCCCGTATATGCCTTTAGGTCACTTTGATCTGCAGAACTTGCACTATTACAAGTGGCATTGCAACATATAATACGCATTCTGCACTTGTAGGAAACGGATCTTTGGAACTCCCTGCCTGTTGATATCATGCAGGCACCTTCGCTGTGCTCCTCCCAGCGCCTGACTAAAACATTTTTCTTTAGGCAAGCTTATCCAGACATGTAGAAGTTACACGGGTTTTCTTTCTTTTTAAGTACTGTTGATTTTAATCATCTTCTGAATGTTTTCAAATACCTGTTTTTGTGGTTCGAGGACCCGATCCCCACTTAGTGGAATGAAGACACAAGGACACGTAATATAAGGTTAATGGGCAAGAAAAGGCCACAACATTACTGATTACAGCAAGTGAAAAGGTATTGGCTTAGGCATTGGATCACGTGACTTGACTCCACCCACTCGGAGAGGGGTGAGTCAAAAAGGGGGGTTTATTCACCAGTAGGTGGAGCCCGTTGATGCTAATACAACTATAAGCTCTCCCCTGATGTCACCGAGGGTCGTGCCATGGCCCCCCGCCACACAGGCATCAGACAGGATCCACGACCGCCGGATTCCTTTAACGGAATACCCAAAAATTGAAGGCGTAGGCGATGGCCACACCTAGCCCTTCCACACACCACAAACAACTTCCAATGCCTAACCTACAAAAGTTGTGACGGTTGCTACGAGGTAGGCGAAAAAACCACAAAGCCTAATGCCAAATGGAAAAATTCCTACCAGGCCCCCTGGACGACATGGGCGACCAACCTAAGGTCCATAGC
This sequence comes from Podarcis erhardii, assembly GCF_964252035.2. Classification (NCBI taxonomy): domain Eukaryota; kingdom Metazoa; phylum Chordata; class Lepidosauria; order Squamata; family Lacertidae; genus Podarcis; species Podarcis erhardii. The sequence continues at coordinate 73,649,568 of NC_138511.1, forward strand.
AAGGCCAAGAGAGAAACTGAAACCCTGAGCTCTGAGGGACTGGAGGGTGGGTGACTCGCGACGGGATGGCAAAAAGTGAGGCCGCATGGCTGGTGCAGCAGCAAGTTAAGCTGCTGTCCACGCCCCCTCCAAGCCACCTGGTTGGGCGCTTGCCTGTGGGCGTGGTGCGCCAGCCAGGTGAGTGGGTGGCAGGGGGCTAACGCCCCCTGCTTGAGGCGGAGATCAGATCCCGCCCACAACCCCTCCCCTCTTGCAGGAGGAGAGTCTTTATCAATCACTTCAATGTTTTGTTTTATATTTTTGTAAACCGCTCAGAGGTTTCCTTAAAACCGAGCAGCAATCTGAATGTTGTTAAATAAATTAGACAAATCAAACAACTTTGTGTAATCACAGGACTGTTCACACAGTGCACAGAATGCGGCACACGTACAAGCATTTGTGTGAATGAGTGTACACTAGCTGATTTGTACAGCTCAGCTATTATGCACACAGACACACAGACGGTACACTTGCTGAACATGTTGAATATGACACGTGAATAACTGTGCAAATGTACATCTCCGCTTTTTGGGTATGCTAGGATCGGCATATTTCAAAAAGTGAAAATCCGGTCAGAATTTGTGGGGGCACAGGGGGAGATGAAAGTTCTTGAGCTTTTTTTTAAGGAAAATCATCAAAAGCAACACTGCCAACATGGGTTGCCAAACATCCAGATTTCCCCAGATACTCCAGTGATTTCTGCCTGGACACTGCTTCCGCTGGCTGACTGCTGGCTATGTCTGGGAAATTCATGTATACATGCACACAGACGGTACACTAGTCAAATGTAATTTGTGAACACCCCCTAAGTTGCACTTTTGTGCGGAATAGGTGCACGATCAAGGCCTACTTCACAAGTTATGTTTTTAGGAGATACCAGTTGCCATTACTAGAAAAAGAAATGTATATACAGTGGTACCTTGGGTTAAGAACTTAATTCGTTCTGGAGGTCTGTTCTTAACCTGAAACTGTTCTTAACCTGAAGCACCATTTTAGCTAATGGGGCCTCCTGCTGCCACTGCGCCGCCGGGGCACAATTTCTGTTCTCATCCTGAAGCAAAGTTCTTAACCCCAGGTAATATTTCTGGGTTAGTGGAGTCTGTAACCCGAAGCATATGTAACCTTAAGCATATGTAACCTGAGGTACCACTGTACTGAGGTTTGATGGAGGAGGCAAAGTTCAATCTGAGGCGGAGGGAATTTTGGCTCATATGTTCAATTTCTGAAAGAGACATTTATTAGCTAAATATTTGAGATATTTGCATCCTGCTTTTCTGACTAACCTCACAAGGTGGATTACATAAAAATATTGAGACAAAAAGCATGAATTAAAACAAATAAGACAAGCAACTGGGAGTAGCCTTTATGAAAGCTAGATCTCTCCTTTCCTCAAAACATGATGGTTCTTGGGTAGCCTTGTGATGGCAATTGAAGGAAAAAGAGGCCACACCTGCAGCAATACTGGGAAACCATGTTGCTGTTAAAGATGGAAATATCTGCCAGTTTTGGTTTCCCTCAGTTTCTCATTTTTAGTCCAGTCTTAAGATCAGTTCTTTACATTACCACATCAAAGATATTAAAAGTAAAACTTTCGGGGAGAAAAAAGTCCACTCCCTGTTGCTTGTTCTTTATATCACCCTCCTGTAGTCTAAAATGGTACAGGCCACCCTCCTACTTCAGGATTCCAGCACCACATTCTGCTGGAAAAGAATGTCTAAATCAGTGCTACTATCCTGGCCCTCAATGCTGTTGTCACTATTCCCTGCCCACATGGATCTATTGATCTAACCTCAGTGGTTGGCCAAAAAACACCAACAAACAGCTTTTAAATGTTTCCATCTGTTTTTCAACCACTAGATGCATCCTATGCCATACACTCTCAAACATATTTACCACACCTAAAAATACAGCAACTTCACACACTTATTTTGCCTGCCCTACAGATCTTACCAGGAGACACCAGGAACAAAATGGCAGCCAGCAATTCCAGTAAATGAGATGACATGGTGGTTGGGGGTGGGGTGCAATTCTTTCCAGGAATAAGCTGTCCTGTAAGAGAGATAATAATGCAATCATTCCATTGTTCTAGGAGTTCCAGAGACACAGAGAAAGCAATGGGAGAAAGGAGGACGGTTGAAGATAGCAGAGAGCCTCCAAAAAACCTGCTCCCATTTTTTTCACCTCAACTCCACAAATGTGAGATGGGAATCAAAATAACTAAGAGCCATTCTGCCCTTTACAAAGAATGAGGTGTTGTTGTTGTTAATTACCGGCCCTTAACCCAGCATGGGTTACAACAATTGGAAATGCAACATGAAAACAGTTTTTAAAACATACAATTCTGAAAAGCACAACCACAAAAAATAGGGTGGGTCATAAAAATTTACATCTCAGGTGTCCAAGCTTAGAGGAAAGAGGTGCACCTTTAGCATTTACTGAAAGCTGCAGAGTGAAGAAGCCAGACGCACCTCTGTGGGGAGGGAATTCCACAACATAGGGGCTGCCACAGAGAAGGCCACCTCCCGGACCACCCCACCTCACAAGCTTCTGAGAGCAGTGGAGCAACCCAGAGAGCTCCATCTACCCTGGTTTCCTTGGGGAATTAAGCACTAATGTGAGCAACTTAAATTGGGCCTGAACACAAACTGGCCAACCAAGGCAGGTGTTTTAAAATAAAACAGGAGTTTAGTGTGATCTAAATGGAACCCCAGCCAGTTACCTGGCTGCTGTATTTTGGACCAGTAGACTGAGATGGAAGGATGACAGACTCTGCCATTTTGGAGACTTCCGGGTCGGCGCCATCACCGAATGGCGGACTCCCTCCGAGCTCCGGAGGGAGTCTGCTGGGTAGGGGTTGGGTCCTGCCGCGCCGGCGACGCGGGGACCCTCAAAAACCATGGGCGGAGATGCCCATGGACTTGGTGACTCGGCGGGCACCGTTTGCGCCCCCCCGACCCGCGAAGGAGCCTTTTTAAAGGCTGCGGAGCGGGTGACGGGGGTGTGTGGTGCTATGAGTCCACTGCTTCCCCTGCCTAGCGAAGCCGCATGCCATCTGGCGGAGAGCAACGACTTCTTCTTTGGAAATTTCGGATTTGGATTAAAAAGAACAACCCGTGAGTAAATTTATTGGACTTAAAAGGGAAATCTGATCTATGAATTTGGAGCGAGCGGGGGGGGGGGGGTGCAAAAAGGAAGTCCGCCCCCCCCCCTGTTGTAGATGGCTTAACGCAAGGATTTGACAACTAAGATCGAGAGATGAACTTGCTTATTTGAAAAAAAAAATTTAACTTCACGAAGGGAAATTACAATAATTGTGCTGGAGGAGAAGATTGGTTTGTGGGAATTAAAGTGCAACCCCCCGGGAACCGGGAACGATCCGCTATGAGAGACTGGCAAAGGGACACAGAAACTTTGACAGCTGTCAAAGTAGCTGTCAAAGCAGGAAAATAAAGAGAGAACTTTGTTACGATGGCTTTGCTGGTTAGATTTGTTACAATTTGGACATAAATTATTGGAAACAAAGGCAACAAGTTATTTGACTTTTGGGTCTGATCTGGAAAGAAATTAAGTTACCATATTCCCTCTAGAGGGAGGCCGGGACATTGCAACAGTAGCAGCAAGTGGAAAAATACTATGAATTTGAGCAGGATTCGTTATCTCTTGGGAAAGCTGCAAAAACGAAGCATTATTTTGTCTACAGAGGTCTCTATACTAAAGGAGACAATGGATTTATCTATTGAAGAAAGGAAGGGACTTGACGTAAGTTTATGTTCCTGAATAACAAAAGCCTCTGTGGAGAACAAGAAGTTTCTGAATTAGAAGGTTTTTGCAGCAGAACAGGAAAAAGAAACCTGAAGAATAAGAGCTGGACTAAACTTGAAGTTGGAGCATTTGGGACATCCAGACTTTAAAAGGATCAAGAAACAGAATTTGAGTTACACTCTTAAACATAGAGGTCTGGATGGAAGAAGAATGATCTTTTCTGAGAGTTTCCTCGAGATTGGACTTTCTGAAATTAAAAGCTATCAAAAGACGGCAAAGTGGAACTGAGACATGGGCGTGGATTCACCAGGCTGGCAGTAGACGATGGATGAACTTTGGGGATCGGAACCGGGGAATGGGGGGGGGGTTGGAATCCAAAGGCTGTAAAATTACATATTTTTTCTTTCTTCCTTTCTTTCTTGTTTGTTGTTTGAAAATAGGGGAATTCGTGGAAGGGAACTGGGGTCGACCTTAGGGAAGTATATAAAATATAAGGAGAAATGGTTAAATAAGATAAATAAGATAAATTAATTTGGAATAAATGGGTTATTTAAAATTACAATAAGGCTTTAAAATTTGGGGTAAGAATTTGTGGAATTAATTTAAGGGAAATGGAATACAACAGGGGGGGGGGAGTCCGGGAAAGATGTTAATGACACTAAGTGTAAACTATATTTTTCTCTTCTTTCTATCTTTCCTTTTTTATTCTGGAAAATTTAATAAATATTATTTATAAAAAAAAAAGACAGACTCTGCCATTTTATATCACAGGTAGGAGGTCCTGTTTTCAATTGTTCCTGCACATAAATGCTCCTTATATTCTCTGCATGGTAAACTAGGACATCACAGAGAAAGGTAAAGTGCAGCCACTTCTCCCTGGTCTGCTACATTACTATAGGTAGAAAAATTCTTATGCGGAGGAGCATTCAAAAGTATCTCTCTCACACACAGAGAGACCCCTGCACTCTGAGACGGTACCATTCAGATTTTACCGCTTCATTCCGAACAATGTGTAGGACAGTGGAGTTGGTAATTGGCTTGAAGTCCATCTCCAGCCACTTGTGTAGTTAAATCTGATCTTTTCCAAAATTGCTTCCAGACATGAGTGATTTGCCAGTCCCCAATCATGGCCGTTCTGCTATAAGAGGGTTGCGGATTAGCAACTCTGCTTCCACACTTATGGAATCCAAATAACAATCTGTTGTAACCAAGAGGGCAGTTTGCCTCTCCCCAGCTTTAGTTGTCAGGGTGGATTTTCATTAGGGTCACACCATGGAGGGGGAAAGGGGTTAAATACTCTCTTCCCCATCACTGCATTCCTGATCATGAGCCCCACTCTCTGTAAGCACACAAGGTGCTTCCAGGCTTAATGTTGTATATGAGCTATTCAGATTTTTGAAACAGGCTGCTGGCAAGAGGTGTTCTTTAAAAAGGGGGGTTGGGTGGGTTCCCCAGTCCAAAAGGGTACATCCAGATTAAAGGGGATTCTGGCATTCTGGCGTCAAATATGGCATGCGGACCCTACAAAAAATCAAAACATCACAACAACTTGCATGCATAAGGAACACTCATCCCACAATATAAACCTGTCTGGAAGCAAGCACACACACATTTCAATTTAGGGACTGAAAATATATATATATATATATATATATATATATATACACACACACCAGTATATATATATATATATACACACACACACACACACACACACACACACACACACCAGTATATAGATATAGATATAGATATACACCCACCCACCCACCTATATATATATATATATATATATATATATATATATATATATCCTGGTGGGTGGGTGGGTGCCTGGGAGTCATTTTGGACTCACAGCTGTCCATGGAGGCACAGGTCAAATCCAGGGCAGCTGTTTACCAGCTCCATCTGGTACGTAGGCTGAGACCCTATCTGCCTGCAGACTGTCTCGCCAGAGTGGTACATCCTCTGGTTATCTCCCGCTTGGACTACTGCAATGCGCAGTCAAAGCGATAAACAACTACCTGACATTCAGAAGACATCTGAAGGCAGCCCTGTTCAGGGAAGTTTTTAATATGTGACATTTTAGTGTATTTTTCATCTTTGTTGGAAGCCGCCCAGAGTGGCTGGGGAAACCCAGCCAGATGGGCGGGGTACAAATAATAAATAATAATAATAATAATAATTATTATTATTATTATTATTATTATTATTATTATTATTATTAATATATGGAAACGATTTGCCACTTGGAACCAGCACATCATGCAGGGCTGGTTCTTGGTGGCCACAGCCTCTCCTCCTCCTCACCCACTACGACAGGGGTTGGCAAGGTTTACCTCACCTGGGCCGGTTCACTCCCACAGCGATTGCTCCGTGGGCTGGATCACGTATGTGCAGACATGATTTCTGGCATCTGCGTCTGCATAGGCGCGAATCCCGGCGCCATGGAAGCGACCCCCATGGGCCACAGATTGCTGACCCCTGCACTACGAGCTGCTCAAAGGAGGAAGTCACCAGCAGCGGCCATGGAGAGGCCATGGAGAGACAACCGGATGCTCCCTCTCAGCCACCACTCAGGGCAAGTATCAGCTCACCCTCCTCCCCAAGGTTGGTGGCAGCAACATTTGTCAGAGGAATTAGGGACATTCCAGGATCAAATCCAGTGGAAGACAGGAGTGCCTGGCGTGCTCTGGTCCATGGGGTCACGAAGAGTCGGACACGACTAAACGACTAAACAACAACAAGGATCAAATCAGAACCTGGGGTGGCTTTTGTAATTCTTGGACTGTCCCTGGAAAATTGGGACACTTGGAGGGTATATCATCTCCGCCTGAGCAAATTCTGCTGCTGTCAGATTTTCTGCGGTCTGGGTTTAAAAAGAAAAGAAACTGAACAGAGAAAACATGAGAGGAGGATGTTCTGATTACTGCATCATGCAAATGTCCTCTAGAAAGCAAGCAAATAAAGATGCCAGGATCGAGATCTAATCAATCAATAGTTCTTGCGGGGCAACAAGCAGAACAAAGAAACAAAATTAATCATTTCGGAGTGACTCAGTCTGTACCATTCTTATCATGCAACATAACAAACCTTTTCAAATCCTACACAGAAAGCTGTTGAGTAGACAGCCTAGAGATATATCTATGGTTTGCAGACTCCAACAAGAAAACAGAAAGACGTATCAATTTGAGTCAACAGCAGGCAGCTCCTTGCTGAGAGGTTATGCTGGGGAGACGCTCCTTGACTGCAGGCTGCATCCCGAGGAATTTGTACAGCCTGCCCAGATCTGTTCAGATTCACCCAGTTGCAGATATTTCAGATAAGGAAACAAATAAATCAGGGTGTTGGCTATCAAGATGGAGATCTCCTGTCAGCTAACTCCCACTGCCTCCAGAGGAGAACCTGAATAGATGTCCCAGAGAAAATGCGTTGCCCAGAAAATAATACACCTAAGGTGGTTTTCAGCCCTTGAAAACAGAAAGCCATAGAAGCATAGAGATGTCTTACCCCCAAAGGCTGCCGGAATCCAAGACACTGTCTCTCAAGCCCTTCTTGGCTTTTATTTCAGCTAGTCCTGCCCTGGATTTACCGGGCTTTGGCTTTTCAGGAAGTGTTTGTTAACACCCCCGCCTTGCTCTTTCATAGCCGAGTGACTAGGACCAAATCCATTGTTCAGATTAATGCAGACTTCCCGATGATATAACAGGTGATTGTTAGAGGAGGAGGAAGAAGAAGAAGAAGAAGATGCCCTCAGAAATCGCCTCTGTTGAGGGCTGAATCACACAGCCTCTCTCTGTTCACCACCGGACACCTGTTCTCCCTTGAGCAAGTTGTCTGAATCACTTGCCCTGTAGCATCAGCCAAAGATGGGCTTGCCCCACACTACCTGAAGCAGAGCCGGCCCTCCCATGAGACAAGGTGAGGTGGTTGCCCTCAAGCAGTATATTATGTCGGCGCTGTTATTTATGTGTGCATTTATTCATTCATTCATTTTACACATTTATTCACAACATCTATTTTCTAGACTACTGTCCATGTCCTCTCTGACCCTCAAAGCAGTGTATAGCCAGCTCCATAAAACAATAAACAAATTCAGTTTTAAAACACACCATTCCCAAATCTTGAAAGCAGAGAAAACCTACAGGGTGATCTCCAAATTATAACCCTGTTGTTGAACTCCAATTCCCATCAGTGCCAGCCAGCATGGCCAGTGGTCTGGGGTGCTTAGTGGGTATGTGACTTCATAATAAATGATTGATGGGTCTGGGATGATGGGAGTTGGAGTCCAGCAACATTTGGAAGCCACCACATGGGCTTCCTTTGCCTTAAATAATGATTTTAGGATAATCAATACCATAATTCTTTTTTTTTTTTTTTTAAATAATTTTTATTGGGTTTTTACATTTTATAACAACAGACACACACACAAAGACAAAGACAAACAAACACACAAATACAATTACATACCCTAAATTTCTTTACCCACTTTCATTGACTTCCCCCCACCCCCTCCTCTTACATCCCAATTCCAAAATTAATTCAGCAAGTTCTTACCTAACCTCTTAAAGATATTCACATTGCTTTTAAAAATTAAATTCTTTTGTTTATCTATATTCAACTATCCAATTCTCTTATAATCATTAATTTCTTTTTTTTTTAAGGTCGATCTAACTTCCCCTTCACAAATTTTCCCTTTATTATATTAATTATAGGTCACATTGACCAAGTAAAACAAAACATAACATTTTATAATTCTATTCTCTCCCCCCCCTGCCCCGGTTTCTGTCCCTTCCTAGACAAATGTCCAGAAAACAAACAAAAAATATTTCTAGCCCGGATTCCTCACGTCCGAGGCGTCTGATTCTCTGTCAGTCCCTCTCTGCCAACTATATTGGTAGTCCTCTTTGATGGTCCTAAGACCCCGAAGGAGTTCAGTCAGAGTCAGATCATATTTTCTTTCATTCAGAATGTTGAAGAGTGTTTGCTGCGAAAGACCATCTAGTTTTCCATACTCAAGAGAAAAGTCCCAATCATATTGCTTTGTTCTTTCTAGTTTTAATATTCCAAGTACTCCAGGGGCTTCTCTCTTCTTCTTTCTCATCTTTCGCAGGTCTGTAATCCAGAGGTCTTCTTGCTCATACTCTAACGCTGCAGATTCCTGGTTGATATTTTCCACTTGTAATGTCTGAACTCCTTCTTTTTTCTCTGTCAATTCCAAAGGCATCTCTTCCTGCTCAGCTGCAGAATTTTTATCATGCATCTCCTTTGTGCATTCAGCAGAGTTGTTTGTTTCAGGATTCAAGGTCATAAAAACTTTACTCAGAGCCATACTCTGCTCCTGCAGGATTCCCACGAGAAAGAACATTTTTTCTATCTCCGCCAGTAATTTTCCCTCTGCAGCCATTGTAATGTCACTAATTCCCCCTAGGGGGCTTTCAGTTATTTAGTAGTCCTTTTCCAATAATCTGTTACTTTGTTATTATCAATACTTTGTTTCCAATCGCCTCAGTCCAAATGTATCAGCTTTAATTCCAAGAGTTATTAAATAGCAAAATTCTTTACTTTGTCCGCCCGTTTGACAGCTTCTTTGACAGCTGTCAAACTCCTTTCACTTCTTCCTCCGGGACCCAAATAGGACACTCCCGGGTTCTTTGGGGGGGATACACACAAAGTTCCAAATTCCCTTTCTCTCCAGCACAAAAATCTTGTTCTATCAAATTTGTGAGAAACTTTTAAATTATCAAAACAGTATTCATTCCGCCTTAATTCTCCGTTCCTTGCTTTGAAACGTCTATAAGTAGAGGGGGTGCGGACTTCCCTTTAACACATCCCCCGATCGTGCCGAATTCACAGGATAAAATTTTTAAAGTCCAAATTCCACTACTCACGGGTCCTTTGTTATCCAGTCCAAATTTTGGGAAGAAAGTCAGCGCTCTCCGGCCATGGCTTGCGGCTTCGCTCTACTGAGGTAGCGGTCTACTCTCAGCACCACGCCACTCTCCGTACCCTCTCCGCAGCCTTTAAAAAGGCTCTTCGTGGGTCGGGGAGGGCGCTTAAGGTGCCCACCGAGTCACCAAGTCCGCAGGCTTCCGCGCCTGCGGTTTCTAAGGGTCCCCGTGTCGCCGGCACGGCAAGACCCGTCCTCAGTAGAGCCGATTCCCTCCGGAGCTCGGAGGGAATCCGCCATTAGCCGTTCGCGCTAACCCGGAAGTCCAATCAATACCATAATTCAAACATCAGTAACCTTCAAGACATAAGCCTCCTTCACCTGTGAATTTCATGGTGGGACTTTGCAGCTGCACCTCTAACCCTGACCTTGAGGCCACATGGCTCCCCAACTCCCACCCCCAATATCTGTGTATTATGTCTGGACATCTGCAGGGGAAAGCTAATGGATGAAGATCTCTACATGCGTTGGCTTTCTGGTACTGATTGCTCTGGGTTTGCATGAAAAACCTATGCGTGATGAAGTCTACAAGCATAGGTCATTCCTCAATATGTCCATGCCTACCTCATGGATGCCCAAGGTGGAGCCAAAGAGACACATTCTCTCAGGAGCTGTGATGTGTCTTCATGAGATTTCTGCACAGGTAGCACTTCAAAGGACTGCACAGATCCATCAGTTTGTGGGATGCTATCATTAAAATAGATACAAACTTCCTGTGGATCATCCAAGATTTGATCTCCCACTGCAAGATCAGAGCTTTCTTTAAAAGGAGATAAAATGCTTCCCATGGCCCCTGGGATGTCCTCTCAGGGTCTATAGAATTGTAGGGCCAGTCTCACCCCCAAAAGAGCAACTAACATATCAACTCACACAGAAGGTCAATAAAACGCTACGTGGAAGACAGAAATTTTAAAGTCCTTTTACGGAACGGATGCATACAACATGAACATTGTCAGTAGTACATGTGTACAGGATCTAGAGGCCTTAGTAGAGCACAAGCTTAACACAAGTCAACAGTGTGAGGCAGCAGCAAAAAGGGTCCTGCTATTCTAGTCTGCATCAGCAAAAGTATAGTGTCATGATCAAGGAAAGCCTTAGTACCAATCTAATCTACCTTGGTCAAACCACACCTAGAGTACTGTGTCCATTTCTGGGCACCACAATTTATGCCGGATATTGGCAAGCTGGAACGTATGCAGAGGAGGGTGACCAAGAAGATCAAGAGTTTGGAAAGCAAGCCTTATGAGGAACAGTTGAGGGAGTTAGGTGTGTTTAGGCTGGAAAAGAGGAGACTGAGAGGAAATAAGATAGCCATCTTCAAATATCTAAAGGGTTTTCACATGGAGGATGGAGCAAACTTGTTTTCTCCTGCTCCAAAGACTAGGACCCAAACCAATGGCTCCAAGTTACAAGAAAGTTACAGGGAACCAGTCAGAGGGCCTTCTCGGTAGTGGCACCCGCCCTGTGGAATGCCCTCCCACCAGATGTCAAAGAGAACAACAACTACCAGACTTTTAGAAGACATCTGAAGGCAGCCCTGTTTAGGGAAGCTTTTAATGTTTAATAGACTATTGTATTTTAATATTCTGTTGGAATCTGCCCAGAGTGGCTGGGGAAACCCAGCCAGATGGGCAGGGTATAAATAATAAATTATTATTATTATTATTAGTAGTAGTAGTAGTAGTAGTATAACTGAAGTTGGTGGACTACACTTCATTGGGGGGTTTTAAGCAGAGGTTGGATGGCCATCTGTCATGTATGTTTTAGCTGAGATTCCTGAGATTCCTGCATTGCAGGGAGTTGGACGAGATGACCCTGATGATTCTATGATAGAAGTACATATAAAGTTCCATCACCTCCTGGTTCCATCACCTCCTAGCAAATAGAAGGGGAAGAAATGGAGTCAGTGAGAGATTTTACTTTCTTGGGCTCCTTGATCACTGCAGATGGTGGCAGCAGTCACAAAATTAAAAGACGCCTGCTTCTTGGGAGAAAAGCAATGACAAACCTAGACAGCATCTTAAAAAGCAGAGACATCACCTTGCCAACAAAGGTCCGTATAGTTAAAGCTCTGGTTTTCCCAGTCGTGATGTATGAAAGTGAGAGCTGGACCATAAAGAAGGCTGATCGCTGAAGAATTGATGCTTTGGAATTATGGTGCTGGAGGAGACTCTTGAGAGTCCCATGGACTGCAAGAAGATCAAACCTATCCATTCTGAAGGAAATCAGCCCTGAGTGCTCACTGGAAGGACAGATCGTGAAGCTGAGGCTCCAATACTTTGACACCTCATGAGAAGAGAAGACTCCCTGGAAAAGACCCTGAAGTTGGGAAAGATTGAGGGCACAAGGAGAAGGGGGCGACAGAGGACGAGATGGTTGGACAGTGTTCTCGAAGCTACGAACATGAGTTTGACCAAACTGCGGGAGGCAGGGGAAGACAGGAGTGCCTGGCGTGCTCTGGTCCATGGGATCACAAAGAGTCGGACACAACTAAACAACAACATGTTCCTGTGTTCTTGTTTCCTTCTGAGGTGTGTTTGGTGTACTCAGCTGGCTTTGCTCTATATTTCTTTCTATACAGAAGCTTACTATGTTGGGCATGCTGTGAGTTTAGGGGCAAGGTTCTGAATATTCTGGAAAGGCCATGTGAAGCTCCTTCATTTTCCAGAAGTAGAGCCCTGCTGGACCAGACCAAAAGCCCATCTGATCCAGCAGTCTGTTCTCACAGGGGCCAAGCAGAACGCCATTGGAAAGGCTCACAAGCAGGACTCGTATCCAGGATGGAAAGGAGCAACCATAAACTGGGTCATTGCATGAAACAGCCCCTGTTTAATGGCATTCACTTTCAGGTGACTTGACTAACAGAACACCAAAACAGCGCCACTAGTTATGATTCATGGAGGACGTATGCAGGGAACCAGCAAAAAGGGCGGTAATTTGTTACCATCAAATTACCCAGCAGTGCTTTGGGTTTCTCTATTTCTTTGACTTAATTACAATATACCGTATTTACTTCCCAGGGCCCTGACATCTAAGGGTTGCTCAACAAATTCAGTTCCAGTGCCTCCTGTGAAAGGGAACCCCCAAAGCTGGGAGACAGTGGCAAAACAACTCTCCCTGTGTCCGATGAAATAAATAAATTGACTAGACCACATTATTACAGCCACTTTTAAAAGATGTCTTCTGTTGGCTGTCTAAGGCTGATCTTCAACTTGACACCTATCCTTACAGGAACCTGGGGTTGGTGTGGGTGTGAGAGCCTGTGGCAAAGCTCTGCATACTTCATCAGAACTTCTTATGACTTGTAATTGGAAAGATCTGGAATGGCTGCAACAGGTTATTTATTCTAACACTTGTCCTAAGGCTGCTTGTGCACTAGGTATTTAGTGTGGAGCTGGCATGCCTCTTTTGATCACATTTTGCAGGGGTCCACGTGACGTTGTCGTCCATTTGCAACCCGCCTGCATTTTCCCAGCAATATGTGAGTGAGAGTTGGAGAGCTTCTCTAAACAGTGATGTGCTATGGAGATTCTGATTTCCCCCCCAAAAAGTATACTGTTGATTCTCTGATGTGTTGCATTCTGATTTTGTAGGTGTGGTTTTTTTTAACATGCATCCCAGTGCATTTATCTGAGGTACTTATGAATAGGAAGGAGTCCCACAAAGAAGAATTCAGAACCTCAGTTGAAGCATTATTGGAAACAATTAAAACAGTAAAACTGTTCTGAAATCAGACAACAGCTCAGTTTAAACACACTTTTCTGATTCCTGTGTGGGGAGGTTATCTGACAACAAGCATTCATCTTGATTTGCTTGTGGGGTGTTAACACATCTTCCCATTAGTCATTTGTGCATTCCATACTTTCAGTGTCCTTCTCTGCTGCTTTTCCAAACCACAGAAAGTCCAATTCTTTTTTTAAAATAGATTTGTTGTTCTAGAGCAAGCATCCCCAAACTCGGCCCTCCATATGTTTTGGAACTACAATTTCCATCATCCCTGACCACTGGTCCTGTTAGCTAGGGATGATGGGAGTTGTAGTCCCAAAACAGCTGGAGGGCCGAGTTTGGGGATGCCTGTTCTAGAGCAACAGAGAGCTCAAATCCACTTTAACTGAGCAAACCTCCATTGTTGTTTTTTATAGGTGCTTGAATTCTTCCCACAAAACTATGACAGCCTGGAGGCAAAAGCTCTTTCATTTTAGGCACTGCATCATGCTATGTGTCACAGCCTTGTCACCTGAGAAAGGAGAATTTTCCCCCTCCCACACAGAAGGGATCCTTCTTTCAAGATGGTGCTTCTCGTTGGCAGCTTTTATAACTACTTACATCTACTAAAAACATCCTAGTGATTAGCCGGAGCTACATTTTTAGTTGATCAGAATTATTTAAATTGATTGAACTGATTCATCTTCTGAACGCTGCAGCCCTGGTGGTTACTGTATGTGATCTGGTGGTCAGATTTATCTGTAGGCAGATAGGAGCACATGAAATTTCCTTACACCCATTCAGGCTATTTGTGCATCTAGCTCAATATTGTCTACAGGAGGGATGGGAGCTGTCCATTCATCCACCAAGCCGGTAATTCATTCGCTTTCCATGCTGAGTGATTTGTTTTGGATCACATGTGCTGAAATGTGTATTCTATTGAATGCAGTTTCGCTGAAGTGATAATGGTGGTAGTGGTGGTGGTGGTGGTGGTGATGATAATAATAATAATAATAATAATAATAATAATTTTATTATTTATACTCTGGCCATCAGGCTGGGTTTCCTGATATACAATACATATAAAACATAATGAAAAACCAAACATTAAAAACGTCCTGATGCAGGGCTGCCTTCAGATGTCTTCTAAAAGCTGTGTAGTTCTTTATCTCCTTGACATCTGAAGGGAGGCCATTCCACAAGGAGGGTGCCACTACCGAGAAGGCCCTCTGCCTGGTTCCCTGTAAATTCACTTCTTGCAGTGAGGGAACTGCCAGAAGACCTCAGTGTCTAGACTGAGTGATGGGGGTGGAGACGCTCCTTCAGGTATACTGGGTCGATGGCATTTAGGGCATTAACATTCATTGTTATGTTTCTTATCCTGTCTCCTTATTTACATAGCGCTCCAGTACATGGGGTTCTTTTTTGGGGGGTGTTGTTGTTGACATCTCTCTGTCTCAAGAGACAATGACAGAGTGCACCTTTGGGGGTAAAGTCAGACCATTGGAGAGAGACAACGCCTGCTTTGGCTGTGTAGACTGATAGAGGAGAGACATGTTTTATTGCAGGTGGGGCAGATGAAGGTGTTCAGTTTTGCTACTACAGGAGCACCATGACGTTTCTTCTCAGAGTGTGGGGTTAAGGTAAGAATATAAGAAAAGTCTGCTGAACCAGGCCAGAGGCCCATCTAGCCCTATTCTCACAGTGGCCAACCAGATGCTTATGGGAAGCGCTTGTGCAGTAAGCTAGCAACATTTAGGGATTTTCCACACTTCTGTTTGTCCCATGCCTAGGAAACATGGGTTCTGGGGCAGTTCCCCCTTTCCCCACTCCTTTCCCAGGGAAAACCCACTCTTTAGTGCTAAATCAGAGCAAACATCAATCCGGAGAAAACCTAAAATTGCCGTTTTCTCTGAATGAGCGCCAAAGAGCGGTTCCCACCCCACCCCACCCCATCTCCTGAGGGAAAGCAGCTGGACAAGAGGAAGGTGCGGGAAAGCCTTTAATTGTGGTATCGTCTTCACAAAGAAATAAGCAAAAGCATTTTAACAAAGATAATTGTTCTCTGAGCTTCTCGGGGTCACAGCCTCATGCGTTGCTGTACGAAAGCTATGTCAGTTTCACAACCCCAAAATAACTAAGGAAAAAGTCAGCCAGCTCAGTTCACCAAGTCTCTTCGTCATTTCGCTGTTTGGGGGTGGGGGTGGTGCAATCCCAGCCACGTATGCTTCATGTCCTTGCTTTCATCATCATCCGTGAGCCTCATCCTGTCACACATGCACCCCCATCCAAAATATTGGCAAATGTTTAAAAGAGTTGTCAGGGTAAATTGCACAATAACAAGAAATGGAGCCTTTACTGTCATCAGCCCAGTATTGTGGAATACTATACAAACAGAGATTTAGCAGGTGCCTTCTGCTTCAACTATTTTTTTTTTAATGTGCAGTGACTCAAGGGAGCTTTTGCAGGGATGATGGAAGAGAACAGCTCCTCAGGTGCTTTGCCCTTGTTGCATCTGAGGGCCACACCTGCCTCGACCTCACGGTGGCAGGTGGCAAACCCAGCTCAATGGCACCCTTGCCTGCCCTTGTTGAACCTGACTGTCAAAAATGCCATGTTGTTCGCCCAGGCAAGCAACGTCATTCAGAGCCGTAATTACAGTGACTGCAACCTTTTCGCTGGGGTCCCATTTGCATAACGTCTTCGTGGTATGCAGAAATCAACAGCCAAAGCTTCCTCTTCCTTCCCGGTCTCCCCCACCAAGATTGCCACACAGCACTTTGTTGTTGTTTAGTCATTTAGTCGTGTCCAACTCTTCATGACCCCATGGACTGAGTGATGGCCAGGCACTCCTGTCTTCCACTGCCTCCCGCAATTTGGTCAAACTCATGCTGGTAGCTTCAAGAACACTGTCCAACCATCTCGTCCTCCATCTCCCCCTTCTCCTTGTGTCCTCCATCTTTCCCAGCATCAGGGTCTTTTCCAGGGAATCTTCTGTTCTCAGGAGGTGGCCAAAGTATTGGAGCCTTAGCTTCCGGATCTGTCCTTCCAGTGAGCACTCAGGGCTGATTCCACACAGCACTGCATTTACGCAAAGAAATGAAATGAACCTCTATTGCCAAGGAATGTTGTGCTGGGGACTGGCTGGACATTGAGGAGGATGAGTGGTGTGTGGCTGGATGAGTGGGCACCCGGAGAACAATAGATGGAAACTCTGATTGAAGAAGGGATCCTGCCATTTCAAGTAACCCAAAAGGCAATGCCCTGTTTCAGAAACAGGGTCCTTAACTTTGCCAATTAGATGCAGTAGTCTCTAGGCCTGGTTTTTAATGTCACGGTATATGACCAGCTAAACATTACGAAATATTGATATATTGATATCTCGCCCAGCCCTAGCAATGTCATAATCCAAAATTAACTGTAACCAGAGACCTTTAATCTGCCCATCAGCAGCACCATGGCAAAAGTCCCCCAAAGTTTGTAACTTCTAAAACGACAGAGTCTTGGGGTGCCTTTGAAAAAACTGGTGTATACTGGCAGAAACACTTGTGGGCGGCTATCCTATGCTTGTCTATTCAGATGTGAGTCCCATTGAGTGCAATTGTGCTTACTCCTGGGTAGATGTGCATAGGATTGCAGTCTCAATCGGTTTGTCCTGAACGTGCCACAAGAGTCTTCCTTGTGTTTGTTCTGTTAAGCTACAATGGAAATTGTGACTTCTGTTTAATATGTTTTATTTATTTGTATAATAAGTGGCAAGTGGAGGAGAGATTAATACTGCTTCTCAGTCTTCTGGTAGGGATGAGGGTATTTATTGCCCTAAAACGGGGCGGGGGGAGAAGCTCAAATCGCCGTCAATTGACAATTGGTGGCAAAATATAAAATAAAAATGGCATGATGACCATGCAAAGGAGGGACCGTCGCTCAATGGAAGGGCAAATGCCAAGGGCTGTCTTAAGTATATGTGGCGCCAGGATGCAAAGATCCACCTGGCGCCCCCCCCCCCAGGTTGCCCAGTCCCAGGCGTGCAGGAGGGCAGAGCTGGCCAGCCGCCTCAGCAGCTCACTGGCCTGGTTGCCCCAAACTTGCGGCTCTCCGACCGACGGGCGGGCTCTTCCCCAGACTCAACTCTCGGGTCCCGAACTCTCGGCCTGGCACCCCTGAGAGCCCGGCGCCTGGTGCCCCGCACCCCTAGCACTTATGGGTAAGACGGCCCTGTTCTCACCTTCTGCCCAAACTTTTCAAGCTTAAAAGGAATCATCTGGTAGGTGGTGAGAATGACCTCTTCCTGGCTGATATCCTGGAAAATGGCAGAGATTGCAAGGAAGGAATTCCCTGCTAAGGATCTTAAGGAAAGGAATGAAAAATACAGCTCCCAATAACCATAATGTCACTTTGTAAATCTACAGCAGCCGCCAAGACCACATAACACCGGTCTTGAAAGACCTACATTGGCTCCCAGTACGTTTCTGAGCACAATTCAAAGTGTTGGTGCTGACCTTGAAAGCCCTAAACGGCCTCGGTCCAGTATACCTGAAGGAGCGTCTCCACCCCCATCGTTCTGCACGGACGCTGAGGTCCACTGCCAAGGGCCTTCTGGCGGTTCCCTCATTGCAAGAAGCAAAGCTACAGGGAACCAGGCAGAGGGCCTTCTCGGTAGTGGCACCTGCCCTGTGGAACGCCCTCCCATCAGATGTCAAAGAGATAAACAACTACCTAACATTCAGAAGACATTCAGGGAAGTTTTTAATGTGTGACATCTTAGTGTATTTTTGGTCTTTGTGGACGCCACCCAGAGTGGCTGGGGAAACCCAGCCAGATGGGCGGGGTACAAATAAATAATAATAATAATAATAATAATAATAATAATAATTATTATTATTATTATTATTATTATTATTATTATACTGGGCATAGTTCTGGATACTGCCCCTCAAAAAGGATATTACAGAGCTGCAAGTGGTTCAGATAAGGGCATCCTGAATGATCAAGTGGGTAGAACAACTCCCTATGAGGAAAGGTTGCAGTATTTGAGACTTTTCAGTTTAGGGTGGAAGGTGAGTAATATGGTGGTCATGATCATACCAGGTGTGTAGGATTGTGAAGACAGTTGATAAAGGTAGATTTTTCTTCCACTCTTGTAAAATTCGAACTCAGGGCCACTCAACGATGCTGAAAGTTGGAAGTTTCAGGTGAAATCAGCACTTTCTTCTGCCAATGCCATCTGTCATTCGAAAAGTACAAGCAGGTCACAAGGACACGTTTAGGGTACATTGGGTTGTAGTGTTTCGGAACCATACCTACCCTAAAGAAAACATTTGCAGAACTAGGTTATCAGTGCCATCAGTTCAACTCTTCTGAAAGTTAATGATTTGTACATGCTTCTAGGAGCATAAAAAGTTGCTTTTCACCAAGTCAGATGGTTCTCCTTCTAGCCCATAATTGTCCAGAACTTCAAGCAGGAGTCTCATGCCATCTGCTCTTTGATCCTTCCCAATGGTACAGGGGTAAATTTTGAAGTGCAGGACACAAACACATTTGGGCGGGGAGAGATCAGATTAACCAAGGCTGCACAGGGGGATTTTGTGGGGGACTTGGCCCCTCTTGAATATTTGAGTTTCTTTCCCATAATTTTCAGTTTTCATCTTTTAAAAACCTCTCTTCCTTTTACTTGTGAAGCTTTAACCCAAAGCATGCAGACAAAATTCTGCAGATGGGTTACATTTTATTTTTTTAGATATTTCCAAGCCAACCCCAAGTTCCTAGTCCTCTCTGAGAACTTCTTGTTTGATGCATACTTTAATGAGGAGTAAACTCCTTCCCTGTGCACCACACCATAATTAAAGAAAAACTGGAAGCAATTTTCAGAAACTGGGTTGTTAACTCTGTCAATTTGATGCAGAAGTGTCATAATCCAAAATTAGCTGTACTCAGAGACATTTTAATCTCTTCATGCTGCAAACAGGGAAGTGTCAGAATAAATACTCTGTTGTATGTAGGGTGGTGGCTGTTCTCAGGATTTTTCACAGTAAATAACCCACAAGGAACCAACAACAACAACAAATGCATTGAGTACAGCACTTTGTTGCAAAATTAAGTTGTCTGGTTATGTGAGGTTCAGCCATACATTCCCTTTGGGATGTTGAGCTTTTAAAACCCTTTTATTATTGTCTGGCTAACCCTTATGATGGGACACAGGTGGCGCTGTGGGTTAAACAACAGAGCCTAGGGCTTGCTGATCAGCAGGTCAGAGGTTCGAATCCCTGCGATGGGGTGAGCTTCCATTGCTCGGTCCCTGCTCCTGCCAACCTAGCAGTTCAAAAGCACGTCAAAGTGCAAGTAGATAAATAGGTACCGCTCTGGTGGGAAGGTAAACGGCATTTCTGTGTGCTGCTCTGGTTTGCCAGAAGTGGCTTAGTCCTGCTGGCCACATGACCCAGAAGCTGCATGCCGGCTCCCTCGGCCAATAAAGCAAGATGAGCGCCACAACCCCAGAATCGGCCACGACTGGACCTAATGCTCAGGGGTCCCTTTACCTTTACCTTTAACCCTTATGATAGAGATGAGGAACTTCTGGCCTTCCAGATGTTGCTGGACTACAACTCCCACCATTCCTGATTCCGGCCATGCTGACTGGGGCTGATGGGAGTTGAAGTCCAACAACATCTAAAGCAGGGGTGAGGAGGACACTGGAAGCTGCCTTATGCCTGATTATACCATTGGTCCATGTAGTTCAGTATCGTCTGCAGCAGCTTTCCACAGTTTCAGGTGGGATTCTCTCCCAGCTTTTCCTGGAGATGCTGGAGATTGAACCTGGGACCCCTTGCATGCAAGGCAGATGCTCTCCTGCCGATTCATGCAAGGTAGATCAGGGATCTCTACCATAGCTGAGATTCCTGCATTGCAAGGGGTTGGGCTAGATGTCCCTGGGGTCCCTCCCAACTCTATGATTCTATGAAATATCTGGCTGATGTGCTGTGGATCAGGAAGAGTTTCTGACTCCCAGTTACAGAACAGAACTATTTATTGCACCTGAGCTCAGTTCAGTTCTGAAAACAAACTCCTGGGCTCAGATGGGGAACGAGGGAGAGAGTTGGCTCAGCTCCCACTGAAAGGTGAATCGGTCTAATTACCACTTCCAAAAATGAGAGGCAAATGGAAATATAGCCATCCCTCAAAATTTGTGCTTCTCTGAATTTTGCAATGCAGTTCTCCAGCCAAGTAATGTGTACAGCAATATCTATGCCAGAGTGAAGTGCGCATAGAAATGCTACCGACGAAAGAAGAATGGCAGACAAAATTAATGGACTACGCAGAATTAGATAAGATGACAGGAAGGATTCAAAACCTGCGGGACCAGAGATTCACAGAAGATTGGAATAAATATGCGAACTATTTGAAGAGCAACTGTAATCAACAAATTATGCTAGAAGGACTACAAGAAGTTTTGTAAGGAGGAATATATGAAATATTGCCAAGAAGATAAAGAAGAGAGACATTAGTTATGATAATTAAAAGTAATAGTGAAAGTAAGAAATGTAAATTAAGTGGAAAAGATTTGAAAATTTTCAGATGTGATTGACGGAAGTCAAAAAAATTGTATAAGATATAAAAGTATGTTTTATTACTGTTGAAAATGATACGTTAAAAAACTAATAAATATATATATATATTTTTAAAAGGATAAGGTTACCAGATTAAAAAAAGAAGAAGTGCACATGAAAATGCATACTGTACTCTTCAGGCCCAACCCATCTGCAGAAGTGCCTCTTTGCCACGGACACTCCCTGTTTCCCATGCAAAGAACTGTGCCCACTCCGCTCTTCAAAAGAAAGGTGCAGTGATGGTATTGCTTGTTGGAACTATATCTTTGTTTGCACCTAGCCATGCATCTAAACCTTCTTTGTACCTGCTATACTTTGCAACCAGTGCCTTGCCCATCTGATTGACTCTTGAAAGACTTTGGCAAAAAAAGCAGAACTGAGAATGCAAGGTCTTCATCCAGCACTGGGGGGGGGGGAGGACATTCCCTTTGCTTCTGCTGCTTCTGCCTCATGCTGATGTTGCGGGGAGAACTTACAAGAGCACCTCTGCTGAGAGGGGATCTCACACTTGGAGCTGGCCCTGGAGTCCAACCCAGTAAGGCATGAATTGTCCCCATTGATCAGATTGACCTTAGGGTCCCATCTGCACAAAGGCCTTACTTGCAAAACCCCCACCCCGAAAAAGATGCAACGGCTGTGCAGCGTAATCTGTACCTTGCATATTTGCAGAGCACAGAGATTGCCTAGGCCTCTAAACAGATGAGATCTCAAACTCACAAGGGCTGGGTGTGATGAGGGGCAGCAAGGGCAGGGCATGAAATCCCAACCAGTGCCTTTGCATGCTGGTCCATGCCCAGGACCTTTGCATCCCATGCTGTTGAAATGGGATGCCATTGCCCCCGCTAAGTGTCACAAAGGTCCTTCCATGCATCGTGCAGCGCCATACTTCCGGAAGCTGGATGTGAACACATTGCCCATTCCTGGAATACAAGGGCAATTTAGCTTTTGTCGCAGAAGCGACCTGCTGTTTCCTTTTCTGCAGGCGGCAGTGGATTGCAATAGCAGGGTGAAATTTGCAGGTGTTGCCTATGACCCAGAGTGAGTGGCTCCCGAGATGATGTCAACACACACATTCTTTGGGGATTTCACACAGCTGCCTACCTGTTTGAAGAATCACACATGCAGTTATTTTGCCACTCCTGCACATTCCTTGGTGGGAGAACGGCATTGCAAAATTCGGAGAAGCACAAATTTTGAAGGATGTTTCGGTTCGCGTGCATTTCAGAAAGCACAAATTGCATAGATTCACATTTAAATGTGAACCAAATCACATTTCTCTTCTATCCCTAATTTTTATATTGATGGGTAGCAGCTCTCGAGGGCTTCAGACAGAGATCCTTCTCAGCCCTACCCGGGCATTGCTTGCAAAACAAATGCTCTGCCCCTGAACTACAGATGCTCCCCTTCCAGTTTCCTAAAATATTAACCATAGGACAGTCTTCATCACACTGGTGATCTCCAGATGTTTTGGACTACAACCCCCATCAGCCCATGGGCCTTCTGGAATGAATGGGCCATCATCTGAGAGTCAGCTGTTCCTCTGCCCATGGACCGCAATTGCAATCTGCACTCTTCCATCTCCTCTCAACAGTTGGGGAAAATTGTAGGAAATAATTCAAAGCAAATCTCTGTCTGACCTCTTGACCTGGAGGAGAGGAGACTGTGCAAAACCAGTGACCTGCTCACCTCCCTCATTCTGACATGTCATCCCTTATTCTGACATGTCATCCCACTTGCCATTTCCTGAACACCAAAATGATGATGTGGTTGCAATCAGGAAATATGGTATTAATTGAAAGACAAGTAGAAAATGTGCCTCCAGCAACAGAGTCATTCTGGGAACTGAAAGCTAGTTTCACCCATAGTGACAAAGGTGTCAATTTACCAGTCTGTGCATCCCATTGCCCATCAACTCTGAGTGCAAATTCTGCCCTCTGTGACATCTTCTGTTGACCCAGTGGCTGTGGCCCTGGAACTATCACCTCCTTGTGTCATGGGACAGATTACTATTTCTTTAAAGCAACTGGCATATGGCCTCTGAAAGGTTTATTATTATTTTATCATTATTTTATCTATTTCATGGGTAGGCAAACTAAGGCCCGCGGGCTGGATCCGGCCCAATCACCTTCTCAAACTGGCCCACAGGCGGTCCGGGAATCAGCGTTTTTACATGAGTAGAATGTGTCCTTTTATTTAAAATGCATCTCTGGGTTATTTATGGGGTCTGCCTGGTGTTTTTACATGACTAGAATGTGTGCTTTTATTTAAAATGCATCTCTGGATTATTTCTGGGGCATAGGAATTCGTTCATATTTTTTTTCAAAATATAGTCCGGCCCACCACAAGGTCTGAGGGACAGTGGACCAGCCCCATGCTGAAAAAGTTTGCTGACCCCTGAATTCTATTTATTTCAACAATTTGTTATATATTGCCTAGTTGAGAGCCAGTGTGGTATAGTGGTTAAGAGTGGTGGACTCGTAATCTGGTGAACCGGGTTTGCTTCCCCGCTCCTCCACATGTAGCTGCTGTGTGACCTTGGGCTAGTCACACTTCTCTGAAGTCTCTCAGCCCCACTCACCTCACAGAGTGTTTGTTGTGGGGGAGGAAGGGAAAGGAGTTTGTTAGCCGCTTTGAGACTCCTTAAAGGGAGTGATAAAGTGGGATATCAAATCCAAACTCTTCTAGTCACAGTTGTTCCTAAGCCATGGATAGGAGACGTAATAAACAAAGCTAGGGATGAGTTAAAACTGTAATACCAGACTTTAATTAAATAGCTTGCTAGGGGAAAATAAAACAAATAGCCTTTAGGAAGCACCAAAAGTTTTAAGCAGTGGGGCCTATCTGATTTCACCTGGAAGGAATATCTGATTTTCCCCCATGAGAGCACGGCAGCCATTTTGACCGCCTTGCTCTCTCGTGATTTCAGACCAAGATTTCACCCCAGAAAGGCTTTTTTCGGGTCTGCAATCTCATGCAGTGCCCCAAACGTGACTCACGTGGGATTTTGGACCCAGAAAATGGTGTCCCAGATTTGGGCCATATTGCATTGTGGGGTATGGTATTGTGGGGGAGAGGAAGCAACCTTGCTGTGAAAGAGCATGAAACCATCTGTGCAACCTGAATTTGCTGGTATGGGGTTGAATCCGACCCAGAATTAAAGACACTCTGAAAGTGCCCCTAATCATTTTGTTTCACCCTGTAGCAGAACGATTCTTTTCAAGACAGCAATACAGTAAAGGGAGATAATTATCCTGTTGAGAACATACATTAGATTTAAAAAAAAATCCAAAAAAACGCTCATAGCCAGGCACCACCAGAGACCCAGTTTCACAGTCAGTTGTCTGGAATATACATTAGTTATCATCTTTTTTACCAAGCAGCCTTTTACCAGTTGAAGCTCCTTGTTCACGTGTCCCAGAATTGTCTACAGTGGTACCTCGGGTTAAGTACTTAATTCGTTCCAAAGGTCCGTTCTTAACCTGAAACTGTTCTTAACCTGAAGCATCACTTTAGCTATTGGTGCCTCCCGCTGCTGGCGCACCGCCGGAGCATGATTTCTGTTCTCATCCTGAAGCGAAGTTCTTAACCTGAAGCACTATTTCTGGGTTAGCGGAGTGTGTAACCTGAAGCGTATGTAACCCGAGGTACCACTGCACTTTGATTGACAGAGCTCTCCATGATCTTAGGTGTAGGTTTTACTCATCACCCTGATCCCATCACCCTATATAGGGTTGCCCTATTTCAAAAAGTTAAAATCCAGACACAAAAGTTGAGCTTTTTTGCAAAAATCTCAAAATAATATATATAAGGAAATTCATTGAAATCGAGACTTCCAACATGGGTTTCCATATGTCGGGATTTCCCCAGACATTTCAGCAATTTTCACCCTGTTTTTGACTGCCATATTCCGGCTACGTCCAGGAAATTCTGGATGTATGGTAACCGTAATTAATGAGCTTTTAAAAAGTCAACAAGACTTGGTGGGGGCAGAGTCTTGGTGCATTTTGCTTATATTTTGAGATCTGGACACACACACACCCCAAAGTGCTTAAGTGTGAGGCAGTCTGCCTCCAGACGACTGATCCTTCAGATCAACGACTGGCACTTGGACCAATTCAAAGGAGGAGAAATCACTGCGGGAAGTTATGGAGGTGTTTGTAGCATCAAGTACCGCATGCAGTTAGCTCCCCCTAATGGATCAGGGAAGAATGACAGAAATTCATGATCTTATATAAGGGATGAACGAGGTACAAACATTTGGCCCTTCACCTAGTTTATCCCTAATTTCCCTTTCATGAAGTATGATTTGCCTACAGGGACATTTCTTCAAAGAACTCCATTCCCATGTTTTCCATTCCCTTGTGGCTTAAGTTCAGGAATTGGTGGGAAAGGGTCATGACATACAGCTGCTCTGATAATTGCTGGGCCCTTCCAGGCTGTTATGTTGTTGTTGCACTTAAGAGTGCTTTCGAACTGCTAGGTGGGCAGGAGCTGGGACCGAACGACGGGAGCTCACCCCGTCACAGGGATTCAAACTGCTGACCTTCGAACCGCCGACCATACGATCGGCAAGTCCTAGGCGCTGAGGTTTTACCCACAGCGCCACCCGCGTCCCTAAGGGGTCTCAGAAACCCCTTGACAGCATTAAGCTGTCTAAGAGCATAGGATTGCTCTGTTAGTTTAGTGCAATTAGAATTGAAATCAGCAGGACTTACTTCTGAATAAGGATGGGTAAGGTCTAAGATCAAGCTACAAACCATTATGGGGTGTGCACTGCTCTTCCAGGGATACCGCCATTAGAGGTACATCCTGTATCTGCACAAACCTAAGATGACTAATAGCTCTCAGGATCTGTGGTTTGGTTTCTGTCATTCTGTTTTTACATGTTTTTATTTTGCTTTTAATTGCAATTTTAAAAAACAAAACACTTGGTGTTGGAAGCCCTGGGAAGGAAGGGCGGGATATAAATTCAACAAATAACTCAATATCCTCCTAGGCCTTCCTGTTTTTGTTAAGCTGCAAAAACCACTCTATGGATTGGTGTGTGTTTATGTACTGGTGACGGCACGGGTGCTAGCCAATACGTGCCCACCACAGCTGGCTTTCCTCCAGTTCCAACCGAAGCCGGCCAAAAATCTGGCAGAACTGGTTTCCCCAAAGATTGCTGCACAGCAGGGGAAATGCATGTCAGTTTGGAGTGCAGCAACAACCCTATAAAAGCCACCTCCACTCCCTTAAATGTTACATCTGTGTTTGTGGGTCAGACTGTTCCCATCCCTTTCTCTCACTTGTTGACGTTCAGTTTGAGACATTCCTGTCTCTTCCTCTCCCTTTGCTCCTTTTGTTCTCTGTGTAGGGACCAACGGAGCCCCTCCCTAACCTTCATGAAATTCAGTGCTGTCCCTTTGACAATAGAACAGTGGAAGACGAAGGAGGGGTTCAGTCAAACCCTGCCGTGTGCTCTTTCAACACACAAGGAGGCTGAGAGGTTGCCCAATCTTGCCATCTTGCTTGCCCCCATCATGTACTTCCCTCCCCCAACAGCCGTGTCTTTGGTAGCCGTGTGAAGGGGCTACATGTAGGGAGAGGGGAGAAATCTGACTTTGAAGGTGGCCCTCCCTAATTTGTACTTTATAGAACAAGAAAGCAAAATTCAAATTTCTTTGAATTTTGTAAAGCAGCCAAGTAATGGCTAGGAAATTGCATATACAGTAAGCCTGCAACTTATGTGCATTTAAGTTGTGCACATTCAGCTTTATGAGCTTAGCATAATAATAATAATAATAATAATAATAATAATAATAATAATAATCAATAAGGGGGCAGAAAGGGGTCCAAGCATCCAGGAAAATAAACTTTGGCAATCCCATCCGCCATTGCACCCAAAGAACTTTGATTTGGGCTTTATGCATGGTCCCTGGAACATAAACCTCACATAGGTTTTGGGCCTACAGTACTTCTGTGAAGTGTGCATAGCAATTCATAGATCAGTGAAAGTAACGTACACAAATGCATTATATTAGAGGAAATATAAATATTATATGCTTTGGCTATTGTGCATGTTAGGCAAAAAGGCATACAAAAATTAGGAGAAATTCACTCTAAAATGCTAATGAATTTTCACATGGATTTTTTTTTTTTTAGAAAGATATTCAAATGCTAATTAATGAGGAAAACTGACCTTAAGATTGGAAAAACAAGAAACAGAGAAACCAAAACTGATTTATTCACCTGTCACTAGATACACTTTGATGAATGTTTACCACACACATAAGCTCTCCCTTGACATATTTCCCCTCAAATGGAGACCCCAGTATGTGAATACAATCCTTCCATGTGGCTTGCGGCACATCATGTATCACTTAACATGTTAAAGGATGGTTCTACATTTGAATGAGTCCCCTAATTGCAGAGCTGCCCAGCCAAAGCCTGATGAAAGTCTCTTTGTTTTTGCTCCTGATCTGTGTGTCACAGTTTTGCTCATTTGTGGGGGCGGATCCTGATCCATGGATCATATTCTTGCTCTCTCTTCTTTTGGAGTTCCCGAAATGAGAGAAAATGTGGCCCGCATGTCAGAGCAAAAAAGTGAGAGAAATCACAAGAGGGAAATCTTTCTTTCTAGTCCAGATCTGCTGTATCAGGCCCATGGCATCCTTTTCCCCCTGCACAGTGACCAAGCAGAATCTGAGCACAAGAACACTCTCCTATTCTGTAGGTTCCAACAACTGGTGTCAGTCTGCATTTCTTAGTACAGAAAGTATTGATCTGTTCTGCTTAGTTAAAGAGGGTTCTGGAGAGTTTTCTTTCTATGTGAAAGAAACAGGCAGAAGGTTCTTGTTTGGGTTATTTCTTCCGGGAAGCTGAGTACAGCTGGTTTAAACAGGTTCTGTTATTTTTCTGTCAAGGTCATGCTGACTATAATAGTAAGACCAGGAGGAGCCTGGGTCTCACGCACTTTTCTCTTTCTGTCTCTCTATTCTAGTGTGGTGTTCTGTATGCTAAGGATAAGTCTTATAAGTCATTGAAAGTTTTATTGTAAGCACTGCAACTGGATTTTTATGGACTGTGCTAATCCTGAATGTATCGGATTTGTGACCATGATGCTCATTTGCCTTCAGTACCAGCAAAGCTCAGCTGAACAACAGATACTCTATCGGCCATAAATTTGTCCAATCACCTTATAAGCCACCTGGTTTAGTGACCCGCAGTGCCCCCTGGGGGAGCAAATGCCAGAGTTTAAGTTTGTGCTGCATGGATTTTTATTATTAGTATTAAAATAATATTTAATATTTAATTTAAAATTAAAATTTTAAACTTAAAATTATTATTAAAATTCATCCATTCATTCATACAATGTAAAAACACAAAAATACACAACACAGCACAGCACACACAATAACAATACCCTCTCCCCTACACACATACAGCTTAAAAGGCCATAGATTGTTTAATTAGCCAAAGTACTTTCTTTCCTCTGTCTTGAATCTTCCAACATTCAGCCTCCTTGGCTGTCTAAGGAAGTTTTAAGTGTTATGAGAGAGGGAGAAAAACTTCTTCTATCTACTTTCTCAATTTTATAAAATTTATCGCACTTACGCACCTTTCCCCGAAATTAAAAGCTCTCAAGCACTGCAAATGGGATGCCCTTATATTTTGGGTGTTCTCCTGCTCAGAAGTAAGTCCTCCTGAGTTCAGTGGGATTTAGTCCCAGGTAAATGTGCAGCAGCCACGAAATTAAAAGACGCCTGCTTCTTGGGAGAAAAGCAATGACAAACCTAGACAGCATCTTAAAAAGCAGAGACATCACCTTGCCAACAAAGGCCAGTATAGTTAAAGCTATGGTTTTCCCAGTAGTGATGTATGCAAGTGAGAGCTGGACCATAAAGAAGGCTGATCAAACCCATCGATTCTTAAGGACATCAGCCCTGTGTGCTCACTGGAAGGACAGATCCTGAAGCTGAGACTCCAATACTTTGGCCACTTCATGAGAAGACTCGACTCCCTGGAAAAGCCCCTGATGTTGGGAAAGATTGAGGGTACAAGGAGAAGGGGACGACAGAGGACGAGATGCTTGGATAGTGTTTTCAAAGCTACCAGCATGAGTTTGACTAAACTGCGGGAGGCAGTGGAAGACAGAAGTGCCTGGCATGCTCTGGTCCATGGGGTCACGATGACTTGGACTAAAAGACTAAACAACAACAAAAAATGTGCAGGATTGCAGCTTTATTACCTCTGATTTTGACCCATTGCTTCTGCTGACTTTAAAATTATTTAACGACTTTAAAATTATTTATAGACTGCTCCAATTGCTCGCATCCTTATTAAAGAGCCAAATCGCACGTTTAACGTGGCGTCTGCTGAGTCATGATGAGTCGACTGATGTCTCAAGAAGGCTGCTGTTCCATAGGTTCCCTGTAGGCTTAATGGCTGGACCATTTCAATCTTAAATTAGAGCACACAGAGGCAATTCCGCACAGCGATGATGCACAGGAAAATAAGTGTCAATTATACGGTAGTGTGCTTAGTGATGCTAGAGGGCCGCGGTGTGCCAAGAATCCTGCACACCGGCCCATTCCTCTGCTATTGGGTGCATCTGCCCATGAGGCTATTTCATTTCCAACTGGGATGGGAAGGTGCCAGCCTGAGAGATGGCACAAATGATAATGACAGATCAGGAGGCGTCCCCCCAGCCCGTAAATGCCACCTGCCACCTAAGGGCACCTGCTGCGGGGCCCAGGGCAGGTTAAAAGCATGTGGCATAGGGAAAGGCCAGTTGTGAGTCAGAGGCTATAGGAGCTTGGCCATCAGCAAGGAGACAAGCTGCTGGGAGGTCCTGCCAACAGAGGGTTGCATCCCAGGGATTCTGCTTTTAAGCTGGTAAGCGCAAGGGGAGGTGTTACTAGGGATAGGGGAGAAATTAAGCTTTGTGTGCATTTCAGTGAGAAGCAACCTAATTTGAACTTCCAGAAGCAATAGGAAAACCAAAACCTTTGAAATTTGTGTTTCTCCAAATTCTGCGTCATGGCTCTGCAACCAAAGAACGTGTGTACAATTGCACGTGCTAATGAATTACCGTATTTTTCGTTCTATAAGACGCACTAGACCACAAGACGCACCTAGTTTTTGGAGGAGGAAAACAAGAAAAAAAATATTCTGCATCTCAGAAGCCAGAACAGCAAGAGGGATCGCTGCGCAGTGAAAGCAGTGATCCCTCTTGCTGTTCTGGTTTCTGGGATAGCTGCGTAGCCTGCATTCACTCCATAAGATGCACACACATTTCCCCTTACTTTTTAGGAGGGAAAAAGTGAGTCTTATAGAGCAAAAAATATGGTATATTGGGGGGGGGGTGCTTGCAAAAACGTGCTTTATGTGGAGTAATTCCCACTAAAATGCTGACAATTTTCTTGGCGGATAATAATACAGTGGTACCTTGGGTTACAGACACTTCAGGTTACAGACACTTCAGGTTACAGACCCCGCTAACCCAGAAATAGTACCTCGGGTTAAGAACTTTGCTTCAGGTTGAGAACAGAAATTGCACGGCCGCGCAGCAACAGCGGGAGGCCCCATTAGCTAAAGTGGTACCTTAAAATTTCCAGATCCATTCACCTCTTATGTTCCAAATGCCTTCATTTGTTAAATGAATGGAATCAGCACCGGGGCAGTCCCCCTATTTTTAGACAATCCTCAATTTGAAAGTCTGTTTGGTCCAAGTCCAATTTAAAGATAGTGACCCATAAGAAGGAAGAACCTTGAAGCACCTGGGCAACAGACTGAGCAGGCAGGCAACTCCCCCTGGTCATTCTTTATAACAATGGGTTATCGTCAATGTTAATCCTATTCAAAAGTAGTTTCCTTAAAAATAATGGACATGAATACCTTAGATCAGTGTTTCCCAAACTTAGGTCTCCAGTTGTTGGACTACAACTCCCATTAGCCCTAGCTAGGAGTACATGTAGTCAGGGATTATGGGAACTATAGTCCAAATACAGCTGGAGACCCAAGTCTGGGAAACACTGCCCTTGATCCTTTATAGTAACCCTTGCTAAATTGGCATCAGGACATTTTATGCAAATTGGTGTCTTATTTCAACCCCTAGTGCATGCCCTCCTTTTTTTGGCAATGCAGAAAAATCTTAATCTTTGGGCAGTTGCCGGGGGGCACGGTATCCCCAAACCAGCATTTTGTGCAGTGCCTGGATGTAGTCCCCCTTTTAGTTTCTCATAGCACCACTAAGCCTAGTGACACTCTGTGTCATGGTGCCTGAACTGCTGCCACTGCTTCCAGAAAAGCCCACCAAAGCTCATTGCCTGAAACCCTGGAGAACTGCTAGCCAATGTAGATATTACTGAGCTAGATGGACTCACTATAAGGCAGTTTTCTAAGTCCCCATGTGTCAGCTAGCCCGCTGCATGCGTTGCTGCACTTAGCAGAGAAACACTCCCGGCAGCCAGCCATAAATTCTTTTCTTTATTTCCTTCTGACAAGATTACATGCAGAATAAACAAAGCGACTCGTCTCCCATGACGCGTTGCTCTAACTACTTTCTCTTTTCCCTCTCCCTCGAGACCAACAGAGCCAACGGCTCAGCCCCTTCCGTTTTCCCCTGTGACGTGGATCCCCCTCGCTCTGAAGCACCCCTTCTTCCCCAGACTCACTATCCTCTTCTCTGTCTTCTGAGGAGGACTCAGTACTGAGCAGTGGAGATCGTTCCCTGTTTCCTCTAATTCTTTCCTCCCTCGCTGCTTGCAGTTCCCTGACGCCATGTTTCCATGTTGGTTCACCTCTTGCAGCAGAGACTGCTTTGACTGATAGCAGCAGCTCTTCAAGACCCTTGAAGCGTCTTACCTGGTCCTGTTATCTGAGATCGTTCGCTGACCTTGGAAACTGCTTTATTCTGAGTCATATCCTTGATCCGTTTAGCTCACAGTTAACAGAAGCAGCTCCAGAACTGGCCCTACTAAATATCTTTCAAGACACATGCTACACACATAAGAGCTTATAAGTCACTGACTCTCAGCAGCTAGGAGTGTCATAACCAGACGCTGGAGGGACCTGTTTGGAGCGAACATGGACCACTGGTACCAAACTGCTCTACTAGAAAAACTAACCAACAAATTGAAACTATCAAGGGGACAAACAAAGACGGGCCCCTTGACCCTTGGGTAGCTCCCCTTTGTCACATACACAGGCCAACAAGACAATGACCAATCCCTCACAACCAACAACATACGAATCAATATGGCGGACTTAACCCAGCAATGCCCCCCACCCACCCCAAACACGGACAAAGCACACTGCAACCAACCATGCCTTGGGCCTTTGGGTCTCTTGCTCCGCCAGCAAAAATAAGACACCTATCCACACAACACTGATTTTTTAAAAAGTTCCACTTATATACTATGTCAAGAATGAAACTTGAATGTCTCCCTCACCCCACTTTTTCTGTTCCCGTTTTTCCATTTCTCCATTTTCTCCGTCTCTCTCTCTCCTTCTCTCCCCACCTCTCTTTCCCCCTCAACCTCATACAGTGGTACCTCAGGTTAAGAACTTAATTTGTTCTTAAGAGGTCCGTTCTTAACCTGAAACTGTTCTTAACCTGAAGCACCACTTTAGCTAATGGGGCCTCCTGCTGCTGCTGTGCTGCCGGACCCCGATTCTGTTCTTATCCTGAAGCAAAGTTCTTAACCCGAGGTACTATTTCTGGGTTAGCGGAGTCTGTAACCTGAAGCATCTGTAACCCGAGGTACCACTGTATTACCTACAACAACACAAATGTTTCAAACTGACTGCAATTGGCTTGTATGAAGGACTCTATGATTTGAAACAGAGACAATGGATGTACTGTACCTTTGTTACTTATGGAAAACCTTTCATTAAAAACATATGAGGGAGAGGAAGAGAGAAAGAGAGAGAGAGAGATGACACGGATTGGCAGTGTTATTCCAGGGATTCAGGCAAGGAATCCCTAACTAGAGATGCTGGGAACTGAACCTGGGACTTTCTGAACGCAAAGTTGGTTCTCTAGCACTGAGCTACAGCTCTCCCCACACATATCATTGTGCCAGGGGAAAAAATTATCTTGCTCAGCTTCTGCACATCAGGACGCTGTTTCAAGGTGTGCAGGAGCAGGATGGAGAGCAAATTTGGCAACACATCTGCTCTGCCTCTGAGCTTCAGCCCTTCCTGCATGCTTTTCCACTGAGTCACGGCGCCTCCCGGTCTTAGGAACTGCCGCCTTAGGAACTCCCACAAAGCTGCCACAAGCAGTGCTCTCTACGGCCAGTTTTCAAAGCCCTCCCTTGACTTGGTGCCCAAGCTATGCCAAAGTTTTTATGGGTGGTTCTTTTTTTTGGGGGGGGGAGAAAGACTCTTAGGAGTGTTTGAATTGTAACACAGAGCACAACTACTTTATAACATGATCACAGGACATCCAGAAACAATTATTCTGATATGATAATGTGCCACGCTGAAATGTTCAAATGTTTATTTGATTGTCCTTGATCTTCCTGCCACACTTGCTGTCCTCCTCTGCCAAACCCTTTGAGAACCGCTGCCTAGACCATGCAAAGGATGCAGCTGTGGCTCAAGAAGGCAAAATGTCTGTTGTTAGGGATTGCAGGACAAGACCTGCCAAGGAAAATAAGGAACCTCTTTATGTATGCTACAACAGCGGCAAGAGTCTTGATAGCACAAGGATGGAAGAAGGAAGAAACCCCGACAAAAGAACAGTGGCAAGAGAAATTGATGAACTATGCAGAACTGGCTAAATTGACATACAAACTGCTAGACAAGGACAACTGTGACTTCAGGGAGGAATGGGAACTTTTCACAAATTATTTAAAAATACAACAAAATGAGCTGGACTCCTTGGCAGGTTTTGAATAAACATACACAAATTTATTGTCGATAACATGATGGACAGATATGTAAGGATATATACAATTTTATAATATGCAGAGAAAATATGTGCAGCGAAATCAGGGAGAGGACCTGATGGAAGTCCCGGGGGGGGGGGCGGAGAAATATTATGTAGGTGATTATATGGTTTGATAATTTGTTATGTGGAAATTGAGCAATAAATTTTAAAAGAAAAAAAGAAAAGAAGGCAAAATGTCAGGAGCCACCTGAGCAATCCAGTCCATTGCAAGTCAAGTGAGTCCTCCTGATAATTCTGGATAACAAATGTTTGGCTCTCCTCCCTCTGCAGGACGGATCCTCGAAAGGTCTCCAGCCACTCTCCACTCTGCTTGTGACAATGGCAGGCGTGAGGCAGCTGGCCGTTGCATTGCTCCTTGTCTCTGCTGGTAAGTGCAAAGTGCAGGCACAGCGAGGGGTGGGGTGGAACCAGTGGCCTCAAGAGGGTGCTGGACTCCAGCTCCCATCAGCCCCAGACAGCTTGGCCAGTGATCAGGAATGATGGAAGTTTCTAAGCAGAGGTTGGATGGCCATCTGTCATGGATGCTTTAGCTGAGATTCCTGCATTTCAGGGGGTTGGACTAGATGACCCTTGGGGTCCCTTCCACCTCTACGATTCTATGATGGGGTTGTGGCCCAGCAACATCTGGAGGGTTACAGGTTCCTCACCCTGTTCTCCGCCCGAAGCTACAATTTCTAGAGTGGTCAATGATAATGATGATGATGATGATGATAATTTTATTATTTGTACCCCACCCATCTGGCTGGGTTTTACATTCAATCCCTCTTCCCAGGGGACTCTGAGACCTATAGCTCTGTGAGGGGGATAGGGGCATACTAGCAACTCTCAGCACCATTAACAAACTACAGTTCCCATGATTATTATTTTTTTAATAATATTTATTCAAAATTTTAAAGGTTACAAAAAGAAAAAAGAGAAAAAAGAAAAATAAAAAAGACAGAAAAAATACAATCAATTAAGAAAAAAAAAAGAAAAAATCGAACCTTTACATAGTTTTATTTCCTTGACCTCCTCACACCTGCCATTTTTGTATTCAAATTCTTATTTCAGCAAATCCTTCCAACCTTGTTTTTATCTTAATAATTTGTTTTAATATACTATAATTTTACATTCTCTCTTTCATCAATTCATTTTTACTTAATCCTTTATGTCATTTCTGCCAAAACCACATAATTTTCTTTTTCCAACATCTTTCTAACAATCCTTAATTTTACAATATTTTTGAAGATAAGCTTTAAATTTTTTGCAATCTTCTTCCAACGACTCTTCTCTTTGGTCCCGGATTCTGCCAGTCCCATGATTATTATTTTAAATGTGTAGTGCAGGTGGGGCCAATATTTCTTTTGTCAGTTTAAAAGGAGCACCATGCTCACTTTTCCAGCTTTTTAAAATACCCAGATAAGAAATTCCAGCAGGAAGTGATGGATTGGAGCAGATAAGGAGTCCCCCTTCTCTCCGTGAGGTGTAAGGACTGAGGAGCAAAACCCTGGCTAGATATATATCTATCTAAGTTCTGAAAATGCTCTGCAAAAAAGCAGTTGTAAAGCTCACAATTGAAAATATCATTGAGTTATGATTTCAGCTCTGCAGTGCCATCTGGTGTCAAAGTGTTACACACTTTGACTAATGTACATCTGAGTCCCATCTTTTCTCCAGCTCTTTCTCTCTCTATCCCCTACAGCAGGGGTGGCCAACTCCCAAGAGACTGCAATCTACTCTCAAAGTTAAAAACTTGCAGTGATCGACCCCATTTTGTGGGGTTCAGGTCAAAGATCTTGAGCTTTTTTTAGGGAAGCCAAAGTTGTTGAGGTTCTTTGGGGGGAGCCACTGATCCGCCAGTGATCTACCACAAATGTCCACTGGTCTACTGGTAGATCACAATCTACCTGTTGGACATGCCTGCCCTACAGCATCCTGGAATCACCTGATCCAGTAAAGATTCCATAAAAATGGCTAAAAAGAAGGTAGGGCCTGAAGCCTGATTGTTCCCCAGTGGCGTAGCGTGGGTTGTCAGCACCCGGGGCAAGGCAAGTAATTTGCGCCCCCTAACCCGTGGATTTGCGCCCCCTAACCCGTGGATTTGCCCTAACCCCAGATGTTGCGCCCGGTGCGGCCGGCCCCCCCTGCACCCCCCACGCTACGCCACTGTTGTTCCCTCCCTGTTCCTCAGAGTCTCCAACCCTACTTTAAATAATTTGCTGATTGGAATAGAGGGACAGTGTCACATAGTGGTTAGGGCGCTGGCCTAGGACATGGGAGATCAGGCTTCAAATACCCACTCAGCCCACTCAGAATGTAAAGTTACAATATATTAAGATAAATTAGTAAGATAAAAACAAAGAAGGAATGGATTTGCTGAAACAACTAATGAACTAGAATACAAAAAAGGGAGGTACGAGGAGGTCAAGGAAACAAGGAAATGATAGATAAGATATGGAAAGATGGATTTGTTTTTAATTGTTTTTATTTTTTCGTGTATTTTGTATTTTCTGTTTTTCTTTTTTTTTCCTTTTTTTTTTCTTGTAACTTTTTGAAACACCAATAAATATTATATATATATATAAAAGACAACTCTCAACCTAACCTACATCGCAGGGTTGTGGTTGTTGTCGTGCAGAGAATACAGAGATGCAGAGAACCATGTATGCCCCTTGGAGCTGCTTGGAGGAAAAGTAGGATATAATGCAATAATAATGTTGATGTGTTTTTGCAGTGTGCACCCAAGATGACGAGGGAAGGATCATTGGAGGCTATCCCTGCCTCCCCCATTCTCAGCCCTGGCAAGCATACCTGACTGGCACATACACTTGTGGGGGGACTTTGATTGCTGACTCCTGGGTAGTCACTGCTGCGCACTGCTATGGTGGGTGAGTCTGACCATGCACCGGAAATAGTCTTCTACTGAGTCCAACTGGCCCATCTAGACCTGCCCAGATGACTGGGAGCAGACAGGGGCAAATGAAGGCGTCGTCACACCCGGGGCAGGGCATCGCTATGTAGGGCGCATGTTCGGCCTCGCTACGTACGATGCATGCGTCATACGTAGCAATGCCACACATGCGCTGTACATAGCGGTTTGCCAGCGGCACCACTCCAGAGCCGTACGGACAGTGCCGGGATCCCTCCATTGCTGCTACAGCCGCAAATAGAGGGATCCCACTGCTTGAGCGGCGCCAGCAGCAAACCGCTATGTACAGCACATGTGCGCTGTTGTTACATACAGTGCATGCGTGTGACGCCGCACATATGCTGTACATAGCGGTTTGCCGCCGGTGCCGGGATCCTCTGCTCACGGCTGCAGCTGCGAACGGAGGATCCTCTACATGCAGCTGCGGCGGCGCAATGGCTGCTTGCGCTGCCATGAGCCCTCGCTGGGTGCCTTCTTGTCACCCTCCCAGACATGGCACCCGGGGCGCACCGCCCCCCCACCGCCCCCCCATTGCGATGCCACTGGGTGCAGATCTCCAGGGACTCAGGGCAGATGTCTTACCTTGCCTTGCCACAACCCTGAAACCTCTTTAATGGAAGTTGCTGGGGGATTGAACCTAGATCTCCTGTATGACAAGTAGTATGTGCTCTGTCACTGAGCTTTAATCCCAGTCAAAGTGAGAAGAGGAAAGGACAGCCATGTGCTCAGCTTGATAAGAGGACAGCCCTCAATTTCAATGGCTGTCAGATAGGGATGGGTAGCTCTGTCCGTTTCGGTTCTTTCTGTTTATCTCCCCACCCCCACCCCATCTTAAATTCAGTCCTCCACCTTTATGCAGCAATTTGCAAAAGGAAGGAAGGAAGGAAGGAAGGAAGGAAGGAAGGAAGGAAGGAAGGAAGGAAGGAAATAATGCTGCTGCCCTGGTCAGTGGTCAGGGATGATGGGAGTTGTGGTCCAGCAACATCTGGAAGGCCACAGGTTCCCCATCCCTGCCGCAAGGCTTCTTACCATTCAAATCCTGCTGAATCAACCATGTGATAAAAAAGACATTGCTGAGAGCAAATGCAAAGCTTTTGGAAATAGGTCAGGCAGAGGGTTGTATTATACACAGATGAACAGTGCCATCTGGTGGAGCGATTTTTACATCGCAAATCGTTACATTATTATCAAAAGGCTTGCGATCCATCGGGTTTGGAATATTTCATAGAAACATTCTGCACTGCAGTTTGCTACATATTTGAGTGATTTTCAGAAAGAAACCATTTTCCCACAGAGATGTTCAAAAGCAGCAATTTTTAAAAGTTCCTATACTTTATGATTTGGCTTCAGGATTTAGGGTGGTGACTTTTCTTTCCCTCTTTCTGCAATTTTCACTGGTGAAAAAGAAGTCTCTCAAAGCCAGTTTTGAACTGGAAATAAAGCCACAGTTGCTTTGCAGGAGCAGATCTAATTTTTGTGGGTGAAGCTGTCAAATTTGCATTGGCTGCAATGCACATTGGAAATTCCACCTGCGTTCTTACACTGTAGCGAACTATCTCCTGTATCTGTCTGCCTTGGCTTTACGAACAGCCTCAGAGGTTAGGACCAGCCCTGCTGTTAGGCAGAGCGAGACAGCTGCCTTAGGCAGCAGATGCTTGGAGCACTGAGCAGTTGTGAGATGTGGGAAAGGCTGCATTTCCTAAGCAAACATGGTGCCCTCAGGTGCACTCAGTTGCCCCGTTATGCAGTGGCAGCTCCCGTCTTACATACTGCAACTAGGTGCAATGGAAGACACTGTCCTGGCACTAGATTTGAATGGCAATCCTTCCACTTCTGTAGGTGGACTGGAGTCTGTGGGTGCCCCTTTGTCCTTTGTGTCAGGCAGCAAAAAGTCTTGGGCCCTGCCATCATCCTGAGCCACCTGGAGAGTGAGCATGAAACACGGGGCCTCTTCAGTGGTGGCACCATAATTCTGAAATACCCTGCCAACAGAGATCCATTCTTGCCATCATTTAAAATCTTCTTACCAACAGGCTTTTCATGCTCAATTGTAGTGCAACCTGGCTTGCAGTGTTTCAGACTTCTGCTTTTCATTTAATCTTTGCAATTTTATTTTATTTTTAATTGTTACATGCAACCTCCGTCTCTGAACAGTAATAAATCTCTGGGTTTGGTTTCCTTGGAAGGAAGGTCACTGGAGGTGGGTGGCATTAATAAGGGTTATTTACACATATAGGAAGGATGAGTGCAAGATGGAAAGTTCCCAGCATTAGCACCCCATCAGATCCTGCTCCCATTTTAGGTATTGGGGGAGAGCACTGGGTTCTCGCAGAAAGCAAATCTGGCTTCTTAGTCTCCTTCTAGCCCAGTTCCAGGACAAGACTGCCAGGTTATTGTTGCTTCACATCCACACACCTTGGTGACCAAATGGAAACAAAATCCATTTCCGGAAAAGGCTTTCTCCTTCCAGAAGAGCCCATCAAGGTACACATGCCATATATTTAAAGCACCTTTAAAGAACTCCCCCTTCCCACAAATCCTGGGAACTGCAGTTTGTTAAGGGTGTTGGCAGTTGTAGCTCTGCAAGGGGTAAACTATAGTTCCCAAAATTCTTTAGGGCGGATTAATGTGCTTTAAATGTACGGTTCGTGCACAGCCATAATCTCTAGCAGCCCTGCTGGCTCTGTTATTCAATCTTAAAATCAAGAATCACAGAGCTGTAAGGGATGCATCAGACATTGCATGGACTACACTCTATCCCATTCCCCCCCCCCCCCACAATGCACTTTAAAACATATTGATCCTATTGTGTACCTACTCGGGGAGCTTTATGCTGCGAGCAGAAAAGCGGGGAGAGCAATGCGTTGAATGATTTACTGATGGCATACTCTGGTTGGGAGCCAGGGACAGCATGTGCAGTGGTGCTCTCTGTACAAACCAGCTTTTCTTCTCTCCTTGTTGCCTAGCAAAATAATTGTGCGGCTGGGGAAACACAACCTGGCGGTCCGGGAAGAAGGGGAGCAGACCCGGAGGGTGGTCAGGTACTTCCGCCACCCACGTTTTGACCCCCGTACCCTCAACAATGACATCATGATGCTGAAGCTGGAGAGGCCAGTCCCCTTTACGCAGAATCTACATCCTCTGGAGTTACCCAGAGGTTGCTCTGCCCCTGGGACGGAGTGCCTTGTTTCTGGCTGGGGCACCCTCACTACGCCACAAGGTACACGCACGGGCGCAAAAGAACCAACTCTTTTTGCTCACCTTCATTGCAAAGCTGGGGAACCACTGGGCCACCAGATGTAGCTGGAGTACAGCTCCCCATCATCCCTAACCATTGGCTGTGCTGGGCTAATGTAAGGTTGCCATGTGTCCTCTTTTCCTAGGACATGTCCTCTTTTTCAGGGGTAAAATTTCTGTCCAGGTAGATTCTTTAAATTTTCCAAAATATGTCTGACTATACTTTCTGGATGAGACATAATAAGACACATAATTGGTGCTTTCCTCTTCTCTTCTGCTGCTCCCCTCGGCAACATATCACAGCTTCTATAGCCTACATATAGTAGGGGTATTTAAAATGAGAGTCGTCATAGTCATCCTCTTTTTTGCCCTTCAAAATATGGCAACCCTAGCTGATGGGAACTGGAATCCAGCCACATCTGGAGCGACAAAGGTTCCTCAGCCCTGCCTTAATGCACAGGCTGCCAATGCACTGCTCACAGGCACACCTGCAAGTGTAGAGGCCTTCCCTGGTGCACAAAGTGGGGGGGGGATTAAATGTTGCACTATGCTGACCATTCAATCATTCATTGCAAGCATCTCATGGAACAATCTCCCCTCCCTCTACATCCTGTTCTGTGGGTTCTCCCCCCCCCCAAAAAAAAAACCTAGAGCCAATTTCCAGGGGCACATAGGAGTGGGGTGGGGGGGACCCATTGAGCAAGTTGTCTTCCTTGTGTGGGCTTCGACTGGTGGGACTCATTAGCTGAATCTTGCCCAGGAGCCCGACTCCCAGCTGAAATTAATTTTGAAAGAGGCCCCAAACCTAATTGTGGTGTCTGTGTGTTGGAGGTCCTGGAAAATGCAGCTGGAGAGAGAAGATTTTGCAGGAAGATGGCCCTTCATTAACCACACAAAACCACACACACTTTTCTCCAGCCTAATTATTGGAAGGAAGAAGAGAAGGGGTGTTATGTGCATGCGTGTAGTATATGGGGTGCCCCATGGCAGATTCTCCTGTTCCATGGGCCTGTAAAGGTTGGTGACCCCTTACG
The DNA here is from genome assembly GCF_964252035.2 of Podarcis erhardii. NCBI lineage: Eukaryota > Metazoa > Chordata > Lepidosauria > Squamata > Lacertidae > Podarcis > Podarcis erhardii. The sequence continues at coordinate 73,690,747 of NC_138511.1, forward strand.
AGCTCCTCCAGACCATCTGCTTATACATCCCAATTTACTTGCATAGTTTTTTCCGATTGGTAAGATCTCCTCATTCTTGAGAATTCATTCTGGTTTGTTTACAGGGTGGGTTATGCATCCACAAGCATTCATCCCAATTTGCTGGCCAGGTGTTTACACGTCTTCCCATTAACCATCCACCCATCCCATACTTTTCAGTACATTGCCTGTCACTTTCCTAACCGCAAAAAGCACAGCTTTTTAAAGATAAGCAGATTTGCGTGTGCTAAAGCGACAGAAAGCTTCAATCCACTTTAACCACACGGACCTAAATTTCGGGCATGCGCTTGAACCAGTGCTGCAAAATAGTGACGGTCCACAGGCACCCTTCATGCACAATCAGAAAATTACTCTGTCATTAAGTGTTGCGGATAATTTGGACATTGAGCAGCTATTAAATGGGGAGCGGGTGGTGTTGTCTTTTTTACAGCCACTTTCCCAAACATCCTGCAATGTGGAAACGTCAGGATTATCAGCTCAGAGAGATGTTCAGCTTCTTATCCTAACAGCATCACGAATGGGATGGTTTGTGCTGGTGTACCAGAAGGTGGAGTGGACTCCTGTCAGGTAGGATGAAGCCATGGAATTGCTACCAAAGGCCGGCTAAAGAGAATTTTTCCCCACCTTCCCTTCCTGTATGTTCTTATTCTCAGTGCCTTCTTCTGTGTCATACCTTGTCTTTGCCTCTTGGGCTTCTGATCGGAAGGTTGGCAGTTTGAATCCCCGCAACGGGGTGAGCTCCTGTTGCTCTGTCCCAGCTCCTGCCAACCTAGCAGTTCGAAAGCACAACAGTGCAAGTAGAAAGATAGGTACCACTGCGGCAGGAAGGTAAATGGAGTTTCCGTACGCTCTGGTTTCCGTCACAGTGTTCCGTTGTGCCAGAAGCAGTTTAGTACTGCTGGCCACACAACGCGGAAAGCTGTCTGTGGACAAACACTGGCTCCCTCGGTCTAAAAGCAAGATGAGCGCCGCAACCCCATACTTAACTGTCCAGGGGTCCTTTACCTTTTACCTTTTTACACTGCCCCCCCCCCCCGGCCCTCCTGCTGACGCCATCCTTCTCTCTCTCTCTCTCTCTCTCTCTCCCTCCCTCCCTCCCTCCCTCCCATCCATTGTTGTGCAATTATCTATCCGGCTTGCTTTCCCCTGCATTTTATTCGCTGTGCATGCTTTCATGTCTTGTCAATGATGCCAACCAGGGCAGGACTTGGGGGCAGACACCTGGGCTCACATCTGCAGGGCAGCATGCTGGCCACTCATAGACTATGCTTATATTTAGTACCAATGGTTTGCTGGTGCCCAGTGGGACTTGTAGGGCAGACCAGCAGTAGGTGGAGCCAGAGTCAATAACTGGCAGGACCACCACACACACATACCCCAACTGGCTGCAAAGTAAGATGGCAGGCAGGTGGGGACCGGCTGAGGGTACCCTGGTGTTGGTGGGTGATACTTCATTTGCCAGCCTGCCATAGCAATACCACTGTTCTAGCCAAGTGCCCTGCTCTGCCACAACGCTGCCCCCTGTAGGTCGGATAGCAACAATGCAATGTCAGGAACTGTGCTGCCTTTCACAGGGCGACTCCGGAGGGCCTCTTGTCTGCAATCAGCAGCTGGAGGGGATCGTCTCCTGGGGCTTGGAAAAATGTGCCCAGCCCAACCGGCCAGGGGTTTACAGCAGAGTATGCAAGTATGTCAACTGGATCCAACAAATCATGTGGAACAACTGATCCCGAGGAAAGAGCTCGTCTTATCCACATTGGTGTTCCGGCAATAATAAACAATTTTTGAGTGCAGGGGTTTAAAGTCCCCCTTCCATGAATTCTGCAAATATATATATTCTGCAAGTATTACAGTCAGTGGTGGGTAGAACAGGATAGCTTCCCCTCTTTGAAATAAATGTATATATTGGCTCTGCTTGTTTCTCTCTTCTCCAGTGCAATGCTTTTAAAGCATTCTTCCCCCCACCAGCAACTTCTGGAACTAATTGCAGAATTCCCAAGAGACCTCCATGGCTTTGCTGGTTGGAAGTGCATTACAAGTGCATGAGAATGTAGGGTGTTCTTTCAGAAGCTATAACCAGGAGGAGTCATCATTTTACTGTGCTGTGAAGAACATACTGGTTAAAGCAAGTGTCTCTAACGTTTCCAAACCGAGGACCCACTTTTAGTCCAAGGATGCATTAGGGAACCCATTTCCCAACCTTTTCCGATACATTCGCATGGTGGTAGGGCTCCTGTGGGGACCCACCTTGGATCAGGCTGTGACCCAGAAGTGCAGAGCTTTCCAAACTTTGCATGTTGGCGGTGCACCTTTTTAGACAGGAATCATTCCATGACACAGTAATTCAGTTTCACTAGCAAACCGAAGGTTAAACTTAACTTTTTTCCCAAACCACAGGAGGAGCGCAGGGAGTGTTTGCGCGACACACCTACACACTGCAGCCGACATGCTATTGTCACGACACAGAGTTTGGAAAGCTCTGCACAAGTGGCTCCCACCCATCAGCTGAACCAGTGGGTTAAGGGACCAACAGAGAAAAGGTGACTCTTACGTACGGGTGTCAGAGGATTCTGACCCAGGCTAGATTTGCTGTGACTCCCCTAACTCACCATTCAAATATCAAAAAGTTATTAAATTTGTATACCGTGATTCATCCAAAGAGCTCCGGGTGGTTCACAGCATAAAAATACAAACAAAAGCACAAAATACATAATAAGAACAAAAACAAAACAAAACAATGCCACTCCCAACCGCCGTCCTCAGAATGAACCAAAAATCTGCCATTTAGTCCATCGAACTTAACAAGGTTAATTGTCCCCCCACCCCCACCCCCCGGTGTTTTAAACAGTGCAAAGCTGCTTGGAGCAGCTTCAAAGTGCAGTACCTCTGCAGTGCAGGGTAAAAATACTTTTTAAGATGCTGTGGGAAGAAACTGCACTTCCTGTGTAATTCTATACACAAAGGTCTATTGTACATACAACAAAATAGCTACCCTCATTAGAACAGTAGCCTTGGTTCACTTTCTTAATACTCCTTATTTGCATGTGTGTGTTTATGACTGCTTAGGCGTGTGAATTTTTTAAAAAGGATTTCCCTGGAATTCTCCTTTATAAATCCACAGATATAGGACAAGGAGGAATCATTCATCCCTCAACTTATGAGGGTGACGTAGACATGTTGGTCCTGTATATTTGCCTAAACACTCTCTTGTGTTTAAACCCTCACTTCATACAATACCAGCAGTTTATTTCCTTTTAAAATCTCAATTAATAGCCCTTCCTACACTAGGGCTTAGGTTCACCAAGATTTTGTTTTGTTTTGTTTTTTAGGCCTGTGGGCATATTTGTATTTTTGTGCAAACATTGTGGGTACCACCTTCCCAACAGGGACCAAAAAAAAAAAGTGCACCAACTTCATTTTCCCAAGAGAGCTGGGTAAAAGCTGTAATTAATCTGAATTAATCAAAAAGCACATAGAGCTGGAAGAGGAAGTGAGAAAGAGTGCCACTCTTCCAACTTCCTGCTTCCAGCTCTATGTACTTTTCAAGGGAGGAAAAGGTTGGCACCATCTCATGGACAAGGAGGCAGTGAGAGGTGGTAACTCACGAGGCTTCATAGAGGTGCTAGAAGACCTCAAGGGCACCACTGACGACCCTGGCTTAGAACACATTTCAGAGTATTTTGGAATATTAGACAACTCCTCTTTTAGACAGTTGTCTCCCAGAAATATCTCGTACCAGAAATATCGTGTGGTTGCATTAGGTGGCTGCCACTATGAAGAAAAAGCAACCGTTATTTAATTCTAACTCCCAAGGGGTTGTTTTTTTTCTTGGCGTTCTATCAATTGTCACCAGTAGTAGGCAGATTGTGGTGCACAAAGAAGCTTGTTCAACCTCAGAATTCCTTCCATTGCGCTACTCCATTTGCTAAGTTCCAGACTTACGCAGGTGGTGCTGTGGTCTAAACCAAAGAGCCTAGGGCTTGCAGATCAGGTCGGCAGTTCGAATCCCGGTGACGGGGTGAGCTCCCGTGGCTTGGTCCCTGCTCCTGCCAACCTAGCAGTTCAAAAGCACGTCAAAGTGCAAGTAGATAAATAGGTACCGCTCCGGCGGGAAGCTAAACGGCGTTTCCGTGCGCTGCTCTGGTTCGCCAGAAGTGGCTTCGTCATGCTGGCCACATGACCCGGAAGCTGTATGCCGGCTCCCTCGGCCAATAAAGTGAGATGAGCGCCACAACCCCAGAGTCGGCCACGACTGGACCTAATGGTCAGGGGTCCCTTTACCTTTACCTTTTAGACTTACCACACAAAACACACACTGCTAGCCCCAAGGCTTTGGGGCCCATTTTGCAACTGGGAAGACCAGTCAGCCAAGTGGTGTTCTCCCTTTCTCCACGACTGTCCTTGAGCAGAGACAGCTGATGCAAACAAATTGCACACTCCTGAGGGGTGGCAACCGCGATTAGTTTTGTTGCAGTGGGTGGGTAGGTGGGAGAAAAGAGTGCCTGCACATCTAAGAAGTGTGTATAATATGTAAATTTGTGTGTGCCAAGTATGGCCTACTTTGTCAGATGCATCTAACATTGTGCATTCTAGTCTATAAAGGTAAAAGGTACCCCTGCCCATACGGGCCAATCGTGTCTGACTCTAGGTTTGTGCGCTCATCTCAATTAAGAGCCGGGAGCCAACGCTGTCCGCAGACACTTCCGGGTCACGTGGCCAGAGTGACGAAGCTGCTCTGGCGAGCCAGCACCAGTGCAGCACACGGAAATGCCGTTTACTTTCCCGCTATAGGTCCCTATTTATCTACTTGCACTTAGGGGTGCTTTCGAACTGCTAGGTGGGCAGGAGCTGGGAACGAAAGACGGGAGCTCACCCCGCCGTGGGGATTCAAACTGCCAACCATACGATCGGCAAGTCCTAGGCACTGAGGTTTTACCCACAGCGCCACCCGCTTCCCTTATTCTAGTCTATAAAGCTTAATAAATCTGTTAAGACTTTAGATCACCCTAAAAAAAGTCAGACAAAAAGTCACACACACCCAAAGTCACCTCAAATGTAAAGGATGTTGTGTTGGCCCACAAGAAACATTCCTAAATCCATTAGGGCAAAACCCTTATTAAGCACCAAAAACGTCACAAAATAGACCCAGGCCAATTCCCCATTACCCACCCCCCAAACACAGAAGATGCACTGCTGCAGCCAGTCACTGAAATTTACTTCTTTTTAATCAGTGTAAATTCATTTGACTGACTTATGATACTGCCAGTTTACTGTCAATCAGCAGAGCAATCTGCTTTCAAGTCGAACCTGCTCTATACTCCTAAAGATTGTGACAGCTGCCTCATTTCCACCTTCAGCTAAGTATTGCCCTGATTTCTAAGATTGTGTTTACCAGAATGAGAGCTAGAAAGATGCTCTCCCCCCCCCTTCAAATAAAACCTGAGATTTATCAGGACATCACAAAAGCTCAGAACAATACACAAACTCAAGCCCAGCCGGACACCTGACACACTCTGAAAGAAAGAGAGCATTTGCAACTTTAATACAGTCACTGAGCAATTTGTTTTATTACATTTGTTGTGTGTGCAGAACACACACAGGGATCTCAAAACAATTCTTGTGAGAGACAGGCAAAAAAAACAACTATATAAAGTAAAAAGGTGTGTGTTTAAATAATAAATGCATTTAGCCTCCATATTCTGCCATCGCAGGGGGGAAAAACATGCATACAAAAAGCAAATGATGGAATCAACTGCAATTCCACATGAGCTCAATTGATCAGGAATAGTCACACTGCACTTCCATAGTCATGTAACAAACACACACAGCTCACCGCTAGTGGATTTTTTTTTTAAAAGGCGCAGCCAGATTTCTTTACAAGAGAAAATAATGTGAATTTATTTGTGCTATCTACATCTGGGGTGATTTAGGAAAGATCTAGTATCAAGGGGTAAAAAATTGTGGGGTGTTATGCTATCTAACGTGTCCCCAAGTTAAAGTGTGTGTGTGGGGGGGTGTTGTTAGCTATATTTCATTCCAGCATTCTTCCCTCCCCAAATGTGCTTGTTTACAGCATTACTAGAAAGCAGCAAGCATTATTTGCATACATTTGCATAGTGAACTACATCCAGTGTTTTAACAGTTTAATAAGCATTCGAGACAGGGTGAGGGGCTATCTAACACAATCACTTTATGATTTTCTCTCCCTTCGTACAGCTGTTGTGGGGGTGCCACTACAGGCTGAGTAGACTAGCGGCAAACTGATTAGAGGAATAATTTTACTGTACCAACCCCACCGTTTTCATCACCCTATTTGATGGTAGCAAAAGTGTGTGGTGTGTGTGCGTTTTGGTTATTGGGAAAGATTCAAGGGGTGCCCAACTCACTGGCGCTCCTTCTGCTTCCTGTGCTGCCGGCTGCCATTTTGAATTTCCCACAATGGCCCTGAAAGATGCCATGTCAGCGTAATGCCACGGGGGGGGGGCTCACGTTGGTATCCCACAGCACGAGAGCCAGAGAAGCACTGGTGACTTTTGTATAAAGGGCTTCCCAATTTGCTCCTCCCCACCACCATGAAAGGGGATGCGGTTTTGTGCACCCTCTTTTGTCATGCCCTCAACCTCCTGCTCCCGGTTCAGGCCCAAAGTTCTCTTTTGAGATCTTGTAGGCCAACCTACAAAAGGCTTCCACTGATACACCTGAATGGTTCTTAGGCCAGGTGTTGGATGGGAAAATCCACCCGGCTGGTTGGAGGCGAGTGATTTGTGCGGCTGGGGTCAGTTTCAACCAACAGTATTGCCCCACACGGCAGGCCCTGAACCCAGAACCTGGCCAAAGAAAAGAACAGCAAGGTGATAGGCCACAAACAGGGCATGTGATGAGGCCCAATTCCTATCAAAGTTCGCAGGTCAGGGTTATCTGCTTGTCTGAGCTTAGGGGTGGGAGGAATCTTCAGTTGCTTTGGAAAAACCCTTTGGTTCATCTATCTCTATACTGTCTACACTGACTGGCAGCAACTCTCCGGGAGTCTTTTCCCAGCCCTACCCAGGGGATTGAACCTGGGACCAACCTGCTTGCATAGCTCTGTCACTGAGCTATGGCCCGTCCCTAAGCCCCTGCTCCCGTTCTAGCAGAAAATAAGGTCTGATACCTGCACATTCATGCCAAGCAATGGTGGAGGGAGAGGGCCATAATGAGTAATAATAATAATAAAGGCCCCCAAAGGGACACGACTTCAGCCCTGAGAAGTGCAGAGAACCACCATTCAAAACAAGCAGCAGAATATACACACAGCAGCTTCATAAACGTATGAGGCGTCTCCCTGTGGTAACTTGGCAAGGCATTTTATTTCTTCATGCATTTTGCTCACACGCCTGGAGCAAGCAGGAAACAATTGTTAGGGGGGGACAAGCAGTATAAACAAAGAGACGTAGATATATATATAGGCACCGAAACTCAGGATTCTGCCTTTGAAGTGAAAATTCTCCCCTCTTCAGCACTGAGCACCGTGCAGATTTCCAAACACCCTGAGTGCAGATTAAGGCTTCAGCATATGTACGTGATGAAGAACATTATTGCTTCACGTGATGAAGAACATTGCATAAGAAGCTAGGTGTTACTGGGTCTTGGTTAGATCGGCTTGTTTTAGTCATGTGAAACATGTATCCATTGCTATGTGAGAAGCATTCCACTCGCGCAATGCAATTGCCCCTTCCTCTACCCTCAGGAAGAGGGTCACCTGACCCTCTGAAGCAGATTTTGAGGGTAAGGTCTGCAGGAGAGAGGAGGAGTTCTGCTTCACAAATGGAAATCTGCTGCGCGAGTCAGACAGATACATAATAAATACCGTATTTTTTGCTCTATAAGACTCACTTTTTCCCTCCTAAAAAGGGGAAATGTGTGTGCGTCTTATGGAGCGAATGGAGGCTGCGCAGCTATCCCAAAAGCCAGAAGGGATTGCTGCTTTCACTGCACAGCGATCCGTCTTGCTGTTCTGGCTTCTGAGATTCAGAATATTTTTTTTCTTGTTTTCCTCCTCCAAAAACCAGGTGCGTCTTGTGGTCTGGTGCGTCTTATAGAGCGAAAAATACGGTAATTTGAGTTCGCTTGTTCTCAGGATGGTCAGTTCATTTCAAGATCTGCCAAGCAGGGCTGTGAATCTAACTTGCAGTTTTATGGGAGCATCTGATGTAACAATGCGCACAAATCCAGATTCCTGGGAATCTCAGCTTTTCAGTTTTAAACCATGTTCACAAGTTTCTAGCCCTTATGGGTGTGATGATAACACTTGGAACGCCGCAAGTCACGCCTGTTGGCATGCTGAGCATTTAAGTGAGAGGGGAAGCAATCCAGACTCATGTGCCATGGCTGCTTCTCCAGATTTCTCATCACGTTGGGATTCAAGGATTCTATAGCCAGAGGCACCCATAAGCAGTTTTAATTTGTATCATAAGTTTGGATAATGATTTCACTGACAAAAAAGAGGGAAGCAATCACAAGTGTAATTCATCAAAAAAAAAAAAATGCATATAGAATGGTTGGGAGCAAAAATAGCAAGTTACTAGCTATTTCATTTTAATTTTCAGTTATCTGTTCAGGACTACTGTAGTTTCCCAGAAAACATAAAAGCAGATAACGCTGCTTTGGGAAACACATTTTCTGTTAGCAAAATGAGACAGTTGTTCTTTGCACAGCCTGCCTGTCCTATCAAAAAACCACAATCTGGTAACACTTTTTCATTGTTTCAAATCACTGGTTTTCAAACAGCCATCTGGGAGAAGCCAGGGGGGTTTTTTTGGAAGCTTGTCACTCAGTGAAAAGTGAACATGAAAAAGTCTCCAAATTTCATAACGCAGTTCTCCAGCCAAGCAGTGTGTGTGTGTGTGTGTGTGTATACACACACACACACACACATATATATATATATACACACACACACACACTGGGGTAAAGTGTACGTTATTATGCACTATATTAGGGGAAAATGCTCTGCAAAACTGTGTGTTTAAGGGGAAATTGCATGCAATTTTCTGCATATTAAGAGAAATCCACATTAAAATGCTGATGATTAAAAAAGAAAAAAATCACACACTGAAGTAGAAATGTGGAAAACTGAACCTAAGACTGGAAAAAAGTGAGAGGAACCAGAACTGTCAGATTTCCTCATCCTTACTCTTTGCATCTTGCTGGGACTCAAGTCTCCTACCAGCTCCAGCAGCCACTATGATCACTGATCAAAAATCCTGGGAGCTGTAATGTAATCTTAACAATTTCTGGGGGTCCCAGTTTCCCCATCCCTACTCCCAAGACAGCTTACAATGAAAATCCTACTGAATGAACAATGTGATGGGAAAAAACACTGCTGGGAGTTCATGCAAAGCTTTTGTAAATACATCCATCAGAACCGGGGGCGGGGATCATATGCCATGAATAGAGATCATAGCAGAAATCTCCCAAAGTAATTAGATGAATTATGACGTCAAATTCTGAGCACCATTAAAATATATGCAGCAATTTTCCATAAATGTGCTCCATATGCACGCTTCCTTCTGCATTCCTGTTGAATTCTGCGACTTTTCCAGAATATTTTGGCAAACTAGCAGCTTAGAAATGGGAGATCGTCTATGAAGCGGGCCGTGGAGGAACATTTGGCAATGGGGAGGTTTATCAGAAATCATGAAAGACACCCATCCATTCTCCAAGCTCTGCAGCCTCATTTTTGGCATTTGTAACCATGACAGCTAGAACCTTGCATTTTTAAAGTAATTTGAAGTAATAAAAACTAAGATCCTTAGGAATCCAAACTGCAAAATTCTACAGGCACAGAAAGACAAACTACTTGCAGCTTTTTAGCTGAGTTTGGCCAGGAGTTCCAGAATGCTAAGCTAAAGGCATGATAGCTTCTGAACTCTGTAATCACAAAACCTAAACTGAGGGTATAGGGGAATTAACCAGATAATGAGAATTTGCAAGCTCTACTAGTAGTTGCTATACTTTTACATGCCACTGTGTAATAATTTGCAGCAAGCGTGGTTTCTTTGGTTGTTTTAAAAAGAAATTCAAAATTCAGAGTTCATTTGGTTTGTGAAGCACTAGACGAAGCCTGGATTAAGGCAAAAGAGGTGTGGAGTCAGGGAGAGAGGCTGATTATTATCCTAAATGAAGCCTCACATTTTCTTACCACCTGCAAGGGCTAGAAATTCAACATTGGTTTAAAGGTTTGGGTTCCGTTCAAGTTTCTGGAGCCAGCTTCAGATGCCATTATTTTGTGCAGAGTTCCTATCAACAACTCTTGCATATTCTGGTTTATATAGACCATGTGCAGAGAAATGCTTTTTGTCTCTCTACGTGTGTGGGAAGCCTGTGGCTTTCCAGATTCTGTTGAATGCCAACTTCCAGCAGTCCCAGCCAGCATGGTCAATGGTTAAGGTTGAAAGGTGGTTGTGATCAAGCTATAGATCAAGGTCCACAGGTTCCCCAGCCTTGCTCTCTTCCATTCCTAGAGTTACAGATCTAAAGTTTGGTGACAGGAGTTTCACATACAGACACTGTCCCAGGCAGTCACCTAGACTCTTCCTGCTACAGAAGGACAGCAGTGTAACCTAAGAACAATGTACATCTCTTGAGTGTTATGTACAATTCCTATCTGCAAGGCAGCCAAAGGCATATATACATATATATATGTGAGCCTTGGTCTCACCCAAGCATATGTGTGTGTGTGTGTGTGTGTGTGTGCTTGGGTGAGGCCAAGGCTGCAATCCTAAGCATACTTGCCTAGAAGTAAGCCCCACTGATCTCAACAGGACTGCCTTCTGAGTAAACATATACAGGATCAGGCTGCAGCTTACACTGAGCAGCACAACTCAGTGCACACAGCGTGTGTTGACCTGTGCAGCCCTTGGAAAGCTGTACAGCTAAACTCTCCTAGGCTTTAAATCAAGAAACTTGTGTCCTTATTTTCAATGCACAGAATAAGCTTCAGTACAGTAGCACGATCTGTTTGGATGCACACGGGGCCGAGCAGAGATCTCCATTCTTTCCTCTTAGACAGAAATTTTAGAACAACAACAACAAAAGAAACCCATCCATTTTTCACACATCAATTGCATTATCAGGAGGGGGGTTTACAAAACAACAACAACCTGCTGCCACGACCATCCTGCCAGCAAGAGGTTGCGCCCCATAGCAGATGGCTCTCCATGCTCCTTACATCCCCGAATGAGGTGGGGGGTTGCCTGGGGTCGGAGGAGCGGCAGCTGGAGGGGTATGCAAGTTGGTTTCCTTGTAGACAAACCAAGCGTTCCCTGCCCAGAGGATCAGGTTGAGGAAACCAATGACCTAGGAGCAAGAAAAGGAGAAAAGAGATGGAGGTTTTGGCATAAGAAGGAACTAGTGCACCTGCCTGATCCTACCAGCTGCATCCCACAATTTGCATTTCCGACATGAATTCCGGGGAGAAAATCATGAAGTGTTAGAATCCCAGAACAGACCTGCTCCAGTCCCTTCCTCCCCATCACTCCCATGAGGACTACAGCTCCCATGATCCCTGACCACTGAGCCATGCTGGCTGGGGCTGATGGGAGCTGTAGTCCAACAACCCATGGAGGGCTCCACATTAGCTGTCCCTGTTTTAGCTGTTAACCACTCAAGGTCAGAAGAAAACATTTCCCCCAAGGAATGTTGTTTTAACCCCAAAGAGCTGCAGGAAGTTGCTATCCGGACTGGGTGTTTGCCTCATGGCAGGACGCAATTATCTCTTTCCTCTTGGGCCAGTTTTCTTATTTTAAAAAATTAAGTCTCCCTTGAGCTTTTTGTCCTGCAGCGGAAGAGGTAAAGGTACTCTTGATAAGAAAAACTGTACGATTCACAGAAAGGGGGGGGGGACCTAATCTACCCAGATACTTCCGATTGAAACTGCAGCTTCCTGCAGCTGTTTTCTTTTTCTTTTTTTAACTTCAGGGGAAAATATTTCTGTGACAAAGCAGACTATGCCGTTTAACCCAGAGTGTCCAGGAAAAGCATTTTACTGTATTGTATTAAATGAGAACCTCCTCCAATTTCAAAGCCCTCAAAACCCTAAAAAAACAGAGTCACGAAAGTTCAGAATATGAAAATTGACCGGTCCCAACACATCTTGCTCTGAAGAGCTGTGCGTGAATCCAAACTGATGCACTGGGATTAATATTTTTTTATTAGAGGATGTTTGATTCTAAATCAATCTACGGGAAGTACGGCAGAATATATCGCCCCTGAGGGATTTGGGTGTGCACAGAAGTGTTTTCAGCAGGGGGCAATGGGAAGAAACATATAACAAGGCATGTGAATCCTTCCAGGACAGACGAGTGGTAGGTCAAGGTCAAAACTGAGTTAGTGAATGTTGAATTCAGAGAATAGCCAGCCTACACTCTAGTGTCTTAGCCAAAAGGTTGAGATGCCAAGGATTGAACCTGAGACCTTCCGCACCTAAAGCAGATGCTCTACCACTGAGCTATGGGCCTTCTACATGCTCTGAGGAAATTATGTAAATCACAATTGCCTTGCTGGTTCCTCAAGACCAGGGACAGCTTATGTGGTGCCCTAAAGATGCTCTTGGGACCACAACGTTCAGTGGTCTCAGGCAGCATGGCCAACAGTCAAGGGTGATGGAAGCCATAGCCCAGTAACATCAGGAGGCCGCCATGTTAGCTATCCCCAAACTAGACCAGTATTCTGTCTCCTGGGACAACTCTCAAAGAAAGAAAACATGAGGATGGTGGCTATTTCTGGTTGCTTGTAGCCCCAGCATCTAGTAATGCATACATACCACAGAGACATTCAAGGAACCCAAGCTTCTGATGTCATTGAATTGACATCGATTGGTGGGGCTCAGGCAAGGTTGAAGTTCAGTTATGCTGTGTCCGGTGGATGTTTTGATGTCTGTGAGGGCCTTAGCCCAGGCTGATGTGCTCACCAACCACAGGAAAGAGACGACTACTGTGATAACAAAGTCCTGCATCAGGAGAAAAGACAGGCACCCTTAGCGTTCTTTTCTTTTCTTTTCTTTAAAAGTTTTTATTTATACTTTTCAAGTTTATACATTTCATTAGTTTTACAGTCAATTTAACATTTCAAAGTTTGACTTCCTTCTCCCTCTTTCTGCGGTTCCTTACATTTATTTTTTTTAAAAAATCTTCTGCATATCCAAATTCATTTAATTTGGATTCATTTAATCATCTACTTTAAATATATACTCTTATGAAACTGCAGGTTATTACAATAATCCTACTAATGTTTTTATCTGTTTGCAATTTATCTGTAAATATTCAATAAACCATTTCCATTCTTTTATATAAAAAGTTTGTTATCTTGATTTCTTAATTCTTCCGGTAAGTTTTGCCATTTCTGCATATTCCATAAGTTTTTGTATCCATTCTTCCTTTACTGGGACACCTGCTTCTTCCCACTTTGGGGCAAGTAGCATTCTTGCTGCTATAGCAGCATACATAAATTTTTATACAATCTTGGTAGTTCTGGCCCTATGATTCCCAATTTCTATACAATTTTGGTAGTTCTGTCCCTATAATTCCCAAAAGAAAAGCTTCTGGGCTTTGGGGTTTTTTCTACAAAAGTTGTTAGCTGTCTGTTCTGGAGGGGACGGTGGAAGATGCACACAACTGGTCACCAAACCAGGTCGCTGCTAAGGGCTACCCAGGGCTGATCCACACATACACCTTTATTATTGCTCAGTGACACAGCAGCTGAACATGTGGATTGCTTGCAACCCTATGTGGAGATGCCAAGGATGGAATTTGGGGCCTTCTTCATGCAAAGCTGATGCTCTACCAATGCACTAAGGCCCTTCCGCATTGCTCCCTTTAACTGGAGAGGTCTAAAGACTGCACCTCGGACCTTGTACATATTGAGCACCTGCCCTGCCACTGAGGAATAGGCCTTAATGTTTCTGTGCTTAAGAAACCCCGTAAAGAAGAAGGTTGGTAAGCTGGAGTGGGCCCTGTCTTGGTGTTCAGAATGCAACTCAACATGCGAAAGGAATGCCACACTCACCAGAGCTCCTGCAATCCCAGCGGCAAGGAGAATAGGAAGAAAGAATCATTGCATCATAGTTAGAACATCTGGAATGCACCACACCTGCCCAGCTTCAAGGGTAACCTCTCGAATACATCCAGAGGTCAGGTATGGGCCCTGGATGCTTCACACCCAGGAAAGGAATATTAAATAGTACAAAATGCCCATATGTTGTGTATTAAAATAGCTTTAATTTACCGTATTTTTTGCTCTATAAGACTCACTTTTTCCCTACTAAAAAGAAAAGGGAAATGTGTGTGCGTCTTATGGAGCGAATGCAGGCTGCGCAGCTATCCCAGAAGCCAGAACAGCAAGAGGGATTGCTGCTTTCACTGCGCAGCGATCCCTCTTGCTGTTCTGGCTTGAGATTCAGAATATTTTTTTTCTTGTTTTCCTCCTCCAAAAACTAGGTGCGTCTTGTGGTCTGGTGCATCTTATAGAGCGAAAAATACGGTAATCAAAAGTTAACTTTTGAGAGATCTCTAGGGTTTTAAAGAGAATTCCTATCTTCCAAAACAATCCACTTCCTAACACTTTTTAAAATAAGGATTTAAGTGTTTTGTTTGGTAAAATATCCAGTTAGTAACCAAGAAGAACACAGAACAATCTCCAAAGCTGTGCAGAACCAGCTATGTTGACTGGGGCTGATGGGAGATGGAGTCCAACAACCCTTTGAGGGTCGCCGGTTCCACCACCATCTACTACTAACAGAAATGGTCCACAAACAAGTGACAATCTGAATGTAATGATATTAAGAATAGGAATCACCAATTTATTTATTTATTTTTTGTGGTGGTTGGATTGTTCCAGACAGTGCTTTTTTCTGGAGGGACGCAGGGGTACACATACCCCTAAACATTTTGGGAATCTTTCTACTTTTCTCCATTTACTGTATTTATTTTCCCCAATTTGAACAATAAAATTGTGATTTTCTTGAGTGAAAATGAGAGTACCCCTAAACATCTTTTTAAAAAGCACTGGTTCTAGATATAGCAGCCCATTTACAGCTCTCTCTTGGAGCATGGAACACACAAATCAAGTAGACTCAATGCCCAACTGATAGGCAGCACACATATCCTTATTGAGTCCTATAAATTATGGGGAAGCAAGGCATTGCCAACTTACAATCATGGGGAGTTTACCAGTGCCCCGATACAAGTGCAAGTAACCCACGTAGAGCACCAAGGCAGCCATGCAGTACAGGAACACGAAGACTGCAAAAGTGACAAAAAATTGAGCGGGAGAGGCGAAGTCTCCCACCAGGTAGTAAGAACTGTTCCAGATGCTGTGACACTGCTTGCTTGAAGGAATGTCAAACGAAGACTGGTGCAACCTTGAGTTCCGGAGAGAGAGAGAGAGAGAGAGAGAGAGAGAGAGAGAGAGAGAGAGAATAGGCTGAAGCTCAATTCTCCAGTCACAAGAATCCCAACCAAACAGGGGGAAATGCAAAATCAACCCCCATGCAGCATTTCAGCTTGCGCTTCGTAGCTGACAATTGTTCTTTCCATCAACTTAGAAAACCATAGCAACTTTAAAAACTCTTTAAGTTTAAAACCATCTTGCCCAGAAGCTCTCACTCTGAAGAAGATCCCCCTTGGCATTTCTCAGAGGAAGGAGGAAGTTGCACAGGTAGCGAAGAGCCTTGCTTCACTTGGTGGGCAGGTGGCCAAACTAATATTAAGGTAAACAGGGGGGGCAGGGAGGCCCCAATTCATCATAGGGCTCTGCCATAGGATTGCAGCCTTAGTTGCAAAAAAAAAAAAAAAAGTATAAGAGCATCTGTAGTAGCTAATGTTGGGTTTTTAAAATTAATTTAATAATGTTAAAACACGTAAAGAGGAAAAGGACTACAGCTGTCAAAACAATAGCATACACTTCAAAGAAACAAACCTAAGGCTGCGGGCCAAGTACAAAACACCTTTTAACACCACATATTAACCAGAGATGCGGGTGCTCAGGAATGATGTTATGTGGTCTAAAATGTTGTATGGTGCTTACTCGACCTCCCTCGTCCTCAGGGCCCACCTTGCTGCTGGATTGGGGCCTCTCCTTTCTGACCCAGGGCTCCAAGCAGCATCGGACACCAGAATAATCACTGCCATTTGACTTTCCCAAGATGGCCCTCCATGATGCAACACCGGGGGATTGTGGGAAACTGAAATGGCAGCCAGACCCAGCTGTTGTTGCTGCACTGTTGTAAGAACCGCTGTGGTCTCCCATCAAGGTCAGTGAAAGGCATTTTGCTGCCCGAGGCAGAGCAGCAAATGGTGCCACCTTCCCTGCCCCATTGCCCAAAGCCAGTCAAGTTCTTTTGGCGCCTGAGGCAGAAAACCCCACAAGCCACCTCATTCTGCTCAGCAACAAGGCTGGCATTGCCTCTCACAGTGAGGTAAGCCCTGAAGGTCTCAACGACAGGCTCCAGCTTCGAAAGGCACCTTGCCCACAGCTTCCTCAAACCTGGAACCAGCCATTCCTGTCCACACACTCGACATTCCCCAAGTCTAGGGCAGCTCTTTGGAGAGAGACATGTTTGTTGCATGGACAATTAGAAGGGCCTCTCTCTTTGCGCCACAAGTGGCAGCGTTCCTCAAAGGGATAGATGCTCTTACCTGAAAGGGTACGCAAAGTTGGCTTGAAGAGAAGCGTTTGTGCCATTGTAGCAGTTGAGGATAAGGGAGGTTTTTCCACTGTAACCTCCACAGGTGGCAAATGCAAAGATGGCAAAAATCTGCGAAGAACCAAGACAAAAGCAAATGTACGCGTTAGTGCAGTTTTCGGGTGCATAGGCACGTACATCATGGAGGAGGGAATGAACACTTTCTGGGGGCCCTTTTACATCATAAAAAGTTCCTATGCTCTGACAGGGTGATCAATAATGGGTGATCTTGAATTGTGGACCTTCTGGGAGCCTGTTTGTTCCCCTCCGTTTGGATCCACTGCCTCTCTGTGATGCCATTGGGCTCAAGAAGCTTTGCCACCCTTCTGCCTGATTATCACTGTAATTATAATTGTTGTGGCTGTTAATTTATAAGGCACCTAAAGTTGCAGGTCATTCTAAATCTGCTGGGGCTGATGGGAGTTGGAGTCCAGCAACATCTACAGGGCCGCAGATTACCCAACTAAGGTAGATAGACTCTTGGGGCAATACTGTGTACTCCAAGCAGGGGGAGATAATTCTTAATACTCCTCAGATTTATTTTATCTTAAAAACAACAATAGATTCTTCTGGCTGATCAGAAAGAAAGGCACCAGCCCATTCCAGACTCTAATATTCACGCTATCGACCTGAAGAGAGGAATTTAAAAAAAAAAAAAAAAGTTTATTTTTTTAAGAATTCAGAAAGATGATTCCCCACTTGCAGTCTGAAATGGTACAGTGGTACCTCGGGTTAAGTACTTAATTCGTTCCAGAGGCCCGTACTTAACCTGAAACTGTTGTTAACATGAAGCACCACTTTAGCTAAAGGGGCCTCCTGCTGCTGCCGTGCCACCAGAACACGATTTCTGTTCTCATCCTGAAGCAAAGTTCTTAACCTGAAGCACTATTTCTGGGTTAGCGGAGTCTGTAACCTGAAGCGTATGTAACCCGAGGTACCACTGTACAACGCATTCTACCGTTTCAAGAATCTTAACACTTTTATTTGACAAATTTATAGCAAATAAAGTGTTCTCAATTGCTGGTTGAAAGATAAAGTCCAGAAAGGACCAATAAAACAACAGCAATGAAACATTGTTAATGGGGCCGATGGAAAAGCAGCTGGCGTTAAGACAATATCTTACTCATAAAAGGGCTTCTGAGAAGAGAAAGGTCTTGACAGCTTGTTTAAAAGAAAAAGAAAAGAGGCTAATCTTCTGGGTGTGCAACACCAGATTCACTGATTCGATAATTTGATGGCTAACAGTGAAAGAGTTTGGGGTCATATCCATACCCTACATTCAAAGCACATGGATACCACTTTAACAGTCATGGCTTCTCCCAAAGAATTCTGGGAACTGTAGTTTACACCTCACCATTCACAAACAACAGCTCCCAGGCTTTGGGGATGGAACCACCAGGGAATCTCTCTTTGCCTCTACAACCCACCAGTTTGAAAGAAAGGTCTAACCTTGCAGATATCAAGCTTCCTTTCTCATTCAAGAGGCCCTGAGCCTGCCATGATCCGATCCTGCTTGCAGACACACACACACATATATATATATATATAGTGCCGCATAAGTTTCACATGAACTGTGCCAACTGGGTTGACCCACAGACTGTGGCCTGCTAGGTGAAGCAAGCAGAGAATATCCTGGAAAGCAACCGTGGGCAGCTGTACCACGGAAGTGTGGTAATTAGCCTCCTAGAAATGCCAGCTCTTGTTGCATACACCACAAATTTTATAGTCCTAGGTTGTTACACAGGATTAGCCTTTCTGTGCTTCAGCATAATCTCAGCATACACACTGACTTGCTTTGGTGAAGGTAAACTGTCCTTGTCCACCAGTTTAACACACAAGTAGTCTAAGACGAGGTTTTCCGAACCTTGGGTCTCCTCCAGCTGTTGTTGAACTACAACTTCCATCATCCCTACCTAGCAGGACCAGTGGTCAGGAATAATGGGAGTTGTAGTCCAACAACAACTGGGGAACCAAGGTTAAGAAAGGCTGTTCTAGACTACCTTATAGTCTGCATGGGACTAACTATGAAGTTCCTTTGGGAACTTCCATTGATCCCAGAATGCAGCAGCAAGTATGTAAGCGGGCACCCACTCATATTACACCGATCATGCAGTAGCTCCTATGGCTATAATTGTTTTTGGGCACAATTTAAAAACGTTAGGAAATACCTTTAAGCCCTAGGTGGCTTGGGTCCATACCTAATGGAAAACCTTCTCCTGCATCAATCTACCAACTTTCTAAGCGCTAGTGAAGGGACCGTCTCTGTATCCCGCATACACTGAAAGCATGGTCATCAGGGCCTTCTCAGTGGTGGCACCCAAATTGTGGAACATGAGGTTCAAGCGACCCCTCCTGAGTTGTCATTCAGGAAAGATCACTTCATTCCATCTGGCTTTTATCTGAAGATGTTTTATCTAAAGATGGTGGCTTGTATTCAACCGAGTCACAGAACAGTCACAGAACAGACCTAATGAAAATAATGTTGTGTCTTATCTGCAATGCCCATCTCTACCTGACCTGTCCAATGCCACTTTTATTGAACAATCCCTGGCATGTTGAGGCAAAGACTCCTTCCTGAAACCCTTGAGATTAAGGCTGGGCTATATCTGGTTTCCAACATCCTGATATATCACCAGCTGTTAACTCTGTCGGCTCAGCTCTCTCCTGCCACCTGCATGGGGCAACAAATCACAATAGCAAGCAATGGCAAAAAACACGCTTTCCCATGCATCGTATTCAGTGTCACTTGGGATAGGAAGTGATGGCCCTAGATTGGCTGATTGCTATCAGCCACATGCTAGTTTGAAAATAAGCTATTTCCAGTTTAATAAATTGGGGGAGGGGTTTGTTGAAAAAGGCTGAATTCATTGTATAAATCTTCTGCAAAAAAGGAGGGTTTCTGTTTTGAAATCTTAACTGGCAGTCAGCAGAATGCACTTAATGCCCTGGGGAAACTGTGGATTCAATAGACCAGGTTCAATGGAACTGCCTTGCAACCATTTCCGGCCTTGGGGTGATATATTGCCCCATATCTCACTTTTTATGCAGGCAGCAGTGAAAGAGTCAATTCATTTCCCCATGTCTCCATGTACTTCCTCCTCAACGCAATAGATTTATTACCCAATGTCAGTAGTATTACTAGAAGCATGGAAATGGCATTTATGAAGAACACCACCAGCCTAGCCTATATCAAAAACAGCAGAGACACAAAAATGATAGCCTATGTTTGCAGAGCCCAGATCCAGCAATGCAGGCAGCACATTAAATTGGCCAGATCTGTGCTGCCTTGTTTATTTCATATTTGGTGCCCCAAATGTTGCTGCTTACATGTTGCCTTTATGTCCAGCATTTTTGGTACTCCCATCACATATACCAGGGGTTGTTCAACCTGTGGCCCTCCAGGATGTTATTAGACTCCAACACCCATTAGCCTTAGTCAGCATGACCTATATGGACAAGGATGATGGGACTTGGGTGTCAAACTGTAGCATTATGAGGCTTTGCCCCTTCAAAACAGCATCTACAAAGTCACAGATTCTCCAGCCCTGATGTACCCATAGTGAATTCAACTCTCCCACTGCTCATCCTTGCAACCAAAATGGTACAGTCAAACTTCAGTTCCCGAATGCCTCGTACGTTTTGGCTCCTGAACACTGAAAACACAGAAGTAAATGCTCTGTTTTTCTAACGTTTTTCGGAACCCAAAAGTCTGACACGGCTTCTGCTTGAGTGCAAGAAGCTCTTGCAACTGACTGGAAGCCACGCCTCAGTTGTCCAACATTTCGGAAGTCAAACGGTCTTCCGGAATGGATTACGTTCGACAACCGAGCTTTGACTGTACCATTCACACATACACAAGAGAGAAACATCCAACAGGCCTGGGAGAAACCCAAGGTTTGTAGATGTAAAACTATTTCCAGGCAGGTTGGAAACCTAACAGGGGAAAGGAAACCCCAAAGCAACAGTGAAGACTGAGCATTTTCAGTGGGCACAGAACACAGGATAATGTTGGACGAGGATGATGACAGAAAACAAGGGGGGGGGTGAGAATGCAATACAGTATCCTGGACAGGAACACTTCGCAATTTACTGTAGGCCTCACCTGGTAAATTTAGTTCTGATCTTGCAAATTTTACCCTATCCCCCATCTGTACATTTATTCCTATTAGTGCTTTTATCTTGGGACTAAGTGGGCTTTTTGCATACCTCCACACCATCCGATCAGCTTAAGAATTTGTTTAAATCCTCGATAATTTTAACGACTGAGCATTGTCATGAGGAGGCCTAGCAAGGCTTCAAGAGCCAGCAGCTCCTGCTCTCTCACACTCAGGAGGAGCCAGTCAGTCAAGCCGTGCCAGATTTGGCTCTGCGCTCAGCCTCCTTGCCCTCACAATACTGAGGCATGGGCATACCTTTAGGGGGGGGCAAGAAGGGGCAGCTGCCCCCCCATAATCATTAAAAATCAATAGCTACCATGTTTTTCACTCCATAAGACGCACCTAGTTTTTAGAGGGGAATGCAAAGAAAAAAATATTCTTTATTTTAGTGTATTTCTGGTTTTTATGGAAGCCGCCCAGAGTGGCTGGGGAAACCCAGCCAGATGGGCGGGGTACAAATAATAAATTATTATTATTATTATTATTATTTAAAGGGAGCGCTGAGCAGAGCCTGAATGCATCCCAGGCTCTGCTCACCGCTCCCTTTAAAGAGCTGTGTGGTGCGACACTTGCAGGCTTTTCCCCGAGGAAGGAGAAGGGCAGCCCATCAGTGACGGGCTGCCCTTCTCCCTCCTCGGGGAAAAACCCCCAAGAGCCGCACACACGCTCCACGTGGCTCTTTAAAGGGAGCGCTGAGCAGAGCCTCCCGTCTGCATTTGCTCCATAAGACGCACACACATTCCCCCTTACTTTTTAGGAGGGGAAAAGTGCGTCTTATAGAGCGAAAAATACGGTAGCGGAGGTTCTGCCCCCCCCCCCAACAAAAGGCCTGCTCCCCACTAACAAAAATCCTGGCTACATCCATGCACTGAAGGAGTCCAGGCCCCCCAAGAGATATTGGGGGAGACAAGACCCCTCAGTCCCAAAGAGCCCACGTCCCTGCTACCAAATGGTACCCCCACCAATGGTGTGGCTCTTACTCTGGTGCCTGAAACCCTTCATTCAGAACTCAAAGCTGATTCAGTCCCTATACCTGATATAATTGGGACTGTTTCCATTCCTCTTTTTGGTATGCTCGAAATTCTACGTGGAATCCCAAGAATGTCAGCTTTAATTTGAGAGAGAGAAGCCTTGAGAAATCTGTCTGCTCTATCTGTTAACCGTTCTCCGATGACACCTGGAAGGAACTCTTGCAACCGTCTTATTCACCGTGTCTCTGAAGCTGTGTACACACGATATATTTAAAGCATACACCCCACAAAAATTACGCAAAGTGCAGTTTACTTCTCATGGAGCTACAATTCCCAGCACGCTTAACAAGCTAGAGTTCCCAGCATTCTTTGGCAATGTGTTTTGAACGCATGGTGTGTACACATTCTTGCAAATTTTACTGTATGGTCAAAGATGCCGTGAAACAAATTAAAACACCAAGATCATACAGTTTCCAACACAAAGCATTAAACGGTACATTTCCTATCCTGCAGGAAATTGTTCTTAACGGAGAATATCCAGTTTCCGGTTCCTCTCTCGTGGCCACCTCCTGTTCTAACAAAATAGTTACCTCATCATGAAGCTTAAGCCTCAAAATGGCTACTTGTGGAGAAACAGGAGTCTCAGTCAGAATGGGGGGCAGGGGCAGGAAGCACTTCAGATTCCTATAGTCAAGAATCCCCTTTTTAAAACACCAGCATAAATATTTCCGCCAACACCTTTATAGCTATGGGAAACATGCTGAATTTCTCAGAGGTCTACATTATTTTTGATCAGCCTTCATCAACCTGGTGCCCTCCAGATGTTTAGGACTATGGGCACCCCCAGACTGTCAGATTCTAGCGTATACCAGAACTTTAGGCTTCCAAAGTGGATTAACGTGCTGGTGCCTTGTGCAACAAATCATCATCATCATCAACAACAACCACCTGTACAGTGGTGCCCCGCAAGACGAACGCCTCGCAAGACGGAAAACCCGCTAGACGAAAGGGTTTTCCGTTTTGGAGGCGCTTCGCAAAACGAATTTCCCTATGGGCTTGCTTCGCAAGACGAAAATGTCTTGCGAGTTCCTGCGGGGTTTTTTCCCTTTTTTCCCCCTTTTCCTAAGCCCTAAGCCGCTTATTAGCTGATCCGCTGATAAGCCGCTTATCAGCAGATCTGCTAAAAGCCGCTAAACCGCTAATAGCGCTAATCCGCTAAGCTGTCAATGGGCTTGCTTCGCAAGACGAAAAAACCGCTATACGAAGAGCCTCACAGAACGGATTAATTTCGTCTTGCGAGGCACCACTGTACTTTTTCCAGTTTAGAAAGTAAGGGTGGAATGCACTGAGAAGTGTGGGATAAATGATTAATAGGGAGGCATGTTAGAGCGTGGTGCTGATAATGCCGAGGTTGCAGGTTCGATCCCCGTACAGGACATCTGCAAATTCAGGTTGGACTAGATGATCACTCTGTCAGGGGTAAGCAAACTTTTTTAGCAGGGGGTCGGTCCACTGTCCCTCAGACCTTGGGGTGGGGCGGACTATATTTTTTGGGGGGGAAACGAATTCCTTTTCATGTATTGGTTGTATTGTTTTTCTATTTTGTAAATGGAGGTTACTATGAGGCTTGGGATTGCTACCGTGGAGGGGCGAGGGAGGTATGGCGGTGGGGGCAGATGTTATAAGCGAAGGGGATCGAGATACGGATATGCTCGTACCCCTTCCAATCTGCGCCCCATCCCGAGAGACGAGGGTAGGGTGAGCAAGGATTACTCACCTCCTTCACTGGTGTTGTGCAATGCCAGGTCTATAGGCAACAAAACCGCCACCCTGCGAGATTTCTTTACCTCACAGGGGGTCGACCTGGCTTGTGTGACGGAGACCTGGGTGCGCGAAGGGGTAACTGTTACCTTACGAGAGATGGCGCCCCCGGGTTTCTCTGTCCTCCACCAGTCACGGACTGTGGGCCGGGGGGGAGGGGTGGCATTATTAATCCGGGAAGATTGTTCTTTCAGGGCTCTACCATCGCCATCGATCCCCGGCATTGAATGTGTTGGCCTAGTGTGGGGCTCCGAGGAGAGCTTGGCTGTCTGGCTGGTGTACCGGCCACCTAGCGCACCAGCAGCCACCCTGTCAGGCCTGCTGGAGGCGGTGGCCGGCTGGGCCTTGGAGTTCCCTAACCTATTGGTATTGGGAGACTTCAACTTCCATGCTGATGCCGCTCCCTCCTCACAGGCTCTGGACCTGGTGTCTTCCATGGCGACACTAGGGCTCTCCCAGTTTGTTTCGGGCCCCACACATCAAGCAGGCCACACGCTGGATTTGATCTTTGGTGCCGGTATAGATGTGATCATGTCTCCTTCGATGAAGGTGCCATGGTCTGATCACTATGCTCTGAAAGCCAGGATTGACTTTCCACCCCCACCCCGCTTAGGTGGCGAGCCGATTTGGGCTCGCCCGCAGAGGCTGATGGACCCTGCTAGATTCCGTCAAGCCTTGCGGGACCTTGCTCTCCCTGGCGACTCATTGACTGAGCTTGTTGAGGGCTGGAATACCCAGCTCCTGGCAGCCATCGATGAGATCGCACCTAAGCGCCCTCTGCGACCCCGCAGAAACCGGGCTCCCTGGTTTACCGAGGAGCTTTGGAAAATGAAGCGGAACCTCAGACGGCTAGAGCGAGTATGGCGGGGTGCCCGTGACGGAGCCTCAAGAACATCTTATAGGGTTTTTATGAAAACCTATGAGATGGCTGTGAAGGCCGCTAAGAAGTCTTACTTCTCGGCCTCCATTGCATCCGCTAGCTCTCGCCCGGCGCAATTATTTAGTATAATTCGGTCTTTAACGTCCCTTGAAGGACAGCCAAATTTAAATAACAATCTGACACACAGCTGTGAGGCATTTGCGAGCTTTTTTGCGGAGAAGGTCCTGTTGCTCCGCCATGACCTCCCTGCCAATTTGGATACAATAAAGGAACTGGAGGCCCCTCGACTGTCCTCGGGTTCAGTATTGGACCATTTTGACCGGATATCTCCAGCCGATGTGGACAGACTCCTCCAAGCTGGAAAGCCCACCACCTGTCCTCTTGACCCGTGCCCGTCATGGCTGATTAGAGCGTGTCCAGACGAGGTGCGGGCCCCCCTGGGGGATATCATCAATTTGTCCCTTGGCACCGGGATATTCCCAGGGGAACTGAAGGAGGCAGTGGTGCGTCCGCTCTTAAAGAAAACATCATTAGATCCCTTAGATCTATCCAATTACCGCCCGGTTTCGAATCTTCCATTCCTGGGTAAGGTGATTGAGAGAGCGGTTGCTGAACAGCTTGGTAGGTTTCTGGATGAAACATCTGCTCTGGATCCATTCCAGTCCGGCTTCCGTGCTGGTCATGGGACCGAGACGGCTCTGGTCGCCCTAACAGATGATCTCCGTAGGCAGTTGGATCGAGGCGGGTCGGGGCTGCTGATTCTTCTAGATCTGTCAGCAGCCTTCGACATGGTCGATCACGAACTCCTGGACCACCGCCTTGCCGACGTGGGGATCCAGGGCACAGTCCTTCAATGGCTGCGCTCGTTTCTCTCTGGTCGGGGACAGAGGGTGGCGCTCGGGGGGGAATTGTCATCGCGCCACTCCTTGGTGTGTGGAGTGCCTCAGGGTGCGATTCTCTCCCCGATGCTTTTTAACATCTTTATGCGCCCCCTCGCCCAGCTTGTCCGGAGTTTTGGGCTGGGTTGCCATCAGTATGCCGATGACACCCAACTCTATCTGTTGATGGATGGCCATCCTGACTCGGCCCCCAATACACTGGCGAGATGTCTGGAAGCTGTGGCTGGATGGTTACGTGGGAGCCAGTTGAAGTTAAATCCTTCGAAGACAGAGGTCCTCTGGCTGGGGCGGGATGATATGGGATTGAGGGGGCAACTCCCATCTCTTGCGGGGGTGCAACTAGTGCCAGCACCATCCGTTAAGAGTTTGGGTGTAATCTTCGATACCTCCCTCTCTATGGAGGCGCAGATTACAGCTATAACAAAGGCGGCATTTTTTCATCTCCGCCAAGCTAAGCAGTTGGCCCCTTATCTCTCTCGCCCTGACCTAGCCACTGTGATCCATGCGACGGTCACCTCCAGACTGGATTATTGTAACTCGCTCTACGTGGGGCTGCCCTTAAGACTGACCCAGAAACTCCAGCGGGTGCAGAATGCCGCGGCGAGACTCCTTATGGGGTCTTCGCTGCGAGATCACATTCAACCGGTACTATACCAGCTACACTGGCTCCCGGTGGAGTACAGGATCAGGTTTAAGGTGCTGGTTTTAACCTTTAAAGCCCTATACGGCCTAGGACCCTCGTACCTACGGGACCGCCTCTCCTGGTATGCCCCACAGAGAAACCTACGGTCTGCAAATAATAACATCCTCAAGGTCCCAGGCCTCAGAGAGGTTAGGCTGGCCTCAACTAGAGCCAGGGCCTTCTCGGCTGCGGCTCCAATCTGGTGGAACGCTCTGTCACAAGAGACTAGGGCCCTGCGGGACCTGACATCCTTCCGCAGGGCCTGCAAGACAGAGTTGTTCCACCAGGCCTTTGGTCAGGGCGCAGCCTGACTCCCTCCTCTGGCAACCTGCTTAGAATCTTGCTTAATTAGTTGCCATTAATTTGATTTTAATTGATTTTTATAATGTAATATTTTTAGAATGTGTGAATATTTGATTGTTTGATTGTTGATTGTTGTTAGCCGCCCTGAGCCCGGCTTCGGCTGGGGAGGGCGGGATATAAATAAAATTTATTATTATTATTATTATTAAAAACACCAGGCAGGCCCCACAAATAACCCAGAGATGCATTTTAAATAAAAGGACACATTCTACTCATGTAAAAACACGCTGATTCCCGGATCGTCTGCGGGCCGGATTTAGAAGGCAATTGGGCCAGATCCGGCCCCCGGGCCTTAGTTTGCCTACCCATGCTCTATGTAAACAAGCTGCAAACAAAATACGAGGAATTCTCACTGCCTGGCAAACAAATCGGAGCAAATACTCAGTCAATACCAGACGTTTTGTAACTGCCATGTAAGCTCTGTGCAAGCAAGATTCGGAAGAACGCTCAATAAGTAAGTTGCCTGGAAGAGCCCTGCCTCTCTCCATCAGCCACAGGCAACACGGCTGTGCTAGCTGAGGCTGATGGAATTGCATGTCAAATTATCCCAAGGGCACCATGTTGGCGAAGGCTGTTTTAGATGCTTTTGGCAATAGGGAGCTCCCCTGGCTACAACTCTTCCAGAAAAGTTGAGCACGAAATGTTACTATGCTGCAGAAATGAGACTTTTAATTCCCCAGCAGTGTAATTCTTTGGTGGGAGAACGTGCAGGTATCCATGCTACCTTCTGTCCTGAAGTTCAGACCACACAGCAAATGAAAGTTGGGAGTTGAGATGCCCTGATTCGCTTTACTTTCCTGGGTGTGGCATCTTCAGAACAATCAAGAGGAGAGTCTCAGGAGATGTGTTAAAAGTCCATTTTCCAGCTGTTAAAATTGCTTGCGAAGTTACACCACCAAACGTACAAAGTACACGTCAGGCTTTTTTAAAAAAGACAAGCTGCTTAGATGCAACCATTCCGTTTCTTTCAACACACACAAAAGCTAAAACAAAATGGCAAAACAATAACACACACACCCTTCCCAGACACATTTAAAAGGCTGTAAAATAATATTCAGAATATTAATCAGCCTAAAGGCCTGGTTGAAGAGGAATGTTTTATACAATTAATTCTATGGAATTCAAATTGTAATACCGCATGAGAAATAAGAGAAACAATAAAAAATACAATTAAAAAGTCATTCAGCATCTAGGCACATCCCTTTACAATTGTTATAATAAGCAGGAACATTATTAAGCTGTTCAACCAAGGCCTGCAGCAATTTTCAAATGGTCACTGCGGGGCCGGAGGAGCTTGGGAACTCGTAATTTAAACTGAGGGAATGTTGGCCCTTCCATTCATGCTAATGATTCAACCAGAAACACCCCGATAGTCCTCTAACCTAGTAACAGTCTTATTCCTTTCTATTTATGCTGTCCTCTTCTTGATAAAGTTCTTGCCTGTTTTACCAGATGTTGACCTCAAACGCCCCCATCTGCACATCTGGAAGAATTAATTTGTTTGTATGTTACATTTCCAGGCACCTAAAACATCTTGTATGCTCTAATGTTCTGGGGTACCCCATAAGTCTTTGAAAAGGAAAGACGAGGATTTTGGAATAAACTTGCTGTCGCCATTGCTCCAGCAACCAGAGAGGGAAAACAGGCTGTGGGGTGGGTGACTTTCATCAGAAAGGAAGGAGGGAAAACCCATTAATTCAACATTTCGTTCTGCCTACCTAAGCATGTATCGAAGAATTCATACTATTAAAACAAACATGTTGCAGCTTGAAAAATGTCGTTGCCTCCCTCTTTCTGATCACTACTAGCTGTCTTGATCTCTCTGGGTACTTGGGATATTTTTGCACCAGAGCTGGCGCAAGACAATTTGCTGTCTGTGGCAAAGGCTAAGACGGCATGCTCCCTTCATTTCATGAACAGAAGCTGACTGGGCTGGCAGCTGAATCTTAGTTCAGCACTTGCAAGGAGACAGGCTAGATTATGAGGTATAGGGCAGGCCATGTGGAACGCACAAATGCACACCCTCCAACATTCCTCAGGTGAAAATAGGGTCATTTCTTACACCCCTCCCAACCCTCCTTGAACTCCTCCTGGCCCGCTCTCCAGCAACTGCTACGAACTGCCCAAGGAAGGAGGGCAGCGGCAGCAGCAGCCATGGAGAGGCCACAGAATGCTCCCTCACAGCTACCGCCACTCAGGACAAACACCACCTCCTCCTCCTCCTTGAGCTCAGCAGTGGCAGCGCTGGCAGGGGAAATAGGGACATTCCAGAATAAATCAGAACCTGGGATGGCTTTCGTTATTCCGGGACTGTTCCTGGAAAATCAGGACGTTTGGAGGGTACGCAGCCATCTCAAAAACTTGCCAGTGCTCTCCACATCTGTTGCCTGAGGCAACTGCCTCACTCTACCCAACGGTAGGGGTGGCCCTGCCTTCTGGACTAGGAGGCCACCCTTGGCTACTCCAGACAGGCTGTCACAGCTGATAGGCCACTGGGCCACATCTGTGCCAGAAATAAATGTCCAGACTTTGTCAATAGGCTGCACAATGAATATCCATAAAGAGTTTCAAATACCCTCTGGCTTCTCCCCCGTCCCCTGCCTCGCAACCCTCTGTTAAGGGCTCACAAGAGGAGTAAGGTGTCTGCGGTCAAACCAAATTAAAAGCAACTGGATTGCAGCATATAATACACTTCACTTCCCAGCATCTGACTTAAGCTCCAATTATCCACAAGATAGGCTCACGGGAGCTATGTTGTTTTTATGCTAGATCCCTCAGGTCTGCCAGCTGGAATCAGGTGCAAAATACTACGAAGGGTGGGTAGAGGCAGATGCAAAATGGTGGCTCAGGGCAAAGACAACTGCCTGCTGAAACGAAATAGCTTGCATATGCAAGGACAAATCTATATCCAATTTGCAACTAGGGATGGATGAATCTGTCAATTTCAGGTTCTCCCAGTTTCTCCTTTTTTCAATTCTTTTTCAATTCTTTGCGTTTCCAGCTTGTGCTTTTTTTAAAAAAAAAGTCCTCATGAAAATGCAGCAGCATTTTTGGGGGGTAAATTTCTCCTAATATACACGTCTTTGTATGAAATTTTGCTTAACACGCGCATTTTTCCAAAGCAATTTCTGCTAATGTGATGCGTTTTTGCATGTTAATTTTGCTAATATATGGGTTTTTGCATGTTAATTTTGCTAATATATGCATTTCCATGTACACTTTATACATTTTTGTACCCATTACTTGGCTAGAGAACTGCACTGCAACGCTTGGAGAATTTCAGTTCTCGTACTGTTTCATAAAGGTGTGATTTAGGCATGTTTGCCTTTAAATGCAAACTGAATCAAATTTATCTGCCATCCCCACCTATAAAAAGCTCAGGGTTTCTAACAGGCCGCTAACTGGTAAGAGGGAAAATCTTCCATGTTGCTGTCCTTAAACAACTGGGAGTCAGCAATCTAGACTAAACTATTGCAAAATCACTCAGATCTATGAGTAGATCTAGATCTGCCTCCCCCACCATCTCACTATGCAAACACTCTTGTGCGTTTCCATAGGACATGAAAAATTCAACCTCATCTCACAGGAGACTGAAACTGAAAGTACTTTCTAGCAAAGGTATACTTCATACAGTACTCTCATTATAGCCCTATTTGAAACTCAAACTTTCTTCCCTTTTTAATATTATTTCCCCCCGGGTCATTTTTATGCAAAGTATTTTTTTAAATTAATTTTAATGAATTGGTACATAAACATACATTTGCGAGTTAAGCTTACACTGTTGCAGAGCACATCAATAATGTACACTTGATGTATTACAGTATTTTAATATTTTTTTCGGAAGCCGCCCAGAGTGGCTGGGGAAGCCCAGCCAGATGGGTGGGGTATAAATAATAAATTATTATTATTATTATTATTATTATTATTATTATTACTCATATTCGGAACCATGATTCACTATATTAGAAATGAATAGGATATAGATTGGATGCTGCATTCAAGTAAAATTTAAAGGGATAATGTGATTTATTTATTTTTTTAAAGTGGATTTACTAGATCAAATAATAAGTGAAGGTAGGAGAATATTTATGAATTTTGCAAACTTAACTACACGTCTTACAATCCTATACAATATGTATACAATCCTATACATATTTACTTAGAAGAATATCCCCATTGAGTTCAATAGATGTAACTCCCAGGCTGAGCATATCATTGCAGCCCTAATGCCTTAAGGTTTGTATTTTTGTGCCTTTGCCCCTGTTTGCAGGCAACACTCAATCCAAACCATGGCTGAGCATGAATGAGCAAGCCAAGAGAAAAATCACAGCCACTTTTCTCCGCCAATCCTGTTGACTGCTGCAGCTGCGCTTACACAAGAGCTAAGCCATGGTTTGTGACTTGTCTGTCCCAGACAAACTATGAGCAGTAACCCAAGAACAAACCTTGGCTACAGCTCATACACTCATACCTCATGTTGCTTCTGCTTCAGGTTGCATCCCACGGCAACCCAGAAGTACCGGAATGGGTTACTTCCGGGTTTCACCGCTCGCACATGCGCAGAAGCGCTAAATCGCGCCACGCGCAGCGCTTCAGCTTACATCAGTTCCGTGTTACGAACAGGCCTCCGGAATGGATCCTGTCCGTAACACGATGTTCCACTGTACTTTGTTTGGAGTGAGACAAACCATGAGCCATGAGGCTCAGATGGACTGGGGAAGGAGCAAAGTGGCTGTGATTTTTCCTCTTGACCTGTCCACTCACTCATTCATGCTTAAGCCATGGTTTGGCTTAAGATCACATGTAAACAAGGCATGCATGTTTAAGCACCTACTAATTTAAACCTCAGATATAAAAATGCCCGCTGTTGCCAGACTTAAGCATCTGCCCACAGTAGCTAGAGACTCATAACCTTTCTCTCCTCCTTTGTACTGCAATCCCAAAGCGATCACAATCTATCTAACAACTTTGGGAATCCCTGGAAATGCCTATACAGTGGTACCTCGGGTTAAGAACTTAATTTGTTCCAGAGGTCTGTTCTTAACCTGAAACTGTTCTTAACCTGAAGCACCACTTTAGCTAATGGGGGCCTCCTGCTGCCGCCGTGCCGCCACTGCATGATTTCTGTTCTCATCCTGAAGCAAAGTTCTTAACCCGAGGTAATATTTCTGGGTTAGCAGAGTCTGTAACCTGAAGCGTCTGTAACCTGAAGCATATGTAACCTGAGGTGCCATTGTAATCAATGTCATGAAAAATCAGTACTATTTTTCTAGAAAAAGAGGTACCGGAACTCACCATAAACGCCTCCCTTGTTGTCTTTTAATGGCAATGGCACTCACCTGAGAGGTGCCGTAACTTAGTTCCTGCTCAAAAAACTCCTATGAAAAACTATTTAACTCCCCCTTCCCATTAGTGTCCAAAGATATTCCAACTCCCGCATCTCCAAATAAAAAGCAAAGTATAGAGCCATTGTGCAAATTCCAGATGTTGGGTTTGCCAAGGAACTACAAGATGGCTAAGAGGTTTGGGGGCTGCTTTGTCATTTGGGGGTTCCTCTCTCTCTCTCTCTCTCTCAATTTACTTTAATGGATATTTATGCACACTTTCATGTGCTTTTCATATTTTGAAAATAAATGCTCAAAATAGCCAGCGGCACCATTTATGCAAACCTGCACCACTCAAAATGCAAGGAGGAGAAACTGAACGATTGCATATTCCCTTGGGTCTAAAAACAAAACGAAACCTCAACCATGAAAAGCCATGGTGTGTCAGGAAGACGAGTTGCAGACCAGCCTTGTTACTGACACGATTGTTTCCTATGCACAAATGAGAATTGGTTTTCACATGGAGAAGCATTCAAGCATGCCCTCCACACCTACATTCTGCAAGTCTGTACCTGTCAGAATACAGGTAAAATAACTGTGGTGGAGTGCTTCTAGTGATCCAAGAACCCTATGTAGATACAGTATCGTGTGCACTTTTCTTAATGTGTAGATGACTTCTCTCCCAATCTTGGTGAGAGGGAGGTACAGTGGTACATTGGTTCTCGAACGGCTTGGCTCCCAAACGCCGCAAACCTGGAAGTGGGTGTTCTAGTTTGCAAACGTTTTTTGGAAGCCGAACGTCCAACGCGACTTCCGATTGAGTGCAGGAAGCTCCTGCAGCCAATCGGAAGCCAGGCCTTGGTTTTCGAACCGTTTTGGGAGTCGAACAGAATCCCGGAACGGATTAAATTCAACAACCAAGGTAACACTGTATTCCATAAACCCTTCTGGAGTTTGCCCCCCATCCCCGCTCGTAAGGGGAAACAGTGCTTGACGCTCCCATTGTTCTTTTTTAAAAAAATAATAATTTTTATTAATTTTAACATATAAATTATAATACATACCACAAAGCTTCACCACTTATACAATCTTTTTTTTTTTTTTTTTTGGACTTCCATCAGCACCTCTGATGATCCACCGTTTTAACCACTTCTTATGCATTTCTCAAATTCATATTGCCTTTAATTATCTTAACTAACCATCCTCCCCTTTATCCATTTTTGCAATAGTTCCAATAATTCACCTCACAAAACTTCTTGCAAACCTACAAACATAGTCTGATCATCACAATTACTTTTCAAATAGTTTGTAAATTTACACCAGTCTTCTGTGAATTTCTGGTCCCGCAGATTTCGAATCCTTCCTGTTAATTTATCTAGTTCTGCATAGCTCCCGCTGTTCTAGGTGCATTTTGCAACATGGAATTTCATTAGTGTGAGCCGTTTCTGAGCTCTGGGTGCAGTACTGCACCTAAGATTTCAGATTAAAACTGCAGAGTGGAAGGAAAGGAGGACCTTTTTCTGCCTCCCCACTTCTAGCTACTCTCTGAAGACTGGAGAAGAGACTTCTTAAGAATATTAGTGGGGTGGGCAGGGGAAGGACTAGACCATGTGAAAAATGAACATAATTATTTTAGGTGCAGTTCATTCATTTTCAGCTTTGTATTCTTCGTTATTTAAAAAGTGCACCTAGCCATTCCGTTGTTGCACCTATAACCTAGGTTTAAGGTGCCATTTAGCTCCTAGCTTTCATATCTTAGTTTCTAACACTGCTTATAGAGGCTCACATGCTGCACCTTCCCAGCGTGGGGAGCCTCAAGCGCCAAAACATCTCAGGCCACAACCTGTTCCTTCCTGCTTATAGGAACATAGAAAACTGCCTTTTAACGGATAGTTCAGGGTGGTCTCCTCTGATTGACAGCAGCTCTCCAGGATTCCCAACAAGGATAATGCTAAGGTCCTGCATGGCATTCCCTTGAAGTGACTTGACAGAGACTGGCCTCAAGTACAGTCATTGGGTTCCCTTTTGCCCCCAGAGTAAAAACTCCTTTGAGCAAGAATAATCCTCAGCCTGCGTTATGAGAGTGGGCCAGTTCCTACTCCACGGTCCACTGACCTAAAGAGACTGGATCTCCTCCACACCATACCCTCCATACCCGCTGCACTCCCGCTAAAAGTTTATTACGTTGCAGGGCATAAAACTACAAGTCACTTTTGGCACACGTGCTGCCCCTTCCAACGTGACGCACGGAAGGAAAGAGTCCAGGTTTTGCAGCAGCGGCTGGGAGCCGGAAGGCGACAGAGCCATTAACCTGCCTGCGTGATCTCTCGCTCCCCCCCCCCTCCAGCCCTCCCATGACCAGATCCCCACTCCGAAGCACATGGTTTGTTTGGAAATAGAACACAACAGACGTCCCCGCCCTGCACCAACTATGCAAGGGGGTGTGTGTGTGTGGGTGTGTGGGTGTGGGTGTGTTTTTAGAAGCGGCCCAGAATAGATCCCTGGAGCGGGGTGGGCTGGAAATACACGAGTCCCCTACAAATCTAAGCGAGCTTCGAAAAGTACAGGCCGGAGGCCACGCCTGTGTTTATGAAGGGAGGAAGGCAGGGAGAAATTCCAGCGGGAGAGCCAAACAGGGCTCGCAGCCAATACCTGCCGGGGGGGGGGTTGGGGTGGGTAGGGTAGATCCTGCCAGGAAACGCGGTGATCAACCTCCCCCACCCCCCCACCCCAAAGAAACCCCGTTACCCCTCTGTGGCCACTGGCCCAGCCCCGCTCTCCGATCCCCCTGCCGTCGAGGACTCACCCACTCGAGGACTTTGATGAAGCCCAGCGGCTCCTTCACGGGTCCCAAGTTGATCTGCAGCCCGGACATTTTCTCTCTCTCTCTCTCTCTCTCTCTCTTCCACCGAGAGGGGAGGAGCGGAACAGAAGGGGCGTTCACAGCCCGCCAGCCTCCTACCTGACTCACTCGCTCCAGGCTGGGCTCGGCCCGACGCTGCGCGCGCCCCACGGCCAGAGCGCAGTCCCGGCCGCCCCAGGGGAGGGGCGCGGCTGCCCCGGCCCGCCTCCTCGGGGCGAGCCCCGCGCGCCCGCCCGCCCGCCCCAGGTTGCCATCTTAATCTCCGCTGCAGAGCTGCTTTTGCCCTCGACGTGGAGCGCAGCCGCCGGACGGGAAAAGCTGTTCTATGGCCGGCTTTACTTCCCTGGTGCTGCAACGGCGGCGGTGGTGGTTCTCTGCTGCCGGCTGGCTCGCCTTCAGCGCTTCTTTCCTCGTTTTGGTTTTGTTTTTTTGCAACCGCGCGGTAGAAATCCAACAGGTGCTGCTGCTTTCCCAAAGTTGGAAAGACGACAAGGTCCCTGCCAGAGTGGACTGGCAGACTAAATGAATGGATTGTGCAGAGATGGCA
This sequence comes from Podarcis erhardii, assembly GCF_964252035.2. Taxonomy (NCBI): domain Eukaryota; kingdom Metazoa; phylum Chordata; class Lepidosauria; order Squamata; family Lacertidae; genus Podarcis; species Podarcis erhardii. The sequence goes on from NC_138511.1 coordinate 73,726,013, forward strand.
AGAATGACTGGGGAAATCAGAAACTAGGAGGATCAAAACTTCAGCAAAGAATGGGAGAAATTTATACAGTATTATATTTGACAGAGCACTGTAAACACTTGAACCCTTTGGCAGGTCTTAAATAATTCTTGTAATGTTACATAGACTTTGGATATAATGGAGGACTGAAAAATTAGGCGGACTTATAGTATGTAGTTGAAAAGGTTAACTAAAGAACCCACCAAGGGCAGGAGGGAAGTCTAATGATTCAAAAGAATCTTGTGTAATTTTTATTATTTGTGATTTTGAGTGTGAATGAATAGGTAAAATCAAATAAAAATCATTTTCCAAAAAAAGCAAAAGAAATCCAACAGGTGCAGCAAGCTTTGCTACCTGTGGGATTTCTGCCTTTCCGAAGGTGCAGCCCCTCCCATGGTCACAATTCAGGGCCAGGGGTAGGGGATAGCTCCGAAACTCCACATGTTGCTGGACTCCAACTCCCATCAGCCCCACCCATTGTGGCCAATGGTCAGGCATGATGGGGGCTGTAGTCCAATGGCATCCATCCCTGATACAGGAACATAGGAAGGTGCCGTGGATCTAATCAGGCTATTTATCCATCAAGCTCAGCATCCTGACTTCAAGATCTCCTCTGAAGTCTTTCCTATGAATTCTTCCTTCTGGAGATGCCAGCGATCAAACTTGGCATCTTCTGTATGGAAATCATGTGCCCTTGTCACTGAGCAATTGATATAGGATCTCCTTTCTAAGCTGAGGCAAGGGTGTAAACTTGAATAAATTATTGGGGGGGGGGGAGAAAGCACTACCCCACATAATTCATCACATGACACTGTGCATGGACACCTTTTGAACGGCAATGCCCCTCAACTTTGTGGTGGGGGTGGCCTTCTCAAATATTTTAGGGGGGGGGACAAAGGGACTTTGGCCCCTTGGAGTTGGCTGTTATGCACTGAGGCCTACTGTGTTCACCCAAAGGTGGACTGTTCTGGAAGCTCTGCTTATGCCATGTTGATAGTCAAAATGACCCCATCCTTAATTGGTAGTGGCTGTAGCACTGAACTCATACACAACTTGCTTTGATATCCACTAATTGGCCTGTTGGGATGGTACCCTTATCTGTGGGCCTGGGGAAGTTGGGCGCAGAGCCCAGAAAAGGGAAACATTGGTAATGTTTGAGGTATCGGCCACCTGTTTTCCCATGTGAAGTATATGCTGTTCTATTGGACAAAGAACGGGAGTATCTTCGTATGGATGCTAACAATCCATCATCAAAAGGGTTATCTCCTTGCTGTGGAGTTCATCCCACAGGTGCTGGTTATCAGGGGCAAGGGGAGCTGGCAGATTGCTGTTGCTGTAAGCCTTTTTCTTTCTCTTTAATGAAGCACTAGAGTAGATCGCTCTGGTCTTTTAGACTTCTTCCTGGGTTCTTCTGCAAAATCCGAACCCCTGTGAACTCTCCAGCTCTGCAGGATGCAACACCTACCAGGTCCTAAACAAGGTTCTTCTCCCACACTCAGGCCCAGTATTTGGCCTCGTCGACACCACACATTTAAAACAGTATCATACAACTGTAAACAGTTGTGTCTCCCTCCGCAAAGAATCCTGAGAACTGTAGTTTGTTAAGGGTGCTGAGAGTTGTTAGTAGACCCCTGTTGTTGATGATGATGATGATCAACTCCCCACAAAGCTACAATGATCAGAGTAGTTTAACAGTCAATTCCTCTTCAAGGGAATTATGCCAAGTGTAGCTCTGGGGGGACAGGGGTCTCCTAGCAACTCTTAGCACCCTTTACATTTCCCAGGAATATTTGGGGGAAGTCACAACCACTTAAAAGTGCTCTGATACCACTTTCACTGTACAGTGCAGATGGCGGCCTATATCTGAGCTCAGCCCTGAACTTTCTTCTTAATCTAGGGATCTTCCTCAAAACGTGTGGAGTGATTTCAAAGTGTCCACAGGCATGTGCAGAGTGGTCTTCCCTCGCAGAAGAGTGACCACAGCTAGTCTGCCCCCTCCCACATATGCACACGCTCACATTGGTTTGATGGTGGTTTGCAGACACATAATAAGCCCCGACACCTCTCCTTTAGAAATCCGCACTTATTTTTCTTCATTTACTACATTTACGTTCTACAATAAAGCTCTTCGAACAGTTTACAATAAGACATCTTTTAACAACAAGAAAGGGGAAGGAGAACAAGTCTGAAGAATGGCTTTACACAATCAGAGTGGCTCCCATTGAACTCAGTGGCATTGACTTCCAAGGAAATACATTTTGCAAATATTTAGATTAGATTGTATAAGGTGACTTATACCACAATCTCTGTCTTTGCTCTCTGTCCTCTGACTCACACAGTGCTGGGATTCCCCCCCCCCAGCCCAAGGGCCACATTGCTTCATGGGTAACTTTCTGGGGGCCACATGCCAGTGGAGGATGTGGCCAGATGCAAGAGTGGGTGGGGCAATGGATGTCACTCTTACTGTCGCCCAGTAGGCTACATCCAGGTGAATGTCACAGTTCAAGAACACCATTCATCACTGGCATTCCCCTCCTTGATGCCATGTTAGTAAACCCCAACCATCCTTTGGTAGGCAATTAAATACATTTATTTCATTGCACCATTTCCAGACACCTTTAGGGCTTTGTTTTCTTTTTACTTGCTTTGCTTGCTGGTTTCATGCCTATCAAAGCTTTATACAGTATTGTTTCAGTAGTTACTATATTTCATTTTCCTTCTTGCAAACTACTTTGAGAACCATGATGCTCGAGAAGCAGTATACAGTGTTACAAATTGCCTTCTCCTGTGTGAACTTCTCTAGTTAATTGAGAGAGCCTCCTCAACAATTTATAGTGTTTTTACTGTCTGTTGTTTTTAGAGTGTACAACTCCCACAAAGTCTCATGCTAAAGGGTAGTCTAGATGTTTACTAAGCTGGAGCAACTAATGCAGTTTCCTTCAGATGTGTTGGACTGCAACTCCCATCAAGGAGTTGCCTTGAGATGAAAAAGCAGAATATCAGTATTTTAAAGGAATGCCTTTCTTCCCCTTGGTGGGAAAAGATTTGTGGGATTTTATCTCTAGGGCTGCAATCTTATGCACTCTTACTTCCAAATTGTTGCATCTGTTTTTTTATTTGTAGTGTTTTGCTTTAGTGATGTATGGAAGTGAGAGCTGGACCATAAAGAAGGCTGATCGCCGAAGAATTGATGCTTTTGAATTATGGTGCTGGAGGAGACTCTTGAGAGTCCCATGGACTGCAAGAAGATCAAACATATCCATTCTGAAGGAAATCAGCCCTGAGTGCTCACTGGAAGGACAGGTCCTGAAGCTGAGGCTCCAATACTTTGGCCACCTCATGAGAAGAGAAGACTCCCTGGAAAAGACCCTGATGTTGGGAAAGATGGAGGGCACAAGGAGAAGGGGATGACAGAGGATGAGATGGCTGGACAGTGTTCTCGAAGCTACCAGCATGAGTTTGACCAAACTGCGGGAGGCAATGGAAGACAGGAGTGCCTGGCGTGCTCTGGTCCATGGGGTCACAAAGAGTCGGACACGACTAAACAACAACAACAAGTGCTTTGCTTAGTGGCATTGTAATGGACCGATAGCTGCTCTGATCCCATTTAGAAAAGAACTGAAGACTGATTAGTGTTTTAAATAAAAAATAAAATAAGGTGTTTCGGAGGGCAAATTCAAAGAGTCATTCTATGTGTCTATTAAGACTTAGGAGTAACAATGTGATTTCCAAGAGGAGGATTAAAATGTAACTATCGGAAAAAGCCAGGTTAAAAAAGAAAGAAAGATGACACAAAGAAAGCCAAACAAATTCTGGCAAACATGTCCTTAAACATTGTGGGAGACTTTCTGCTCAGGTAGAAAAATTAACAAAACGCTTAAATGCTCCCTGCCCTCCTTCAGTTTGACAGTGTGTTGGACTGGTAACTGTGCAGTCTGATTCTGTATGATTCTGCTGAAACCGTAAACTAGCTAGTCTGCATCATATATTTAAAGCACATGCTTTCCACCAAAGTATCCTAGGAACTGTAGTTTATTAAGGGTGCTGGGAATGGTAGCTTTGTGAGGGGAAATCTACAGTTCTCAGGATTTTTTTGGGGGGGGGTCATGTGCTTTAAATGTATGTTAGGTACACAACCCTAGTTGGGGCTGCAATCCCATATACAAGCTTGCCTGGGAGTAATCCTCTAGGATTGTGCCACTGGGTCTGGTTTACGCAGATAGCTGGTGGAGATGGAGAATATGTGTTAGCATCCTAGGGTGTCAGAAAGAAATGTATGACTTCAGAAGGCAGGTGGTGGTTGGTTTTTGTTTTGTAATGCTTCCTTAGGTTTTGTGTTTTTAAGCACCCTATACCTGGTATCGTAGCATATTAGGGAGTGAGGTGTGCTAGAAGCTTTCACCCTGGTTTTTTCCCCCCTTAAAGAAACACTTGTACGTCATGTTTTGATTTTAAACAAAATAGTAATTTTTAAAGAGCAGCCTGACTTGCAGCCCAAGTGGTGCAATGCATTCTGGCATCTTATTTGGCTGAGAGAGAAAGAGAGATATACGTTTCAACATGAGGGAAGACCGGTTTGGGAGTTGGCTGATCCTTTGAAACATAAATGCACTTGTAAATGTTTCATTCAGCCTGAACACGAAAGTGGCCTAAATCTTGCGTTTCCCCGAGGGAATTGGGAGGGATGAATAGACTGAAAGTGCTCTCCCTCAGCCTCCACTCCGCACCTTCGTAAACATTCCTGTTCCTGGTTCGTGAAATCTTTTGTATATCCAACAACGTGATAAAGATCCTGCTTTTTCAGGTTTATCTGCTTTTTCGGGGCGGGAGAGCTGTTGTACCATTTCCTCCCCAAATTCTCACTCTGTTCCGCAGGACCTACTCGCGCGCGTTCCGTGTCTCACTCGCACAGCCCCAAATCTCGCATGCAGAGGCATTCAGAGTTTGGGTTTGTCTGTCCCGTCGCTGCAGCTTCTTTACTTCATCGCGTTCAGGGTGCGCGCGCGCGATCTTCATTCATTCATTCATTCTCCCCAAACTTCGGCAACTTTTAAGTTCAGAGCGGGAGGGGACTTGCCGGCTTAACGTGGCTTCTCCACTGTCAAATGGAGGGAAACTGTCTGTGTTTCTTCTCTCCCCACCGCGTTAAATAGTCGCGGCGATGCTCTGTCTGCTGCAGGACGCTATTCCTCAGGGCTACTCGCTGGGGCAGTGGTTGCCCTTCATTCATCGTCCCTTCGGGGATTTCTCTCTGTAACAGCATTCTAAGGGCCGCGCCGTCCAGCCCCACCCCGACTACAACTCCCAGGGTGCATTCCAAACGAGACCGGGCCTCGCGCTGCATGCTGGGAGCTGTAGTCTTGCCGCCGCCGCGCCTTTGCTCTCGCCCCGAACGCGAAATGGACTCGTTCCTCATTCGCTCTTCCAGGCCTCCCGCGGCTCCTGCCTTCATTGCCCGGGCTGAATGCGACTCTTTATCCCTCAGGCGCACGAGCGGACCCGCGCCCCGCTCTTCACCCCTTGAGCGAGCAGCCATTTACAGCCGCCTCAGTCGCCCACCACGCCGGAGGGCAGCTTAGCTCGGGCGTCGACCGCGGTGCCTGACGGGAGACGTAGTCCCTGCCCTCCGCCCTCCTCGCTTCACGCGGCGGGGCTCCGTCCCAGCGGAGGACTTCCCTTCCCATGGTGCGCGGCGGCGACAGAGGGCCACTTCCGGGGCGCGGCGGCCGACGGGAAGTGCGGTCCCTTCCCCTCGCGCCCTCCCTCCCGTCGCATTGCACAGCCCCCCTCGGCGGGACTCGGGCTCCCAGGTTGCCCCGCGCTCGGCGCTTGAAGGCTCCTGCGGAGGATTGTTATTGTGGCGGCCCGGCCCCCCTGGGCTCCTCTCAGTGTTTAAAGATGGCGGCGGCGGCGGCTTCGGCGGGAGGCGGCGGCGGCGGCGGCAGCAGCGGCGGCTCGTCCGGGGCCTCGCAGGCGCGGGGCCGCTTCCCCGGCCGGCCCGGCGGGTGCCGCGCGCGGGGCGCAGGGGCCGGCAGCCGCGCGAGGGTCTCGCTGCTGGCGCCGCGCCTGCTGGTCTGGGCCGCTCCTGGGGACGGGGAGCGGGCCGCGACGGACACCACCCTGGGGATCCTCCTGGGCCTCAGCCGGAGCTGGCGCCGCCTGCAGGGCCTGCTGGGGGACAGCAGCAGCAGCAGCAGCAGCGGAGGCGGCAGCAGTGGGGGCGAAGAGGAGCCGGTGAGATTCCCTGCAGCTGGTGGGGCTGGGAGGCTGCGGGCCCCGTCTTGACAGGGGGCGCGGGAGGCGCTGCGGAAGCCCACGCTCCCCGTGGGGTGGGGTCGCGCCGAGTGCACCCGCGCGATGGTGCTCAGCTGTTCAAGGGGGGGGGGCGCAGAAGCGCTGGAGCCGTCCTCTTCTCTGGCAAGACCTGGGCTGGAACCGCATTGCTTTTTCACTCCCTTCATCGATGCATTTCTCCAACAGGAGCGCGTGTTCGTGGTTGGTTTAGGTTCTTAATTGTCGTGGGGGTGGGGAGGCTTGTTGTGGCTGATGCGAACACTGCCACAGAGCTCACCTGCAAAGTAGGGCAGGATCCCTGGAGTTTGCGCCCTTCCTCCTCTCCTTTTTCCTGCTTCCTGGGCTGGAGGCTGGAAGCTGGCCTTAAATCCCATGCTTGTGCTTCCTGGGCTGAGCTTAGATGCTCTCCCCCCCCCCTACAGGAAATTGGCTTTGGGGGTGTGTGCGTGAGGGTAGCGCTGGTGGTGGGAGTCTAGCTTGCTTGTGAGGATGAGCTGGGCCTCCTTGCAGGGGAGGTAAGTTCGTCTGCTGGTACATGGTGGCCCTGCCCACTGGCAGTGTGGGATTTGAGGCTGCAGGCATGTCCAGGAGCAAGTCCTGTTGAGCACAGAAGGGGTGCTTCTGTGTCAACAGACCTGGATGATAAGGGGGTGCTTTGTTCAGCTGTCAGGATCAGCTTCTCCTTTATGCAGGCTGTGCCTCCCACTTTGGATTGCTGCATGCAACACTTTTATCAGGTAGCCATGGTGAACAGATGCTGCCCTCCTTGGGGGGGAGAGACAGAGGAGGGATTGCCTTTGAGCTTCCCTGTTGTTTGCACACAGCTTCTTCTTCAATAGGTGCTTTCAAACTTAAGGCGGTTTGGGCAGAATGGCCCTGTCTCTGGCTAGGCAGGGGTGTGGTGCGATCAGACATATGGGGCTTTTGTTCCTACCTTGGTCCTTGAAAGCAGAAAGCTGACAGCGCTTAGTCACCTGCTCTGCTGTCTCCTCCCTGCTCCTGTAGCATTAGACACATGGGAGAAACTAGCCTAACCAGGGATGGCCTTCACCATACAGAGATTCTTCCAGCAATTTGGGAAAATAGCTTCATTCTTCGAAAGTTTCAAGCTGCATAGAGGTAAATTGTTGCTGTTCACCAGGGAACAAGGGGAATCAATATGAGGGTGATGGAAGGCTTGTGTTGGAAGAATGGAGTTTTCTTAGGGTTTTCTAAGGTGGGGAGGATGGGTGTTTGGGTGACTTTCGAGTCCCCGGAGAAATATGCTAGAAAGGATCGTAAAGAAATGTCAAGAAAGGAAGCAGTTATGACTGAGCTGGGCTGCTGCTTGTCTTTCACTATTGTACACCTATCCTCAGCTGATTGCAAATGAGAGTTAAAAGTTAATCTCCTGAAATCTTGCTGCAGTGCAACATGGGACACAAACATTTAGCAGAGTCTGAGAGTGAAACTGAGGTAAGGGACAAGTTATCGGCTGACTGACTAGCCGGTATCTGGGCTTTATTTAAGAAACTATTAAGTTTTGTTCTTCTCTTAGTAGTTAACTGAATTTCAGGGGCTGGTTTTCTCTTGAAGGATTTCAGTTTCATGAAGATTTGACTACCTCTGCCACCAATGGGAAAAGCCTAGCTTCCAGAATTCAGTGTCTTTGGCCTGGATGAAGTTGACAATGACTACCTGTTGTTTTGTAACTGTAAAAGTGATGCCCTTTATGTATATTGCTAGCACAGGGGGGTAGTGCCTTCAAGAAAAGCACTGACATTGCAATGGGATGATTTTTTCTGTGCTCCCAGGTGTGTATCCATACCCGTTTATGTTGTGTGTCCTGGGACAGCTGTTTAGGTGTGCCTCATTTCAGGTACAGTACAAACAAATTGCCAGTGCTTGGTCTGAGAGTCTGTGCAGTCTGTGATTTATGGAATAGCACAAGAAAGCAGGAAGACTCATTTGTGGTAGTTGCAAGTTGCTTCTTTGCCCTCAGCTGGTAAATCTGCTGGGTGGTGGTAGGGAGCTTGATCAAATCTCTATATTAAAACAAAATGCAAATATATTTCCACATAGAGAACATGGGTATTTGGCAGCGGGGGTGGGGGCGGTTTCAAGCCTTGCCTATTCCCTGGCATGTGAGTCTTGTACATGGTCGGACTCTTTTTTTGGGTGTATGAAGAAGCATTCTGTCTTGTGAACCCACACCTGCCCTATGAAGTGTCCATTGTAGATGGAAGTGTATTTACAGTGTGATCACATCTTACATCAGGATTTGGTTCCAAGGGTTCTGTGTATACATAAAAATTACACATACCCAAACCCTTGCGGCTACTGGGTGATGGGAAAAGAGAAATAACTCTCCCCGCCCCAGTACTCCCATAGCTCGCACACCAAACAGGCCTTGCCTCGCAAGCAAGGCAGAGGTCTTAAAAGCTATTTTTTCACACTGGGTTACCCCCAGAGGATCCAGTTCGAAAGAGCTTTTAACTTTCCACCTTGCTTGGATTTAACTTGCGCGATTTCAGCTATCTATCTTCAACCATGTATGGTTGAAATTGTGCAAGTTAAATGCATGTAATATGTGATTGTACTGTGCTTTATCTACTCAGTTTATATTCTGTCCTTCCAAAGGAGCCCACCACCTTTGTTTTGTAAGCATCTCGTCTGACTAGACCTTTGCAGATTGTCTCCTTTCTGTTGTTGTTCAAGGGAAAGCACAGGATGGGTATTTTTAGATGGCAGATTTTGGTCCCCTAGTAAATTAAAAAAGTATGCAGGTGCCTAGCAGTTAGTTTTCCAGAAGATGCAAAAGGGACCAGTTTTGAAAGCGCCCTAAGCTAAGAGGTTTGAGAACTATTTGGCACAAATTGGGCTTCTTAGGGTGAGATGGCCTATTTTCTAGGAAGACTTGGAATGTTTGTAGGAGAAAGGAAGAGGGCTACTCAAGGTAAGAAAGCTTCTGCTTGACCTGTCCATAGCACTAGAAACTTGGCTGAAAGCACACAAGGACAGCTAGTGACCAGAGATGCATGTTTTGACAATTTGATAGATTTTGACTGGGTGGTCAGAATATACTGGAAGGCCATCACCTTGGCAGGGAGTGACTTCAGCCTGTGGAAAGAGGGCTTGGTGAAATCACTTGGGTAATCAGCTTTCCTTGTGATTAAATCCATCTCTTGCTAGTGGCTGTTGCTGTCTTTGGTCAACATGGGGAACCTGCAGCACTCCAGATGTTGCTGCATTTGCACTTCTGTCAACCACAGCCAGCATGCCCAATGGCTAGGTTATGATGGAAGTTGTAGCACAGCAACCTGTGGAGGGCCACAGGTTGCCACCCCTGACATAGGCACTGGAAACTGATATGTGGTTCTCAGCACTTGTAGGGCTACACAGTTTGGGTTCATCCATAGAAAAAGCATTGATGGCATTGTAAGGTTTCCTTGGTAAGAGGTTTCCGACAACCACAGATTGTCTTGTAAAGCATGTAGCCACAAAGGGAGTGTTGGATGCATCCTAGAGTACAGTTCCAGTCAACATGTCTTGGTGTGTGCACTCAGTTCATAAGGGTGGGGAACCTTAGGCTCAGGAGTCAAATGTGACCCTCCAAGCCTCTCTGGCTCTTGAGACTGTCACCAGGGTGCACACCCCCACTGGCTCTGCCTGGCACCCTCCTTGAGTGTGGTGTTTTTTGGTTTTTTTGCAAATTTGGAATGTGTTCCTGAACACAAGACCCTTGCTTGCCTGGGTAAGAATAGAGAGGGAAGTGTGAGTGTAAAGAAACAAGCATACTGTACAAAGGGGGAAAATGTGTATTCATTGTTCTGCCCCCTAGGCAGGTTGTCTAGAAGAGAATGTAGGCCTCTGGCTAAAAAAATGGTTCCCCAGCTCAGATTTAGAGCAACAGGCACCTTGTGTAAATGCAGTGTGCCATAGAATGCACCCCAGAATCCTCTGCAATGTGCAGGGGATACTGGGCAGACAAATTACTGTAAAAAGAAACTTTGGAAGCCTATGGCAATAAGAATTGGTCAAAATATTTAGTGTACAGTGGAACCTTGGTTTTCGAACTTAATCCGTTCCGGAAGACCATTCGGCTTCTGAAAAGTTCGAAAACCAAGGATCAATGGGCTGGCTCCAAAGTCAATGGAAAGAAATGAATAACGTGCCTTGGAAGCCATTCAGCTTCCGAAAATCATTCAAAAACAGAGGCATTTAGTTCCGGGTTGTCGGCGTTCGGGTTCCGAATTGTTTGGCTTCCGAAGCGTTTGATAACCGAGGTTCCACTGTACAGGGGACTTGCATGCTTCCTGATGACAAAGGAGATGTGAACTGGGAATAACAGCTGAGGTCGCTTTTAAAACACCCTCTAATTTACAGGCAGTGCAGAGAAGAGCAGATCCCTCCATCGTGTCTACAGCTGGGCATAAAATCACCGGCTTCTCCTGCAAGTTTAGGTAATCCCTACCATATGAGTACTAAGAATTCCACCTTCACCCAAGGGGGGAAAACACCCAACCAAATACTAACCATAAAAGAACTGGTGGTGTGTGTACCCACATATTTCTCCCTTGTTGAGTATGGAAGCGCAGTTATTTTCTGTTTCTTTGGTTGGTTAAATAGCTAATATCTCAGCACTTTCAAGGAGAAAACACCACTAGTGGTAACTGAGCCCCTACATTTCTTTATGCAGGCTACCCCTTTGCCATGGTTGAAATGTAATCATCTTTGTATCTCTGGTTCATGCAACAGCTATTGCACGACCCCTGGCCAGAACCAGTTGTGTTTTGCATTTCCACAAGATGGCTGTACACGTGTGGAAAGTTCTTACTCACCACAGACGATCTGGCTGCAGGTGTTTTTCAAACCTGTTCCATCGGGTTGCCCTTGGAACAGAGTTTGGGTCACAGCCGTGCATGTGTCTATTGCAGGCCTTCCCCAACATGGTGTCTTTCCTTCCAAATATTTTGGACTGAAAAATTCCATCTCCCCTGAGTGTGGGCCAAACTGGCTGGAGTTGACAGGAACTGTAGTCCACAGTATCAGTAGGGCACCAGGCTGTGGAAAGCTGATGTGCAGATAACAGCTACTCTGGTGCTTTTCAGTAGTGGCTCCCCATTTGTGGAATGCTCTCCCCAGGGAGACCCGCCTGGCACATCACTAGATACCTTTAGGTAACAACATTCCATTTTAACCAGGCTTTCAGTTTTTAACTTATCTATGACCACCTGGAGTGGAAGGGATGTTTTTAATGTATCTCCCCCCCCCCCTTTGGTTTTGATGTATGTATTGAGGGAAGGGGTTGTTAGTCACTTTGAGTTGTTGTGGAATAATAATAATAATAATAATAATAATAATAATAATAATAATAATGGCGTTCCAGTAAGCTGTTAACGATGTTTGGTATACCAGTCCATAATGTGACCAGTGTCAGAAATGGCCATGTGAGGTTGAATGGCATTCTTCCTCGCAGCCAGGTAAGAGCTAGCTCCAGTTACTGCTACTTTGATAACCATCGTAACAGACACATGGGAACTGTCAGGAAACACTTTCCCTGCTTGCTATTGTGTTGGAATAAAATATTCTTTAAAAAACACACACACCTGGGAAGCCCTTCAGTAACCTTTACCAAAAGTATAATACTGGCACACCTAGACAGGGCCCTTGTTTGCCTCTGTTTCATCAATTCCCATTTCCTCCACTTTCTGTGTCTGCAATGGACAATTACCCACAACAGGTCAGGGAGGGCATGGGTGGATTAAGACACTCTAGAGCAGGGGTAGACAACCTAAGGCCCATGGGCCACAAGCGGTCCATGGGGGTTGTTTAACTGGTGTATGAGCTGCTCCTGAACCAAGCTGCCCACTCAGTGACTCCCCGCATGCTGCACTAACCCGGCGTGGTGCAGGGACTCGCTTCCGCAGTGCCAGAAATCGCGTCTGCGCATGCACAGACACTGGAAATCGCATCTGTGCAAGCACTGGAAAGTGCTTCTGTGCAGACGCCGGAAATCACATCTGCACAGATGCAGACGCCGGAAATTGCGGGCGCACACGCAGTCCAGCCCATGAAGGGCTCTCCACTGAAGTGAACCGGCCCAGGCGAGGTAAACCTTGCCGACCCTTCTCTAGAGATCAGTATTTGGCTTGAGACATATTTGTTGAATTTTTTTTTCCAGAATCACAAATCGGTGATAGAGAGGGAAAAATACACCCTAGGATTGCTCCTCAAAATATAAGGATGGTTGGTTCATCGTCTTGCTGTTCTTGAGTCCGGGTTCAAGTGTTCAGCAGGAGGTGTTATGCAGTGTGTCTCAGCTTGAGCATGCATATGAGCGATAGCCTATATGGAAGCATCTTTGCATAATCTCCCTATTGTTCCATCAGGAAAGGAGTTTTGACAGGCTGCCTGCCCTTGGAGTGCCAGTTGCATGCGTGCAAGAAGATTTCGATACTGCATTTAAGTGTTCAATATCCCTGTGCCTTCTGTGACAGCAGAGCCTTTGTGAACCCAGTCCTGCGTGTCCTCTGTGGTCTGTGAACAATGTGACCTTCACATCATGAACTATGGAGTTAGCTGTTTCCCCCCAGTAAAGCTGTCCACCTGTTCAAATAAATGTTGGCTGATTAATTGGATGCGTTTTGGTTGGTTAATGGATTAAGATCCATCCCAGGGTACATGTCTGATGGGGGTACATGACAACACAGCCACCTTGCTGAAACTAAACTGGACGATGGCCAGGGAACCCCACAAACATCGCTTTGAGTTCCACGAAGGAAGGAAGGCAAGATACAGGTGTGCTAAAATAAAAATTAAAAAATCTGCAGAAACCGGCATGCAAGAGGCCAAGCGATCGTTTGTAACAATAAGCAGATTTCTTCTGTTTCTAGATGATGTGCGGGCATACGTTGCATCAGGTGTTCCAAAATGCATTTTTCTTTCTCCCACTGGGAAGAATCTCATGGCACCTTGAAGCCTGGAACATTTATTATGGCATATGCTTTTGTGGACTAGCGTCCTCTTCACCAGATGCCTGAAATATAATTGGGATTGTGTGTTTTTTAAGGTCCCAGCCACACCATACATTTAAAGCACATTTATGCCACTTTTAACAATTCTAGGAATCCTGGGAACTGTCGTTTGCTCCCCAGCTTACTAGTGCCAGGAGCTCTGCATTATTGCCAACCTTGTCTTGTTAATGGTCACTCACTTAGGTTTTTTCATAATTTCTCTGTCTGTTGTTTATGCATTTTGTTTCCTTCTGGCTTCACTGCTCCCTACCACTGCGCTCAAAAAATGTACATACGTCTCTACCAATTATTTAAAAAATGCTTCATACATCTGACAAAGTGGATTGTAGCCCATGAAGGCTTATGTCTACCTTAGATTAGTCTAAGGTACTACAGCGTTCTTTGCTGTGTTTGCTGCCCTTCTGGAACTGCCCTATTGTGATGGTCATCTGCAATTTTTATGAACACTTGTGTTACAGTAATATTAAAACAATTCACTCGCTTAATCAGGGGCACCTTTTTAAGGCGATTGTTCAGTTCCATTTCAAAGTTTTAATCAAACGTTGCAGCTCTAGTCTTTTATATTGATAAATGACACATGTAGGGGGAATGCCTGTTAGGATGTGTGGGGTTTCTTGTCTGGAAGGAGGGCTTGCCAACCTGCCTGTGGGTGCTTGGCCACCCAGGTCTGCAGGTGCCCTTATTGGGAGGATAGGGAACCTTGGGGCCGATGTGCCCCCTACAGCCTTTTCTGTGTGACCTTCAAGAGTCTCACTAGGCCACACCTCTCAGTCCTCCCTCATTCCTTCCTAAAGTGCCTAATGGCGGATCTTGCCTGCCTGGGTGGAGGTAGCTATAGGTGTATAGACACCACTAGCTTTCATGTGTCTGGAACGTAGCCTACTGTCACATCCATTAACATGCCTATTTTGGTTGCTGATCCCACCCACCCCAAGCATTCAGCCCCAGAAGATTGTCCATTAGGAAATGACTCCCTTACCTACTACCTTCCCGTAGGATTTAATGGCAACCACTCACTTACATAGGAGAAAGCCAAGAGGTGCCCTTGGGGACACCTTTGTGGAGGGGCCTTGGTCTGATCCCCTGCTCCCTCCTCCCATCGCTGAGGCTTTCTTCTGTATCATACTAGAGGATTACCAGGACCCAAACCTTGGTATTTTCTAGCTATATAGTGAGAGGGAGAAAACGCAGTTCTCGAGACAGGAAAGGCACCTCCCTATTTCTTTATCCCCCACCCCCCAAATTCTCCAGGATACTTGCTGTAAGCTGTCAGGCCTTTGGCAGGTCAGTTGTCTTCCCTCTCCATCCTCAGTTTGTTATCAACGGACGCATGAACATTCCACATATCAAGCTTCTCTCAGCCCTGGACTTCCTGGATAGACTTGCACAAGCTCTAGTCCGTCTTAGTTATGTGTAGGGTATACTGGTGTTGATGCTGGAGTGGGGCAGGTCTAAAAGCAGAAGACGTCACCCGCAAGTGCCTATTTGCATGCAGAGACTCTGCATGATTGGGAAGCCTAGTTGCATGGAGCCCTTCTCTGTGAGTTGGTGTCTGCACACAGCATGTTGTTGCAGAAGGACAACTCAGCCCGGGGTGAGGGGAGACCTGCTGTGTGCATGAGTAACACCTGAAGAGGGCGTTTCTGGCTGAATTCTGGTTCCTTAGACAGGGATTGGAAGCTTACACCCAGGGGCCAAATGTGGCCCTCGAGCTTGCCCTCTGAACTCTCCCCAGACCACAATCCTCACTGGCCATGCTGTGCCCCCCAAGTGCTTTTGCCTGGCTAGAATGTTGTTGCAGTGCCCATTTTGCCTCTGGTTCCACCCGCCATTTATATTTCTTCCTTAAATGGTGGCCCTTAGGCTGAAAAAGTCTCCCCATCTCTGCTTTAGGGGTGTGTGTGTGTAGAGCAGTGTTTCCCAAACGACATTTTAGGTGAAGGAAAAGAAAATAACCCAAACCACCTAACATGAACCTGTGAGCTTAAGAGGATCATTATGGCAGTTGAGCCTCTACATCAGTGTTTCCCAAACTTGGTTCTCCAACTGTTTTTTGAACTATAGTTCCCATGATCCCTGGCCACTGGTCCTGCTAGCTAGGGATGATGGGAGTTGTAGTCCAAAAACAGCTGGAGAACCAAGTTTGGGAAACACTGATGTAGAGGCTCAACTGCCATAATGATCCTCTTAAGCTCACAGGTTCATGTTAGGTGGTTTGGGTTCTTTTCTTTTCCTTCACCTAAAATGTCGTTTTGATCACAAACTTGCGTCTTCCTTTATCTATGGTTTTCCCCAAGTATGTGGACGCTGATGCCTTCTTTGTTGGTAGCCCTGTTTCTTTCCTAAACTGATAGACTCTCAGCCACCTGATTTTACTATGAGATTGAGAGAGCAATGACGCTACCTGAAAGCCCACCAGGTTTGGGACGGAGGAGAGGGTGGCAAGTTCCAGTTCTTGTCCTGACAACCCTGTTTGCTACCTCCAGTTCCCAGAAGTTGAAACCACCACTTGCTCCTGTTGTTGCAGTTTGCACACAAAACAAGGCATGCACTTATAGAGTAAAGCAAAACAAAGTGTTTGGTCCATCCCCCCATTGCTGCAGTAGCAGTGCCAACACTGAAGTATGTACAAATGTGGAACTGGGAGCACCTTTTCTACCTCATCACAACCCTGTTTTTATTTTTCTGGTGATGGACGTTAAAATATATTGTTTTCCTTCTTCCTGCAGCCCAGAAGTGAGACTAGTCTGAGCTGTATGGATGAAGGGAAAGTTTTTTTGTTTTTTTTTAATAGATATTTATTAAAGTTTCCAAATTAATACAAAAAACAAAAAACAAAAATACACAAAAAATAACAAAAATACAAAAATACAAAATTAAAAAACAGTTAAAACAAATATCATTTCCATTACTTGTTTCCATTAACTTGTTTCCCAGACCTCCTCTCACCTCCCCCTTTTGTATTCCAATTCGAATTCTTAACTCAACAAATTCTTATTGTAACTTATTTATAACTTATTATAACTTATTGCTCAACCTTTGCATTACAGCTGGTAACCACTTAATTTCTGTCCAACATCATTCTAACATTCATTAATTTTGTAGTATTTCTGCAGATAGTCTTTAAATTTCTTTTCCCTAGGCTCGGATTCTGCCAGTCATTTCTGCCAGTCCCATATAGTCTATCACCTTCATCTGCCATTCTTCCAGAGTGGGTAAATCTTGTGTCTTCCAAGATGAAGGGATGAAGGGAAAGTTTTGCCCCCACTGTAATTCATTTCCCACAGGAATGGATAGCTGCCATTCATTTCCATGACATAAAGTATAGGGGTGAACTGGTACTACACCTGCCCTGCTGATCTCTCAATTAAGAAGCAAGTTTGCATCTAACTGCATAGTCCTATCCTAGTTTCTTTTTCTTGGCCAAATCACACCAAGTGCTATCACTGACATTTGTAAGCTGCTCTGGGGCCCTCTTTCTGACTGAAGAATGGGGTAAAATAACAGTTACCCCACCTGATCCGCTCCCTTAGCTGAACACAGGTTTGGTCTCACCTGTCGGCTCAAACATACTGAGAATTTTGGAATGGAACCCAGAGTTCTGTCTCACACCATTCATTGCACTGAACAGAGAGCAACAGTTAGAAAATGAAGAACTCACAAGAATTATAAGGAACTTTCATTTCCTGGCTGGTTGCTCTCTACTGCAGTAGTAGACCACATGTTCTGTGGTGCATTTTGAGATGATCCTGCTGAATTCTCTTGGTGCAAAAGTGCTGAAAACTCTTTCTGGAACAATGAGCAAATTCTGAATAGTAGGCCTTCCTTTGACAGTCTATTACAGCTATACTATATGCACACAGTGGAGAGAAAGGAGGAAGCATTGGCTAGGTAGGTGTTACTAGGTTTGCACATATGTCATATCCAAATCAGCACTGAATAGCAGCATCTAGCCCAGGGTTGAGGAACCTTTGACTCTCCAGAGATTGCTGGTTCAACAGAGCCCATCATCTCTGACTATCCGCCAGGTGGGGTGGTTCTGATGGGAGTTGGAGTCCAGCAACTTCTAGAGGACCACAGGTGCCACAGCTCTGATATAGACTAAAGCATATCTTGGTGCATGTGCAGTGCATATCCACAGCTTACAGCAGCTGTCTACTACCAGTAATGCTTCCCCTTTTGCAGCACAGCTGCATGGGGATGCAGAAGGACTTGAATTCGAATTTAGAAGCTGTTGAAGCAACCACCCAATTTATAGCTGCAAATGTTAGAGAATGTGAGAATCCACAAAAAATAGGTAAAGAGGAATAATGGCTCTCACGCCTTCCTGTTGATCTTCTCCAGGAGTTGCTCCATCCATAATCTGATGTACATCTGTCACTAAGCGGCCATTACCTCCAGCCTTGCATGCAGTGCCTGAGAGTTCCCTAAATTTCTTTGGGACCTTCAGAATCAGTCCCCCAACATGGATAAATTTCTGGCTATGTCTGGGGTTTTTGTGTTTGCTGAGACCCAGACTATCACCTTTCAGAAGAGTGGGACAGCAGGCCCAGGAACTTTCTCTGCACATCCAAAGATGAGTCCACTATGTGCTCAGATGTGGGCCTGAGGTTACTTTGTATAGATGTAGGGAAACTGTTACATAGCACTTGGGTTTCCATGTAAAGTAACCCATGTGTTGGACTGATACTCTTATACACAGTGTGTCAGTTGTGAATGGATCAATCATCTGAGACCCTTTTTTGTGGAGTGCTCTCTCTGGGAAGGCTCACCTGGCACCTTTGTAAGATACCTTTAGGCGCTAGGCAAAAACATCCCTCTTCCCCAGGCTTTTGGCTAATTAAACCATCTTATGACCTTTTAAAGTGGGAGTATTTTTTTGCTTGTGGTGTGTATTTTTTTTCCTTCATATTGTAAACTGCTCAGGGATTCTTGGATGAAGTTCAATAATAGTAGTAGTAATAGTGGTAGTAGTAATAATAGTAATAATAGTAATTAATAATAATAATAATAATAATAATAATAATAAATGACTGACTTGTCCTGTAGTACTCACAGCAGCCACATACGGAAAAAGCTTTGATTGTTGCTCCTCTGAGAAGTGCAAACTGGCCATTTTGCACACAGTTCCCAGCAGATGTACACATGTTTTGGTGTCTGTATGTCCATACATTTGAATAAGCTCTGTGACACTTCTCATCAAACAAATCTGAATGATGCCGAGTAACTCTGCAGGGCGTATTTTTGGACATGTGTCTTCCTGCTCTGCCATTAACACTTTGTACACAGCCCTGCCCAGGTGTTTTGTCTATTGTACGCTGCCCTGGAATCTGATTGAATAAAGTGTGACTTAGAAATGTAAATAAATCCTCCCCCTTTATTTTCAAAGAATTGTATGGGCAGTGGTGGTGATGGGGAGACACCCCAGAGTTGTGCAGCGGTGTTGGAAGAAAGGGGTTTAACCTTGGCTACATGGGTGACCTGCTGTAAGGAAAGGGCCGGGTGGTTTCTTCCTTGAACGTGACCCTCACTTGTGACTCCAGTTCCTTCTCTCTTGCCTGGCAGAAGGAGTTCCTGGGCTTCCACTCAGAGGATGACGCCTCTCAGAGCTCTCTGCGTGCTGCTCTACGGTTTAAAAGAGGTAAGGGTGCCATCTTGGTGGTTTTCTGGCTGATGTGACAGTGGTCTGGAGCATCTGCACACACATTTAAGTCCCAGCAATAGCAACATGGAAAAACAACACATAAAAAACCGATTAAGAAATTCTGTTGAACAGAAACAAGCATAGCCAGACTAAACTAATAATAATAATAATAAAGCACAGCATTCTGTCAGAAGGCCAGACTACATGTTACATGTTAACAGCATGTTTAGATTATGTGCGACTTTCTTGCAAAAAAAAGCAGGCACAGGGAGTCTAGATGTGGTGTTTTTTGTTACAAGAAAGCTATCCAAAGCAAGCAATTCATTATATTAATTAGTTGCCCTGCTTGTGTGTCTTGATCTTCAGCTCATGGAACACTGAGATCAACTTTATGTAGTGAAAATAGACAGCTACCAATGCCATAGTACAGGTGAGAAAATGAAACAGTTACAGTATAAAAGCAGCATCCAAAATTTGAACTAAAACAGCAGCAAAGGTAGCCTTTAGCTAATTAAGCCAACTATGGTCTTTTAAACTGGGTGGGTAATTTTTTTGTTTTGTTACTATGTTATGCATTTTTGTGTTTTGATAACATACACGGCCACCCTGTGATCCTTGGATGAAGGGTGGCATAGAAATTTAATAGGCAATGAGAAGCCCAGCTCTTTTCCCATCTTTTTGTCATGCCATTTGCCTTAGCTCAGTTGCATGCCTACCAGATAGGGAGTTTCACATTTGTTCCTAGCAAATTGTGTCTTCTTGCTTTCTGTTGTTACAAGGGCTGCCAACCGATGGAAGAACGTTTAACTGGTTCATCATCTGACTTGCAAAGAGTTGATTGAGATTTTTAAAAAATGTGTTTTATCACAGCTTCCCTATAGGTGCATTCTGGAGAATACTGAAGAGAATCTGAGAGAACATTTATTTAACAAAATGTATAGACCACTTAATTTTAAAAGAAAGAAGTCTAAGCAATTTATATAAAATAGCATTTTCTTATTAATTTCTTTATATATTGATAAATTCAACAAACTTTAAAAGAAAGTCAAAATGTGGATAAAATCTGCAGCTTAAAGACAAGTAGACATAAAAAAACCAAATAAAAATTATGTGTCTGGCTAGGCTTGCCTAAACAAAAGGGAGTTTTTAGTAGGCACCAGAAACAAGACAGTGACTGTCATATCAAAAGGCAGGGAGCTCTGGAGCATAGGTGCTGAAAAGTCTTGTCTCCTCAAAAGTGGGGAATACATGTTACTAATCATTGGTCGAAGAAAATGCCTTCTTCAGTGTCCTGCTATGTTTTTCTGCTAGTAAGGAATTATGGGTGCTGCCTGTCTCTGTGCACATGCTGTCAGTGGTGCCACCTGGAAGCAGTTGTTTGCTTACTGTAAGTGACCAGTCCAAGGGTTTAACCGTTTTGACAAAATTGTCTGCAAGTTGAAGTATTGAGCATCCTTCAGCTCTCTGGAGGAGCGCTTCCCAGCATGTTATATCCAGGGCCTGGTGCTGTACACACTGCCCTTGTAGGTTGGAAACTCCAGAGGCATTTTGACAGCCAAGGTTTCCTTCTCTCCTTGCAGGTGCAGTGCTGGCGGCACGTGGTCGGAAAAAAAGGGGGCTTGCTGAGGACACCCTTTCCAAGCGTCTGTCGAAGCAGAGAGCTGTGGAATCCCAGCGGGAGCGGATGGTGAAGGCTTTGGCTGAGCTGCTTCAGAGCAACAAGGGGTCTCCAGCAAGGACAGATCGGCTGTCGGCTTCCAGCCCCCAAGCTGGCAGCATGCTTCCTGAGCAGCCTGAAGCAGACCCAGAGCCTGGCGACCCCACGAAACCCTCCGTCTCCCCTGCCCTCCCGTCCCAAATGGAGAAGGACCTCAACTCTGTTGTGTCGCCCAGGCCGCGAGGCCGGCCACGGGGCTCTTTCACAAAGAGGCTCGTTGCGAGACCCAAGCCTCCTTGTCAAAGCACCAAAGCTCCAGATTCCACCCTGGAACCCAGCAGCAGAAGCAGCCCTCGGTCACCCTCGCCGTGCCAAGCGGCCAGCCCCTCCCCTCCGCCCCAGGAGCCCCCGAAGAAGCCGCCACTCATCCTGAAGTTCTTCTCAAAGGCCAAGCGGCACAAGTCCGGCCAGCTGGTGGTGACCCACGTCCGGCTAAAAACTCCCGGGCACAGGAGGGGCCGCAAGAGGAAGTGGAGCGTTGTGCCGAGGAAGGGAATCTCCCCGCTTCCTTCCCGGTCTGTATCGGAGTCAGAGGCACCTTTGTCAGAGTCAGACGGGTCTGCCCCAGAGCCGGAACAGAAAGAGGAGTCTTCTACTCCAGGATCTCAAGCAGAAGTCCTTTTCCCAGAGCCAGAGCCCCAGCCAGAACTTGCTGCCCCAGAGCCAGAGCCAGAGCCACAACTGGAGGTGATTGCCCAAGAATCTGAGCAACTCTCAGAGGCTCCTATCCTGGAGCTGGAGGCTTCTGAGCCAGAACCAGAAGCTCCAGCACCGGGACGTGGTGTTCCTGCTTCGCCCAGTGAGATAGCTGGCCAACAAGAGCACCAGCAGCCCTGCCCGCAGAGTGACGGGTCAGGAGTTGTTTCCGAGGAGGGGACTTCCAGCATTGCCCTTTCCACGCGGGCGCAGTGTTTGAAAAGGGGTCGCGGGCGTCCTCCCCTGACCGCTACGCAGCGGGCCCAGCGTTTGGCTTCTCAGCACCTGCCAGCCAAAGCCAGGGAGGAGGCTCTAGCAGCTGCACAGCAGCCTGGCGGGCCCAGCTTCGAAGAGGCACTAGGTCATAAGGCCAACTTCCTGAAGAATATCCGCCAGTTCATCATGCCCGTGGTGAGCGCCCGCTCGTCGCGCCTCATCCGGACCCCCCGCCGCTTTATGGACGAGGTTCCGCAGAAGGCAGCCAAGCCCGTGGAAAGCGCTGCGGCGGATGGGCCTTGTGCAGACAAGCAGGAGACTCCCATGCTGCCGTTGCTGGAGACTCCCCTTCAGCTGACTCCCCCAGCCCCTAGCTCCCCTGATAAAGATACCTCTCGGGCCCTGTCGCCCCCGCCTTCCCCCAGTGTGCCCCTCCTAACTTCCTCCATTCCCGCCCTACCTGAGAAGCGCCGTTCCATCCTTCGGGAGCCCACATTCAGGTGGACCTCGCTGAGCCCCCCGTCGCCCCCCAAGGATACGGGCAAGGCGCTCTTCCATCTTCCTTGTGAAGATTCGTCTCCTTTGCTCAGTACTCCAGCGCCAACCCCATCTCCCCCGACCAAGCGGACCCTGCTGCTGCGAGCCCCCCAGTTCACACCCAGCGAGGCACACCTTAAGATCTACGAATCTCTGACGGTGTCTCCTGAGGAATCTGATCTAGTGCCTGCGTCCCCCGAGCTCAGGAGGGACCTCCCCGCACTGCAGCAAGAAGGTCTCCTGCTCCCTTACGAGCCAGTGGTGACCCGCAGTGGCAAGAAGCTGTTGGGAAGGACGAACCACCTTGCCCTGCCCCTCTTCCCAGAGGTTTCTAGGCCACTTGGGGCTCAGGGCAAAGAGCTGATCACCATGGAGGATGTCAATTCTCCTGGCGTAGTTCACAAGGTGGCCATCCGGAGGATTCTGCCTCCGTCGGCCCAAGTGGAAGAGGAGGAGGAGGAGGAGGAGGTGGCAGCTGAGAGTTCAGAGAGTGAGGGAGAGCCAGCTAGCCTGCGCTCGGAGGCACTGAAGCCCCCTCCAGAGGAGCCCAAGCCCCTTATTACCCAGCTGTCAAGCATGGATAAGGTATACAGCTTGCTCACTCGTGCCAAGGTGCAGCTGTACAAGATCGATCAGCAGAAGCACTTCAAAATGACGCCGGTAAGAGAAGCCTCAGGGGTGGGAGTGGCAAGGCTTTGGCGCGATAGGCAAGGCTGTGCATTTGTAGAAGGAAATGCCGGTGGTCTTTGGGGCCTCGGTTAATGATTTTGCTTCATCTGTTTTGTTTTTAAGTTCCATGCCCCACTGTGTACTGTTCATCAAGAGACGTTGTGGGTAAACTTAACATTAACCCTGTATAAGTGTCCACATAGGTCATTTTTTCCATTAAAAACAGAGATGGGGTACTTAGAATCATAGAATTGGAAGGGACCCTGAGGATCCTGTAGTCCAACCTCCTGAAATGCAGGAATATGCAGCTGTCCCATACGGGGATTGAGCCTGCAACCTAGGCATCATCAGCACCATGCTCTAACCAACTATGTTATTGAATCCCCATCAGCTGCATGCAGCATGGCCAGCAGTCACGACATTGGAAGGACCACAGGTTCTCCATCCCTGCATTAAAAGAAGTTGTGATAATTGGGCCAGCCAAATAAGGCTGTGACCTAAGAATCTTTCTGGATGAGACCAAAGGGTCATCCAGTCCAACATTCTGTTCTCACAATGGCCAAGCAGGACCTGAGAGCAACACCTGATCCCATTTACGCTTTCCAGGAACAGGTAGGTTCAGAGAGGAATGCAGCCTCTGATCCTGGAGACAGGGCACAACCATTGTAGTTGGTAGCCATTGGTAGACCTGTCCTCCACCAAGTTGTCATCCAAACTGGTGGGCCATGACCAGTGTTAGAAACTGAGATATGAAAGCTAGGAGCTAAATGGCACCTTAAACCTAGGTTATGGGCGCAACAACGGAATGTCTAGGTGCACTTTTTATAACAGGAACACAAAGCTGAAAATGAATGAACTGCAGCTAAAATGTTATGTTCATTTTTCACACGGTCTAGTCTTTCCCCTGCCCACCCCTCTAATATTCTTAAGAGGGTCTCTTCTCCAGTCGTCAGAAAGTAGCTGGAAGTGGGGAGGCAGAAAAAGGTCCTCCTTTCCTTCCACTCTGCAGTTTTAACCTGAAATCTTAGGCGCAGTACTGCGCCCAGAGCTCAGAAACTGCTCGCACTGATGAAATTCCATGTTGCAAAATGCACCTAGAACAATGGGAGTTTCGAGCACTAGCTATAAGTACATCTTGGGACAGGAGATCTATGCTCTGTGTGAAGAAGCATGTCCTTTTTCCTATCTGGAATCTTCCAATGTTCTGCTTCCTTGAATGACACTGGATTCCAGTCTTCTGAGGGAAGGAGAAAAACTTGCCTTTTCTAAACTAAAAGTCCCAAATATTGTAACCTTTCCTCATAGGTATAGTTGATGCATTTCCCAGGACTGGTTTGAGGACCAGAGTGTGATGGTGCCTTCACCTGGTGATATATCGTGGGTGAAACCGCCATCGGTCCTGAGTTACACTGCCACCAGCGCCCGGAAGGAAGAACAAGCTGCATTGGCTGGGGCCCCACGAGACCCCGGGGTGAAACTGCTGGCATTCCTGCTGAGGCGGCTTCACCCCAGTGCATCGTGGGGCCCCACCCAATGCAACTTGTTCCTCCTTCTGCTTTTCAACATCGTGATGTATCACGATATCATGGTGTTCGATTGGTGATAAATCGCAACATTGAAAAGCTGATATCACCCAGCCCTTCTCATAGGCGAGTTGCCCAGCCTCGAAACCATCTTGATTTAACATTACATTGGCAGTTTTATTTTCAGTCCCTTTCCCTAACACGGAATTTGCCCTTTCCACACTGCTGCACGCTGGGTCTGCATTTGCATCGAGCCCCAGTAACCCTTTTCCTTTTACTCACTGCTGGTTCAGAACCCCTTAACCATATATGTGATTTTTTTTTACCCAAGTGTGTGCCACTTTGCCCTTGTTTCATCGAATCACATTTGCCATCTTAATGCCCATTCGGCTAGCTTGGTTGCATCCTCACCACGCTGCACACTAGGGTGTCATCAGAGAACTTGGCCACCTCGTTGCTCATCCCTAAATGCAGGTGATTTATAAACAAGCAAAAATACTGATCCTTGGGGGAATCCGCTTCTTACATCCCTCCGTCGCGAGAACTTCCCTTTTATTTCTACACTCTGCTCTGCCACCAAGCTTTGGCCCTTCCCCCAGACAAAAAAAGACGTGCACAGCAGTTCTAAGAAAGACCAACACATGGCATGGCCACATCCAGGGCAATGTGCTAAAGTAATCAAAAGTCCTTTGCAAGGAAAATGGTGACCTGTTTAGATTATGCAGATTAAGCAGATCTACTTGTTTTGCATAACTTCACGTCCACTTGTCAGGGCTGGAAGCCAGGCAGGGTGCTGAAGGCCAGCCCCTGGCCACGGCAAAATCTGTATCTCTTTCCCACCATCAATTGATCGTTTTGTGTGTATGTCGCTTTCCCAAAATTAAAACAGTGCTCGAGGCGGCTTGCAATGTGAAAACATTTCATAACTACAAATATAACAGAAGTCATAAACAATTAATGAAACATCAAAAAGTACACATTGAACAATTTCCATGTAAATCATAAGAAGATCTGAAATAAAGAAATGAAAAATTAGTATCAATGACCGCAGCAAACCTCCCTTCCCCACGAAACCTGCTAAGTAATACTCCAGCCAAAGAGTCTGTTCAACAGCCTCAGCTTTTGTAACTAGAGTCAGTCAGGGCCCCGCCTTCCCAGGGCAGGTGGGAAAAGGCCTGTAAGGTAGGGAGCATGTCTTCCAAAACTCACAGCTGAAATGGTCTCCACAAAACACACCCACACCTGAGATCTGATCAGTTGACCACACACCTTCAAGCCTCTGATTGTAATCTTAGGAATGTAACACTAGCTTTTTAAAGTCTGAAAGCGGAGAGTTTCTGGATGCTGAATTCTGCATTGTAGATTATGTACTGTGCTTGACTCTTACTTGGGAATACCTTTTCTACTTAAATCTGTGTCTAAAGAGTCTGGAGTTGTGTTTAAATAAGCTAAACCTCATATTCTTTGAACAACCAGAATTTCTAGGTAAGTGAAATTCTCCATTTTGCATTCAGAAAGCACTCTTTGATTTTATTACATTAACATAAAGAGCAAGCGTACATAAATCTATTTTGAAAGCTTTGTTTCTGGTTGTATAATTAATGTTTGCCCCCCCCCCAATAGTTTTGATTTTTGTGTGTGTTGATGTGGTTTGGGGAAGAAAAGCCGAGAATCCTGAAATAGACCAGTAATGCATTGCAGGGGGTTGGACTAATTAACCCTCAGGGGTTCCTTCCAGCTCTACAAGTCTATAAGTGTGGGGATGAAGGAGGGAGGGAGAGAGGCTGAGGCTGAAGGTGGTGATTGGGGTACAGTAGCTATACTGAGAGTAGAAGTCACACAGCTCCCACTGAAGCACCTCTTGTTTTCACAAGTCCCATTCAAATGGCCTTCACTTTTAGGGAGCCAAGACTGTGGGTTTCCAGTGTCATCTTTGTTTTGCTTTTTAAAGAGAGTCTGAATTTTTAGTACCAGCCATTGGACTGTCCAGTGCTTTGTAATGCAGTTAGCTAACATGGTGCCCTCCAGAAGTTGTGGACTATGTCTCCCAGCATCCCTGAGCATTGACCATGCTGGCTGGGGCTGATGGGAGTTGGAGTCTCAGCAATATCCGGACCGCACCATACATATAGGCACGTTGTTCTGCGTTTGTGCAACTGGCATCACAGATCAGTTTCCACAAACACATTAGCAGGCTGAGAGCTGCAATTATGATGGGGAGAGGCCAGTGTTGCTTGGGACATTTGGTATATGCAAAAAGAGTCTCAAATGCTAACTACCTTTCATCTGTGTGTCTCTTCTCTATAGGGGTGTCAAACAGTCAATACTGAGCTCTTTGAGACTCCAAAGGTCCCTGTTAAGCAGGAGGTGATTACTGAACTCAAAGTGGCAGAAGAGGACAGAAAAGAGGACAGGAAGCAGGTAACTGGTGCCCTATTTGCATGTGTATACAGTGGTGTAACTGAACTGCAGTTAGTGATGATGATTCTGGTTTCCAGAGCAATGGCTCCTATGTAGACACGGGTATCCTCTGTGCAGATTGCCTTTCTTGGCCTGGCCTGCCAGTGGCTTTTAGCAGTGCAGTCCTTCTCTGTACTCCTGGCAAGCGCCGGGTGGTACAGGTTCACTGAGAACTGGGGGGTGGTTTTTCAGGGCCAGCCCTGCTGTTTACCATTCATGCCCATGGCTCATCCTAATTCTCTTCCCTTGCAGGGCCAAGAGTCCCCCGTGCAGGGCCCTCGGATCAAGCACGTGTGTCGGCATGCCTCAGTGGCCCTGGGGCAGTCTCGTGCCATGGTGCCAGAGGATGTGCCGCGACTCAGTGCCCTGCCGCTGCGGGAGAGGGAGGAGATCGCTGCATCGCCCACAGTAGAGGGTGAGTGTTTGTGTGGGGATGCCAGCTTGAAGCATTCTTTATGCTCTGTGGCCTCTTTTTAAAGGGTGAGCATGATAACTTGAGGAGCGTTGAGCTGCAAGATCACAGGGCTATTAATGGGTGCACTAATATGTGGCACCTTCTTCTGTAGCTATGTGGCAAAGATGTTTATTGATCCTCGGTGGGATAACCAGGGGAGCTATAAGGAAGACTGGAAAACCAGTGTTAGCTCTGCACAGATCCTGGAGAGCGCTGCCGTCATGCCATATTCAGGGGACACTGGTTTTGGCTAGGACTGATGGTAGAGCTGGGCAATATATCAATATATTGTCCAAAACCGGTTCGAAGTCCATATCGTTCTATCGCTTTCATAATTTTTCACCTGGCAATATATTGCAAATCATGATGTATGTTAGGGCTGGGCGATACAGCATCCAAAAATGGTTCAAAGTCCGTATTGTGATACCAGTTTCATAATTTTTGACCTGGCAATATGTCACGACTTATGATGTGTATGTGTCTGTGCTATGCAAAAATCACAATGTGGAAAAAAAACTGTGAAGCCAGCCATTGCTTCTACGTAGCCCCATTCTTATTTCAGACATTGTGGTATATCAGTATATCACGTTGTTTATCTAGTGATATACCACAATGTTGAAAACCAGATACAGTTGTAGCTTGGATCCTGAACGCCTTGCAACTCGGAACGTTTTGACTCCCGAATGCCGCAAACCTGGAAGTGAGTGTTCCGGTTTGTGAACATTCTTTGGAAGCCAAACGTCTGGCGTGGCTCCCACAGCTTCCGATTGGGTGCATGAAGCTCCTGCAGCCAATTGGAAGCCGTGCCTTGGTTGTCGAACATTTTCGGAAGTTGAACAGACTTCTGGAGTGGATTCCATTTGACAACCAAGGTATGACTGTATTTCTCAGGCCCAGTTGATGGAGGTGAGGGGCTGGGCCTCCTCCAACAGAAGCCCCATGGGAGGGCACTTTCGTCCAAACAGTTCCTCACTCCAAACCTCATTGCTCAAACTCCAACTTTCTTCAGGCCTCAGAGGTTGGTGCAAAGGCTCCTGGGATTGCTGGGTGCTGTTTTCGTGCCTTTTTTGCCCCTTCTGGGCTCTTCTAGGCCCGTTTTGTCATTTTAAAATTGACTTCCGCGCATTTGTGCAGTTAAACATCAATCAGACGCACGTAGACGAGGAGTTGCCTGTACTTTATTTGGGAGGAGCAATTCCATACTTAAGCCTTTAGTTTCAAAGTGAAAATGCAGGAGCCTTTATATGGGCTGAGTTCCCTTCTTGCCAATAGCACACAGTCTTATCTAATTAAAAGTCCAACTCTTTGGAAAGCTATTCGCCAGTGGAACAGTCTCCTTTGGGAGATTGTGGACTCTCCTTCCTTGGAGGTTTCTAAGCAGAGGCTGGATGTCCACCTGTCATGGATGCTTTAGCTGAGTTGGGGGTTGGACTAGATGACCCCAGAGGTCCCTGCCAACTCGACGGTCCTATGATTCTCTGACCTAATAAATGAATCAGATCCCTTTTGTGGCCTGGTCCTTTTTACGTTGGCTGCACTGAGCTTTCCTTGAGCCCACAGAAATATTTGGGTGACATACAGAGATGTTTTCTGGGGCCTCGAGAAGGAGCTGCATTCCGGTCATCTTTTTGAACTTTCCCTTCCGCAGAGACCTCCTCAGCCTCAGAGAGCGAAAGCGGCCACCAGAAGCAAGTGAAGGCAGATACTGCCGTCAAGGCCGCGCCACCCCCTGTGCGTCGCCACGTCTCCCACCATCACCACCACGGCAAGAAGAACAGAATGACGCGCTGTGGGAAGTGCAAAGGCTGCCTGAAGCTGCAGGACTGTGGGGAGTGCATCAACTGCCTAGACAAGCCGAAGTTTGGCGGGCCAAACACCAAGAAGCAGTGCTGCGTGTGAGTATGTCCTGGGGGGTTCCCAGTTCTTTGCTGAATTTTGCCCTCCGGCTTCTCTCTTCTGTGCTGCTTGGGAACTGGGAGCTATGACCGAAGAGTTCTCTGTCCAGCCAAGAAAATAGGTGACGTCCAGTGGTTTTGTGGCTGAGGTTAGGTAGATGCTGGAGTTGCGCAGCTCCCGTGCAGAGCTCGGTTTTGGCTGCAGAATCTTGCCTGCTAAATGCCTTGGCAGCCACTACTTGCAGAACAAGTTCCCGGGCCTTAAGGCAGGGAAGATAGGCCTGTAAGTGTGTAGACGTTTGCTCCATTTCGACAATGGAGATTTGCATACTACAGCAGCTTGTCTCTTGTTGGATTGGGGAGCACAGGTGCATATTTGCCCAACCACGTGCCAATTCCAGTGAAGTCTGGAAGTGGTTGGGTGGTTTGCTTATTTAGCATACTTACACCCCGCTTTATAGGAGTTGTAAAAGCAGCTTACGCAGGATTCTTAAAATAAAATGGTGCCCAAATCGAGTGGAAGAACAGAAATAAAATGGTGGTGCCCATCTGGAATCAGGATATTTGGGCAGTGTTTCCTGCCCTCATCCTTATTCTTCCCTTGCACTATATTTGGTAGCGGCTCCCATTAATTTCTCTTGAAATTCCATTAGGGAACTCAATCCTCAGCCTGAGAAAGGTTCCTCACACCTCACCTAATCATAGTGAACTCAACAGCTTCACCTCCTTGCATTCAAAGGTGAGCTGTTTGGTTTAATCTCAAGTTGAGGTATCTAAACAGCAGTGGTAGAAAGCAGGGACTAGCAATTTTTTTAGGGGGTGGGGAACCTGGAGATGTGCCACAGCCTTGGGAAGCTGCATCCCCCTCTCTTAGCTTGAGTCATCCTCAGAAGGGTGGACAGGTGTCAAGGAGGATGGGACTCCTGTGTTTTTAATAGCTATGCAGAAGAGGTTTCTGAGCCGAGGCAATTCTGTCATGCAAGAAGGTGAGAGGATCGCTATCTGTTATACGGGCACTAGGCTCCCCCAGGAACCTATTTATAGAGCACGCGTCCTGATTTGCTTGTGGGGAGGTTATATGACAATGAGCAACCATCCTGATGCGCTTGTGGAGTGGTTTATGCATCTTATTCCATGATGCATTTCCCCATCCCTCCCACAAAATCCCTCCCACAAAATCTGGAGGCGCCTACTGTTTCCCATAGCTGCGGAGATTAGAAGCATGTTATTTTAAAACAAGGACCTGAGTTACTATGGGCTACACTATGCATTTGTACATGTTATTGCTTTGTTGTTTTGCTTTGCTTGTTTGTATCCTGCATTTTATTCTGGGAACTGCCCTGAGATCTTATGATGAAGGGCGGTATAATAATAATAATAATAATAATAATAATAATAATAATAATAATAATAGTAACAACAACAACAACAACAACAATAATAATAATACAACCTCAATCCTGTGGAAAGCTCTTCCAGCAGAGATTCACCAGGCACCTTCTGTTTTAACCTTCAGGCATTAGCTTAAACTTCTCCTTGCTACTAGGCTTATGCAGACAATTAAGAATACACCTTCTGTAATTGATAGATGATAAACTGTGTGCGTTGGGGGGAGTTAATTTAAAAAACCACATGTATTTTATTATATATGCTGTAAACTGCTTTGATATTTTCAATGAAATTGCAGCATACAGTTCTTACAAACAAATGAATGCCACTGGCAAGAAAAGAGCCTTTCCTTTCTCAGATGGGGCTTTCTTCCCCACTGAGGAGTATTTGGCCAGCTGTCCATCACTGCTGGTGTCTAGCTCCACAGTCTTCTATCTGCTTTGAGCAAGACCACATACTGTGGGCCTGACCCTTTGCTGCCTTGGTGGGAGGGTGTGGGCCAGAGCTCCTTCGGCTCCTCCTGCGCTGGTGGACCAGATATGAGTTTCTTTGTGGCTGATTTCTTTGCTCTGACCATGTCATGTCTGGCTAACTGGCAGGTATCGGAAGTGCGACAAGATAGAGGCGCGGCGGGTGGAGCGGCTCTCTAAGAAAGGTAACGATTGAGTGGCTGTACATGGGTGGACTGATCATGTGCTGCTGTGAGTTGGCTGTGTGATTATGTGTGGCCTCTTCCTTGGTGTCGTTATGATACGATATGATACCTTTATTGTCATTGTCCCATACAGAACAATGAAATTGAAAAATCTACATAAGACATTCAAAAACCCCTAAAAACTCTGAAACCCCATTTTAAAATACAATATACTATAGAGACTCCTTATGCTGCGTTTAGAACCATTTGCGTAGAAACTGTTTCTCAGGCGGCTAGTCATGGTCTTTATAACCCTATACCTTCTTCCAGAAGGCAGAAGCTGAAAGAGATCATTTCCGGGGTGCATACTATCCTGCGTACTGCAATCTTCTGGTCCAAGGGCTCTGTGAACATATTTCTACCTGCGTGTAAACCTTTTGGGTCCAGTCCCACATATACAGTGGAGTAGGGGTTGGGTGCAGGAGTTCTGTACTGAATACCCAGCCATGAAATGCAATAAGCACTGGTTTCTACATCATGATGGAATGGATGATGACATTCAGCACTTAAAAGACATATTCTTGTTCTAACAGGCTTTTGATGTTTAGTGGTCCGTCACTTATAAAGTTTTGTGTTAGTCTGGGCTGCTGTTTTCATTGTCGTCATCTGTGCATTTTGAAACTGTGTGTTTTGATATATCTTTAACTGTTTTTATCGATATGACCAGCTATGTTTGTTTTATCTTCCTGTAAGCCGCTTTGGGCAAAACCTTTCTGTGGGAAAGTGGGGTGTGTGTGCAAATGGACTTAATTCTTCTGCTACTACTTACTTATTGTCCTTCACATTGTGTATTGGTGGGTTATATTTTGCAAATTCACGTATTAAATTGTTACACATTGTTAAACAAGCTCTGTTTTGTGGAGAAGTTGAAATTCGGTGTCAAAGCCTCTTTCAGAGACTGGGAAGAAATATCCTTGTGGATATTGGGGGGTGGGGAGAGAGAGAAAAAAGAATGGGGTGTGTAGTGCCAGTCTTGTGTTTAATGACTCTCCAGGTAGCCCCAGATTGCCAGAGAAGGGGCAGATCTCCCTGTCCCTCCACCATCAGGGCACTTGGTGGAAGGAAATGTTTTGAGTAGCCTGCTAAGAGTCTAGTGGGCTGCATTTATTTCTGTGCTGGCTGCAGAGAGGAGGCTTTCCCCTCTTCTCCACAGCTAGCATACAACTAAAGGTTGGTAGTAAAAAGAAATCATAGGCTAGTGACATCTGTAGGCTTCTTTACAAGTCCAATTCACAAGCCGTGGTAACTGCAATGAAGGGAAGAGTCCTTCTCCCACAAACGTAAGATACTCTGCCTGCTTCCAGGGGATTTGGGGCGTTCCCTTTAAAAAAATGTTTCCATGCATCATTGACCAGTATACTTTTAGAACCTTGAAGTCAGGAACACATCTTGTGTATACAGAAAATAAATAGAATATTAATCAGAATGAACCCACTGAAATTTAATGGGCATGTCTAACTTAGGTCTGTTAATTTCAGCAGGTGTGCTCTGAGTAGAACTGACTTGAATGTAACCATCTGTGTACAGGATTTGTGCTAGCAGCTCCATCCTATATCCCGTGGCTTCATTGCACTTGTGCAGAACTCGAGGTGCTCTGTTCAGGTGGCTCCAACCTCACTTGGTGCCAGTGGATACTTCTTCCATAGCGCTGTAGCTGCTTTTGATCTCTCTCACTGGGATGTGCCTCATTCGGTTTGGAACAGAGGTAGCGTCCTTGTTTCAACCTTCAGCGTGTAGGAGGTTCCAAAGCATCCTTCAATAAGCCTCTAGTGCTGCTTGTTCAGGAGTATCAGAGTTGTGTGTATGTGTGTGTGAAAGAAAGAAAGAAAGAAAGAAAGAAAGAAAGAAAGAAAGAAAGAAAGAAAGAGCTCATGTGGCCACATTGATATATTGGGGCTCCTTTTGCAGCTTAGCTGCCTCCTGTGCCCTGTGGAAACCTGTGCAGATGGCATCCAAGCACGGTAGAAACCGGTCTCTTGGTGATTTGCTCCTTAGCAACTCTGATTGTTCATTTTAGGGACTAGCTTTTCATTTGGCTGATTTAGATTTGTAGCCTGTCCAATCCCAAGAGCTCAGGGCATATAAAAGAGACAAAGAGCGAGAGAAAGAGAAAGGCCTGCAATGCTTTGCTCCATTTTTTAAATAGGATAAGGGACCCCGACCATTAGATCCAGTCGTGGCCGACTCTGGGGTTGCGGCACTCATCTCACTTTATTGGCCAAGGGAGCTGGCATACAGCTTCCGGGTCATGTGGCCAGCATGACTAAGCTGCTTCTGGTGAACCAGAGCAGCACACAGAAACACCGTTTACCTTCCTGCCGGAACGGTACCTATTTATCTACTTGCACTTTGACATGCTTTTGAACTGCTAGGTTGGCAGGAGCAGGGACCGAGCAACGGGAGCTCACCCCGTTGCGGGGATTCGAACTGCCAACCTTCTGATCGGCAAGTCCTAGGCTCTGTGGTTTAACCCACAGCGCCACCCGCGTTCCTTTTAAATAGGATACTAACATCCAAAAAGTGTGCTGGAATTTTATTAAATTACAACACTTCTGTAACAGTGGCTCTTTCTGCAAATTCATATTTGAGTTCCCGTTTGGAATCTGCCTTTACCTTGCAATAAAGGAGGGGACCCGGGGATGGGTTGCCTCTTCCATTCACGCCACCAGGAAGGAATATGTAAACTGAGACTCAGTACCCTCCTAGTGGGATGGCCAACCCACTTCCTTGGCTCCTCTCCTGCTGAGCTCCACCGCAGGACTGGGGCATGTCCCATTGTGAGAGATCAAAAGCTCTGCAGGCTGGTAACCTCTTTTCTTCTTTCCTGATCATTCCTGTGGGTATTGTCAGATCTATTAAAAAAACAAAAACCCTCTATACTACTGAGATAGGGGTCTCATTGCAAAGTAAGGCACCTCTAATCATATTGAACATAGAAAGCAGCCTTATACAAGGGCAAATGTACTTGTTTACGATGGCTTTCTCCAACCTGGTGCCCTCCAGATATTGCTGGTCTACAGCATCCCTGACCATTGGTCATCCCTAGTGGCAATGGTAGGAGTTGTGGTCCAAAGGATCTGAAGGACACCATGTGGACTACTCCAGGGTCTCAGGAATAGGTCTTTCTGATCCCTTTAACTGGTGACACCAAGGGTTGACCTAGTGACCTTCTGTAAAGTAGGTGATCTACTGCTGAGCTATCATCCTCCACTGAGTAGACAACAGCTTAACTTACTCATGACTTTGGCTGTATGCACACTATAACAATAAAACACATTCTTTCCCTCAAAGGATTCTGGGCACTGCAGTTTACCCCTCACAGAGTTGCAATTCCCAGCAGCCCTTAATAAACTACAGTGCCCAGAATTCTTTGAGATGCATGTGCTTTAAAGGTTAGTGTGTATGCTGCCCCCAAGTCTTCTTTGACTCCTGTGTATATTGTCTGCAGGTGTCATTGCACTGAAACTGAATGGGGGCTGTTTTTTCCTAGATCAGGGGTGGGGAATCTCAGTCCCACGAGCCAAAAGTGGCCATTCCTCCTGACCCACAAGATTCTCCCACTACCTCTGCTGGCTCCAGCCTTTACTGGCTCTGCTCCAAGCCCTGCTTGAGTGCTTTTACCTGGCTGGAACTGATATTTAATTTATTTATTTATTATTTATTGCATTTATATCCCGCCTTTTCTCCAAGGAGCCTCAAGGTGGCATATGTGCATAGTTCTCCCCATCCCCATTAAATCCCCACAACAACCCTGTGAGGTAGGCTGAGGCAGCCCAAGGTCACCCAGCGATCTTTATGACTGGGTAGAGAATTGAACCCTGGTTTTCCCAAGTCCTAGTCCAACACTGACCACAACATCACACTGACCGTCTTTTCCACAGTGAGCTGTGTGCCCAAAGTGGCTTACAACAAACATTCAGAATACAAAGCATAAGGGGAAGTCACCAGTAAATCCAAAGAGGACAAAACCTGACAATTTTAGCGAACAGAATAAATTCAATATGACAGAAGGAATGATCTGGACTTAAATGTATAAGTTTAGAGCAGAAAGACAATAAAGTTGTAGGGGCTGATCTTGCTTCACTCCACAGAGTCCTAATAATAATAATAATAATAATAATAATAATAATGATAATATAATTTTTATTTATATCCCGCCCTCCCAAGGCAAAGGTGGGCTCAGAGCGGCTAACAACAGTAAAAATAGCACAATTTACATAAAATCACAGTCAATTAATTGAAATACATTCTAAAATCAATTCAGAATCAAATTAATGGCAACCATTGGGCTAGAGTTCTATGAGGATTACAGAAGGAGGGGGTCAGACTGTGCTTTGGCCAAAGGCCTGGTGGAACAGCTCTGTCTTTCAGGCCCTGCGGAAAGATGTCAAGTCCTGCAGGCCCTAGTCTCTTGTGACAGAGTGTTCCACCAGCTAGGGGCCACGGCCAAAAAAGCCCTGGCTCTGGTTGAGGCTTGAATGCGTTCAGAGAGGGAGGGAGTGGTCTTCTTGCCAGGCTAGATGACTTGCAACTGAATCCTTCATCTGACTTCCAGGGAGTGGCTTCCTGCGATGAAAAGGAAATGTTGGGGAGGGCAATGATGGTGGAAGCTCCACTGCTAGTCTTATTGCATTCCAAAAAGCCCCAGCAGCCCATCTCAAATGAGGAGAGGGTCTTCTCACCAGGCTAGATTGCTTACAGCTAACTCCCTCATCTCTCCTCCAGAGGAGGCTGACAGCAGCAGATGGGAAATGCTGGGGAGGGCAATGATGTTGAGTCCTCTTCCCCTGGAAGTTGCAGGTGCTGGTCTTGGAATGTGTCCTTGAACCGTGATTATTATTATTTCATTTCATCATCCGGTCGCCTTTTAGAGTAAAAAGTCTTAGAAGCGACTTGGCAGAAATAAAATGCAGCAGTCTCCCCGTCCACAGCATGAGGACGTGCAAGTTTATGTGCCTTTTCTCTTCACCCTGTCCTCATTCTGGATGCTTTTGAGTTCTTGGCTCTCATAAAATGTAGTAATTTCTAATGTGGCTGTTGTAATAAAGTGATTCCCCCCCCCCGGGGGGGGGGTTGGGCACCAATTCAGCTCCTTGCCAACAGCGCAAGGGACCCTGAGAGAAAGAGAAAGACAATATCACATCCCCTGACCTTTTGTTTTCTCAAATGAGGGATTTGAAAGGCAGAGCGGAGAGGGGGGACAACTTTGCAACCTTGGGGCTTCTATACTGCTCTGTTCTATCAATGTGGGGGCATTGGAACCTGACCTGCAGTGACTCTTAGCCTTCGCTTGTGAGGAAAACTACAGCTATCAAATCTCCAAAAGGGGGCGGACCTTCCTTCTTCCACCATGTCTAGCCACAAGCTCTTCCTGACCCTTCTTGTACTGTGTCTCAGGGCAGATTTCTGTGGGACCCTCTGCCAATGTGGAACTTTTTAACTCTCTGAAAATGACTATTAAAATGCTGTTCTCCTTTACCTAGCGTTTGTATACTGCTTTCCAAGTGCTTTGCATCTGTTACCTTGTGATCATTCTTTAACAACAACCTTGTGAGGTAGGGTAGCATGATCAGCCCCATATTGCAGATGGCAGGAGGGGCCTAAGGCCATGTAGTGAGGCAAGAGGTAGCATTTGAACCAAGGGCTTAGTGGTTTAGAGCCCAAAGTAGGCTATCTACATAGAACTGTACAGTTAAGAGGGATCCGCAAGGGTCAAGTAGCCCAATGCCGTGCAGTCGTACCTTGGAAGTGGAGTAGAATTCGTTCTGGAAGTCTGTTCAACTTCCGAAACATTCGACTTTCAAAGCGCAGCTTCTGATTGGCTGTAGGAAGGTCCTGCAGCCAATCAGAAGCTGCGGAAGCCCCGTCAGACATTCGGCTTCTAAAAGAACGTTCGCAAACCGGAACACTCACTTCTGGTTTTCGATCGTTCGGGAGCCGGAACGTTCGAGTCCCAAAGCGTTTGGGAGGCGAGGTACGACTGTAATCTCAACTAAAGTGTTTTAAGAAATATGCAAAGCATCCATAACAGATGGCCACCCAACCTCTGTTTAAAAACCACCTTCTGAGGGAGTCCGTTCCATGATAAAGGCTTTGTTGGAATGGCTTTTTGTGTATATACAAAGGAAGGAAGCACACCAAGCTGTGATGTCAACTGCTCCTTTAGCAGCAACCCCCCTCCCTAACCCCAGTTCCTATTCCCTACTATAACTAAGCCTTCTCTAAGATAATTTCTTAATTCAGATGATCACATTTTCTCCTTACCCTCCACTTCCCCTACCTTCTCTTGCCTCTGTTTCCCACCCTGTTTCTGAAAAATAGAGTGTAAGCTTCTCAGGGCAGGGACCTGTCCTCTTAAAAGCCTGCTTGTGCACCATATGTTTAAAGCACATTATGCCCCCCCCCCGCAAAGAATCCTGGGAACTGTAGTTCACCCCTTTCAATGCCCAGCACCCTTAACAAACTGCAGTCCCTAAGATTCCTTTTCTTTTGAGGAGTTGTGTGTGTGTTGTGCTTTAAATGTATTGAGTAAACACAGCCATAAAATGAGATGGCTGTAAGGAGAGCAATCCCATCATTCAGACAGGTTGAGAACCATTGTGCTATAATGTAGAGGGTAATCTGCCCCCTTCCTCCTTCTCTCCCTTCTACTTTTTGCTGGGGGCAATGGAGGCTACTAGGTTTTGAAAGTGCATAGAGGAAGCACAGACAGACTGGGTGGAATTTGCTGGTCAAGGACAAAGATAGGTGGAGCCCTGCAAACCACAACAGATAGTTCCGGGACAATGGATTTGAGGATTGGGGGAATGTGATCTCTTCCCTGCTTGGTGATGGGGAGGGGGAAGTGGGCTTGCCTCAGGAAGAGGTGGGGCCTGGTTCTCCCAGGGAAGCCATTCCAGGTTGAACCAAGCACGAGCCCTGCCTGGTGTATGTGTGGGAAATGGCATTTCTTGCCTGCAGACTGAAGAAGCACTGATTATGTGAGCAGATGATCTTGGGAAGAAGGCTGTGATTTGGGGGTGGGGGTGGGGGTGGCAGGGAGGGAGGGAAAAACAAGGAGGTGGGCCGGGTTTTATTGGATCAGCTCTGGGCAGAAAGATGGCTGTAGCAGCAGAAGCCAAGACTCCTGACCTCTCTATACTCAGTGTGTGGTGGGGGGAAGGCAGCTATAAATTTCAGCCTCAACATAGAAGCCCTGCAAGGGGGATTCCCCCTTTCTCTGACCTGTGTCTGTTCCTTCCCTGCCCAATCACTGCATCTAATATGGAAACTGAGGCAGGGGTCTTTACTAACCCCACCCCCACCCCGAGAAAAAGGGTTGATCTCTGGAGTTTGTAATGAATTTCACATGCAATGTGAGGGAAGGGGTGCAATGCAAAAAAAAGGGGGGGGGATTTGCGGGTAATGGCTTAATATAGCAAAGACGCCCAGAAAGAGTTTTGTAAGACTAAGAAGACAGATTCCCTGCAGCTAAAGTTTCATGACTGCCTGCTTTGAGTACTGTGGTCTTTCAGGCTGTTAGATTTTAATATGCAATTTTTATTTTTTTTTAAAAATGGTTGCTGCTACCAACCTGGGTTGCAATCCCCTTGTGCATTTAAATGGGTGTAAGCTCAGAACTTACTTGTGAGTAGGTCTGAAGAGTCTTGTGCTGCATCACAGCTCCCCTTCTGGAGTTTGTAGGGAGGTTTTGCTGGGAAAACTCAAGCTGCCTTGAAAGCCTTGTGACTGGAACAATGGCCCAGACCCAGTCCTGGCCAGGTGAATGCTTAACTAGCCTTTGTATTGGAAATGAGGTAGTTGAGGAGACTGCCAGATTCTCCCTGGGGGAAAAGAATCAGTTTGGCCTGCCTATTGAGAAAGGTAGGGTGGAGGCACAGCAAAAACATTATATCAGGAGGGACAGAGAGATACTCTCAGAACCAGATTGTTGGGAGGGAGGGGAGAAATAAATGAGCAGTTGAAGAAGAGGGAAAGATAAGACTTCTGTAAGGTAAGTGAGCTTATTAAAAAGGTTTTGCCACAAGTGAAATCCTGGATGGTATTGCTGTTTTGCACCCCAAGCAGTGTTCGAAACTCCCATTGTTCTAGGCGCATTTTGCGACAGGGAATTTCATTAACGTGAGCAGTTTCTGAGCTCTGGGCACTGCGCCTAAGATTTCAGATTAAAACTGCAGAGTGGAAGGAAAGGAAGACCTTTTTCTGCCTCCCCACTTCCAGCTACTCTCTGAAGACTGGAGACGAGACTCTCTTAAGAATATTAGGGGGAGTGGGCAGGGGAAGGACTAGACGGTGTGAAAAATGAACATAATATTTTAGCTGCAGTTCATTCATTTTCAGCTTTGTATTCTTGTTATTAAAAAAGCGCACCTAGACATTCTGTTGTTGCGCCCATAACCTACATTTAAGGTGCTACTTAGCCCCTAGCTTTCATATCTCAGTTTCTAACACCGACCCCCAGGGAGCTCAGCAAATTAAGAGCTGTTATGAGGTGTGTTATTTCTTTTGTTAAATTTGTATCCTGCCTTTCCTCCAGGGAGCTCAAAGTTATTATTATTGCTATTAATATTAATAATTATCCACCATTCACCCTAAGGTCCTGGAACGGGTAGCAACCATTTAAAATACAGCTTGAAACAAATTGCAGTCACAATAATAGAGTAGATCTTGAAAATATTTATCTCAAGTGCCAAAGGCTAGGGTAAAGGGTATACAAGGTGGTTCCTCACAACAAGCTGACGAGGTTGAGAGACTTGAGCTTCCTAATCCAGCATTCTAACCCCCTACGCCACATGACGCCAGCCTTGCCCTGCTCTGATGTGCGCAATACTAGTGGTTACCTCTCCCACATCCCTTGCAATGACGGCAGCCCTTCTGTAGAGTGTGTGACAGGGGGGAGGTAAATGGGAGAATCTGGTCCCCATGGACAGCACCCTTCTCTGAGACTGCTCACTCCATGCCTTTGTCTCCAGGCCGTACGGTAGTGAAGCCCATCGTCCCCTGGGATTCGGAGGATTCTCAAGAGGAGTTCCCAGCCCCCTGGGAAGTCATGCTGGGGGCCACGGAGACAGCGGAGCAAGACTCCCTGCTGCAGCGCAAGTCAGCCCGGCGCTGCGTCAAGCAGAGGCCTTCCTATGACATCTTTGAATCCTCTGACTCGGAAAAAGAGACGGTGTCTGGCTCGGCCACGCATCGCCGGAAATCCTCCAGGGACTCAGGTGAGAGAGAGGGGGCTGCTTTGCATTAATCCTGCATGTAGATAGCCCCGTGCACCAATCCTACAAAGGAATAATGTTGCTGCATGCTCATTGCAACTTCCCATGACATTCGTGTGGCAGGGTCAGTGTGCCTTGCTGGACTTGCACCACATCAAGTTAACTTTTCTGGGTGACTTTGGCTGTGTGTGAAGCAGCCTTTGTTGTTCTGTAACTCTGTGGCTGTGTGAGCCACCCTACCCCATTTAATGGGCTTAGCTGAACCCTGCCCACCTCTTCCGTCTCAGTGGGGAACGAATGCTCCAGGGATGTGCCATTGTCTGAGGCCTGTGAATTGAGTTCTTGCCTGCCACTACTCATGCTAATTCCCAAGCATGCTGTAAAGCAGGATGGGGGAACCTTTGACCCTCTATATCAGTGTTTCTCAAACTTGGGTCCCCTCCCGTTGTTGCACTACAACTCCCATCATTCCTAGCTATCAGCACCAGTGGTCAGAGATGATGGGAGTTGTAGCCCAACAATAACTGGGGACCCAGGGTTGAGAAACACTGCTCTAGATTATGTTGGACTACACCTTTCCCCATCCCTGGCCATTGGTCATGCTGACGGGGCGGATGGGAGCTGCAGTCCAAGCAGCTTGCGGAGAGCCAAAGGTTCCTCAGCCCTGTGGTAAAGGCTAGCTGAGTTGCTGTGCTTTCGAGAACAAGAATAGGACCTTACCCAGTTTGGGACTGATCATAGCTGACAGGGAAGAAAAGGGCTGGTTGACCGGCAGTTCCTGCTTTCATTTCCAGATCTGCTTCCCATGGATTCGGAGGAGCAGAGTCGGCCCCGCAGGACCCCTCTCCAGCCTGTGGTGCAGCTGAAGGCCAGAAAAAGGCCAGAGAAGGTGAGGTTTGGGCAAGGATTAAGTCAGAGCAGGCAGGGACTAGCCTACATTTGTTTTTTAAAATGCAGCAGTTTTATTGTGATCCACATTGTATTCTACCATTATAGCCCTTTGTGGGCTGTGGAAGACAACTCAGCCCAAAGATTTAGTGTAAAAAAGGGCTCAGTATGACCCTTCTGCCTTTTGACTGAGTGTGTGTATGTGTTCGTTCCCAATATCCAAGTTGTTGTCTTTGGGAAGTGGCCATGATTTCAAGGGCCAAAACCGAATCTCCAACGCAGGTCTTTTAAAACCTATATCTTTCAGAAGTCTCTAGGCTGCTGAGGCAACCCATAGACAGTCCAGACTTTATTTGATGGCTGCTGAGGTTTGATGAGAGGTTTTTTCAGTTTTGGTATTTCCTTGCTGGTTTTTTTTTAAAAAATATTCTTCTTCTTTTGGTATATCACTAGCTTTGAGCATGAGGAAAGCAGCCTATAAATGCAAATTGGACCTGCAGAAAACACCCAGAATTGTGGGGTGTTTCTATTCAGGGTTCAGCCAGCTAGCCAACCATGCCTTCCTTCAGAATAACCTCTTCCAGGGCTAGAAGCCCTCCATGTCTCACCATCCCTACCATTGGCTATGCTGGAGTTAGAGTCCAGGAACAACTGGAGGCACATAGAAATCCTGGTTTGTATCCAGCTAAGATTTGCTTGCAATTGACCCACTGAAATTGATAGACCTCAATTGGTCATGCCCATTAATCTCAGCAGATCTACTCTTGTGTAGAACTTGCCTGGGACACAACCTCCTGTTTCCTTTTCCAATGGGTCCTCTTGGTCTGAGCTTTCACCCTGTTTAGGGAAATGGCCATGCATTGCATTTTCCACTGGACTCTGTTCACTTGCCTCTCTGTCCCTTCCTTCCATAGGATGTCCCATCGTCTGGCACACTCCCATCTGTCTCCAACGGCTGGAACGGGAAGCAGAAATCCACGGATGGCATCCACAGGCTCAGAGTTGATTTCAAGGTGCAGGGTGGGGAGTATCTTGTTTGAGAGATGCATCTTTGAAATGATGATATTGAAACACGAGACAAATTATGGGCCACAAAATGCTCTTTGGGGCACCCCCGCACATCTTCCTGCAATAATAATAATCAAAGCCTTAATCTGATGTAACGCCTTTTTAAATATCTGCTTTCTGCTGGTGCGATTCAAGCTCAGCCAACTGCAAATGAGCCAGAACACCGTAAAATCTGCCCCCAACCTACCCCTCATTCACAAATCACACATACCCATTGTACTTTGAAGAGCACAGGTATGTCTAACATGGTGGTACTGCCAGAAATGCTCCGGCTTTTTTTATTGCTGCTTGGGAGCACTGCTTTCGTACAAGCAGGGTAGGAAGAGAGAGGAGAGGAGGCTGCAAGTGAGCTTAAAGCAGTAGTCACAGGTCTTGGCAACCCCAGCCATTCGTGGTCAAAGGCCAAGAATGATGGGAGTTTCAATCCAGTAACGCTTAAAAGAGCCACAGGTTCCCCACCTCTGGGCTTGATGATCTCCAGTCCCTTTCAATTCAGATATTTGCTCCATGTAGCTCTTTTCACAGCTATCCCTCTGCCCCCCCTCCCCACTTGTGTATCTTGTAGGAGGACTGTGACCTGGAGAACGTCTGGCTGATGGGTGGCCTCAGCATCCTCACCTCGGTGCCGGTCACCACGCAGGTGGTGTGCCTGCTCTGTGCTAGCAAGGGGTTCCATCAGGTAGGTCTTGAGTTATGGGGTGAGGATACCGGCATTCTGGGATTTCCAGCATCTCAGTTGTGTGGGGTGGAGGGAACGGATTGCGAGCCCCATTCAGAAGGTTGGGAAGGGGGGGCACTTGAGGCCTTGTATCCAAACATAGATAAAAACCTGCTTCTTGATCTCAGGAACCATCATGCCTAATTGGGATACAAATGCATAGCAAATAGACCAGGCCTTGTTTTGTACCTGGAACAGGGTGGGGGACATTGGGGTTGCTTCTGACTTGCAGAGAGTTTCTGGGTTCCGTGTATCAAAGTGCATCTAATGCATCTGCCCACCATGTGCTTTGCAGCTTGTGTTCTGTCAGGTGTGCTGCGACCCCTTCCACACCTTCTGCCTGGAGGAGGATGAACAGCCGTTGCCTGAGCAAGAGGAAAGCTGGTGTTGTCGCCGCTGCAAATTCTGCCATGTCTGCGGTCGCAAAAACA
The DNA here is from genome assembly GCF_964252035.2 of Podarcis erhardii. Taxonomy (NCBI): domain Eukaryota; kingdom Metazoa; phylum Chordata; class Lepidosauria; order Squamata; family Lacertidae; genus Podarcis; species Podarcis erhardii. The sequence continues at coordinate 73,769,555 of NC_138511.1, forward strand.
AGGCATCCAAGGTAAGGTGGAGTGTTTTTTCCAGTGTGGAATCTGTGCAAGGGGAGGGTCTGTGGAAGTAAACATGGCTGCTTACAGGGGCTGCACACCCCTCCCATGCTCTCGTGATCCCTACACAAAACACAGCTGGAGATGGAAGGGGTGGCCTCACCACTTCAGGAATGCAGGTCCCAAGAGATTATCCACAAAGCAATGTGACCCTAGGCATTTAAAAAAAGAAGAAAAAGACACCCCCTGTCACCCCCTAAACTAGAGTGTGAGCAAAGGTTTTTAGCAGCATGCAAGGAAAGGGCATATCTAAATGTTTTAAAGAGGAACAAGGAGGGTTGGGCTGTGTCTTGGTTGTCTGAAGAACAGGAATGAGAGGAATGCATGACTCCAAGATTTTACGCATTAAAGGCAGGCAAAGTTATATCACAACATCATGGGGAGAAGTTTGGACAGGGATGGTAAGGAGAAGCATCTTTGTCATGATATCTGATGCCAGGTTTGAAAGGATCCCAAGAACCTGATTTCCCGGGTAGGTTCCTACATGTGAAACCAAGAGCCATGGCTTGCTCTCTGCATTTTGATCACCTCTGTAAAAGCAGAGACATATACACCTACTTTGCTTTGTTCTCTCCTGCCTGTCTTCTTTGCATTTCTCATTGGGATTTCTGTCGTACCTGTGATTAGTTGCAATGAATTCCTGCCCCAAAAACGTGCGTAATGGCCTACTTTCCCTCTCCTTGTTCCTCAACCTGCCGCAGCAACTGCTGGAGTGTGAGCGCTGCAGGAACTGCTATCACCTGGCTTGCCTTGGGCCCAACTACCCCACTAAACCTTTCCGTAAGAGGAAGGGCTGGGTAAGTGTCTTGCAGATTCCCGGCACCCCTCTAGTTTGGCAGACCCTTCCCTCACTTGTGTTGCAGCTGCTAACCTGTCTCCTTCATCCTCTCCCTATTCAGATCTGTTCGGCCTGCATCCGCTGTAAGAGTTGCGGGACAGCTCCAGGGAAGAACTGGGACACAGAGTGGTCGAGTGACTACAGCTTGTGCTCTGCTTGCTCTGTGCTCTACGATAAAGGTGAGCATAGTAGAATTGCCTGGAAAATGCCATGGGTTTCATTTTTGCCAGGTAAGGCATTGCAAGGGGCTGACATTCCACAAACAAGTTCACATATTTTGCTCACACAATGCGTGTCTTCCTTAGCCCTAGACAGCAAAGCCTTACACAGCACTGCGACCCAAATAGTTGTTGTACTCTTTCTTTCCTACAAGTTCACCCATTGATTTACATTGTCATCTGAAACTTCTCTTCCAGGGGCCTCTCCTCTTCTGGGATTTAATGGGCAGCTACTGGGGGGGGGGGGAGAGAGAAAGCTTTTTTGGGGTGTTGGCCCCTCACCTTGGCCATGGCTTCCCCAAGGAGGCTTGCCAGGTGTCTATTCTGGTGATGTTCAGATGGCAGGCAAATAGGTTTTTGTTTTCCCTGGACTTTTATAAATCCTACATTTTTATTTTGTTTTTTTTAAAATTATGCAGTTGATGTAGAGGCTGTCCTGTTTGAGTTTTTTTATGTTTTACAAGCAGCCTTGTAGCCGGATTCTAAGAAACCAGAACATCAGTGGAGTTTTGAAATGGGTGTTTAAGATCTGTGCTGTTTTGAAAGCTTCAGTCTTAACTCAAAATTGTATCCAATCATAGACAGAAACCTGCTCCTTGATCTCAGGAACCATCATGTCAAATTTGGATGCAGTATCTGAAGAGGTGTCCTGATGCATAGCGAACAGGCAAACAACTTTCCAAAGCGTAGATTGATGATGCTGTTTATACTGCATTTCACTATTTTATATTGATTAGCTTACCTGATTTTGGACTCAGAAGGTGTTGGATATATACAGAGCAAATAAATAAAGGAGGAACGAATACACAGCTCATTTTGGGAGGGCTCAGAGAGGGCTTTGAATCTCACCTGACCTGCAGAAGAAGAGTCCACTAGCTTGTTCTCTGCCTCCCTCTTTTCCCATCCAGGTAACTACTGCCCAATCTGCTTGCACTGCTATGAAGACAATGACTACGAGAGCAAGATGATGCAGTGTGCCAAGTGTGACCACTGGGTTCATGCCAAGTGTGAGGGACTCTCAGGTTTGTTCTGCTGCATCACAGATCCCTCTCCCTCCTTCACATCTGCCTACCTGCTTACATCTCAAATGGTGGGGAGGAGAAATAATGTGGGGGAGAGTTGTGGCAGAGTCAGGAGAAGACAACAGAGGCAATTGAGAAGCGAATACAAGTCGCAGCCTCTGTTAAATTGCCTGTGATATGCTCCCCTTTTTGACCTAGCTAGGTCTTGCCCTTGATGGCATACGCCTGCCCATCTTGCTAGCGTTGGTGTGCACAGCAGGGTGGCCTGAGAACAGCATGACAGCCTTTGGGCTAAGATTGGGCATCTCTGATGTGTTCCCACCCCCCTCTTACAGATGAAGGCTATGAGATCTTGTCCAACTTACCCGAGAGTGTCATATACGCTTGCCGGCCCTGCTGCGGCAGTGACAAGGCCAAGTGGCGGGAAGTCCTCACCTTGGAGTTGCGCAAGGGTCTCCGGCAGGTGCTTCAGGGACTGATGAGTTCCAAGTGTGCCACCCCGCTGCTTCAGTGCACACAGGTATGTTCTCTCCAGGGCATGCGTAACAGCAGGGAGTTGTGCTTTTAAAATCACCATTCTTGATCTGGCTGCCCTACTGAAGGAGATTTATCTTGGCCCCATTCGCAGGCACACTTTGGGTCTGGCTGGGCTGGACGCATCTGTGTCCAGTACTCTTCAAACACAGTCTCACTCCTTCCTTTGTCCTTTAATCTGGTTGCCCATTCCTTGGCTAGGTGGGAAGATGCTGGGATAGCTCAGTAGAGCATAAGACTCTTAATCTCAGAAGCTCAGAGTCGTGAGTTTGAGCCTCGTGTTGGGTGAAAAGATTTCTGCCTTGCAGGAGGTTGGATTAGATTACTCTCCTGGTCCCTTCCAACTCTATAATTCTATGACTTCAGCTTTCCATGATATTTGAGTCTGTAGGTTGCTTACCATGATAAAGGAGGGGTGTAGTATCGAGTGACATCCCTAAGGATAAAAGGAATGTATTCCTTTACGCAACAGCAGCAGCCAGAATCGTAGTGGCAAAAAATGGGAAAACTGATAAAATACCAGAATTATTAGAGTGGAGAACCAAATTTCTTGAATTCGCGGAGATGGCAAAATTAACAGCCTCAATTAGAGGCTACTCTAATCAAAAAATTAATAAAGAGTGGGAATCCATTAAGGAATACATGAAAAAAGTCAGTGCTGGAGTTTAAAAATTAATATGCAAAAGTTCAAAAGGCGCAAGGAGATAGGATAATAATATATTACGGGTGGAATAACAAATAAAGCAACAATAACAAAAATAATACTAGGTAAAGAAGATCGCACACAGGTGAAGGGAAGTACTGGGCTGGGGGGGAGGGAAGTGAAGGCATTAATTGAAATTGTTAAAGATTGATATAAGATTTAAGAGATTTAAATTTTTATAAAGATTCTATAAGGAAAGCAGAAAGCAGCAAGAAATATCAAGTAAAGGAGATTAGTGAGAATGAAAACATGAGACTTATTGTTTTGTTACATATGATTTTATTTTGGAGTTGTCTGCTTATTTTGGAGTTGTTTGTTGTAAAGAATGCATATTATGTGAATAAAATAATAAAGGATATGAAATTGGGGGGGGGGAGATAAAGGGGGTGGAATCTTAGAGCTTATGGGAAATGTTTTGATTTATTGCAACACAGGACCTTTATGTCACAGAGTTCTTTGCATGCTGTAGGCAGGGGTGGGGTGGAGGCTGCAGAACAGGTGGCAGTGCCCCATTTTCCTCTGTCCTTTGCCAGTGCTGCCCGGATGACGGCGTGAAGGTTCACCTGCGGCCCTGTGACCTGCGCACTGTCAACAAGCTGTTTGAACAGGGTCACTACTCATCCGTGGTGAGTGTTGGGAGCAGGGATTCCAGGCTGGAACAGGAGCAAGGCCTCTGACCTCTGCTGAGCTGCTTTCTCTCTTTGCAGCATAGCTTCAATGAGGACATGGTGGGGGTCCTGCTGGGGCACACAGAGGAAGACCAGACCGGCCTTATGGCAAAGGCACTCTACATCGAGGTAACTCTGTACGATCTGGGTTTGGTGGGGAGGAGGGATGTGTGGTCTGGATTGACCTAACGTAAAACTAACTTGAGTGGGAATTGGGGGGGGGGTGTTTGTGCACGTGCTCCACGCTGGCTTGGGAGCACTTCCCCCCCTGCAATTCGGCACAGCGTCTCTCCCCAAGCAGCCTTGTGATTGCCTGCTTTTTATCTTTCCAGCTGATGGAAAAGTTCTTCAGCTGGTTTGATGCTCAGGATGTAAAGCACTGGACCCGCAGTAGCAACCTTCCCAAGTGAGTGCTCAGTAGCTGAAAGCATCAAAGTCATGCCTCCCCCTCACCAACGGTGTCCATTCAGGGCCTCTCTGGTGCTTTTTTTTGGGGGGGGGGAATTGCAGGCTTCAGACGCACCATGGACCGTTGTGTGCAATTCAGTATGGAAGTTCCAACGACATTATGGAAATCTGTACAGGGGCTCAAAATAGGAGCTGTGTACAAACTACAAAAACCATTCAGGCCCAATATAATCTGTTTTCCTTGAAATTTGCTGCTACTCCAAGTGACTAGAGTAGGAATTTGAATTGGTTAAGGGCATGGAAAATACACAGCCTGGTCTCCTCTTCCTTTTTGTCACACTTTTTGTTTGGTAAAGTGACACTGGAAATCTGTATTCTCACCACAGTCTAATCCATTATAGGTGCAGATGAGAGATAAGATGGTGAGATCACAGTAAATTCATGGGGATAGGGCAGACTTGGCCCTGTGTCTCCCAGTAGCAAGACTTTTTATCTGTTCACAGCTCCCACAATTGGCTTTAGATCCTGTTCTTTTCTTACCACCTCCCCTTTTTATTTTTATTTTTGCATTTCAGTCACTGGCTTCAAGCCTGTTCTATATCTATTCCTGCGGCCTATTTCAAACTCCGAACTGGGGTTTCCTTAGAACCAGAGCTTCTGCAGTCCTTGACAACTTCTTTTCTCCCCAACAGTGGCATGCTTCCTAATGCTGTTCTGCCTCCCTCCTCTGACCACATCTATGCTCAGTGGAGGCAGCCTGAGGAGGTCATCCCGGCTGCCAACAGCCACCTGGCTTCTACTGGGTCTGAAAAGACAGGTGAGATTTTGGATTTCATCAGGCATAGGCATACTCGGCCCTCTGGATGTTTTGGGACTACACTCCCATCATCCCTGACCACTGGTCCTGTTAGCTAGGGATGATGGAAGTTGTAGTCCCAAAACATCCGGAGGGCCGAGTTTGCCTATGCCTGGTTTTCATGGAGTAGAAGCTGCCTCTCTGCAGACTCCCTTGGTTTTTACAATTGCCCAGGATAACTTTGGCTGCTGCAGTTCTCCTGCTAGAAGGGAACATAAGAAGCTGCCTTAAAGCAAGTCAGGGCATTGGTCCAACTAGCTTCATATTGTCTACACTGACTGATAGTGAACCTCCAGGTATAAAATGGGTCTCCCTTAGCTGTACCTGGAGATTGAACTGCAATGTTATACATGCAAAGCAATGTGCACTATGCTTGTCGCTCTGTATTTCCTTCTTTCTCTCCTGGTTCCCTCTACATCAGGGTTTCCCAAACTTGGGCCTCCAGCTGCTTTTGGACTACAATTCTCATCATCCTTAGCTAGCAGGACCAGCCGTCAGGGATTATGGGAATTGTAGTCCTGCTGTTTTTGGAGACCCAAGTTTGGGCAACTGCTCTACATCAAAGGTTAGAAACCCATGGCCCTCCAGTTATTGTTGGACTCCTAATCTCCAGCATGACCGCTGGGGATGTGTGATGGGAGTTGGAGTCCAGCGATATCCAGAGGGCCAGAGATTCCCCACTCATGTTCTGCAAAGAAGATCTCTGTGTCCTTTCTGGAAGATACTCTCTGAAAGGATTTTTTTTGGGGGGGGGGGTCTTGCCCTCCAGCGGCTGGAGCTCAATGCCTAACCGCTTTCCTTCTCTCCCTGTAGCTGGGAAAGACTCAGAACATGCCGTGCTGCAGCAGCCGTTGGACGACCCTGAGGACAAGAGACAGTGTGCCTTGTGCCTCCAGTATGGAGATGCTCCTTCCAAGGTAAGACTACACCCTTCTGCTTTGAGAAAAACATAGGAAGGACCATTCTGGATCAGACCCAATGGCTTGTGCATCCTGGCATCCCTGTTCCCCACAGTGGCCAGTCGGGAAGCCCAAAAGCAGAATGTATGCACGATAGAGCCCTCCTGCTGCTGTTGTTCCTCTAGTGCAGGAGTTGTCAACCTGGTCCCTACCGCCCACTAGTGGGCGTTTCAGGATTCTAGGTGGGCAGTAGGGAGTTTGATGGCACAAGCTGAATACTCCTTCCATCGAGCACTGGTGGGCGGTGAGGAAATTTTACCATCAAGAAAGATGCATTACTGGGCGGTAGGTATAAAAAGGTCCATGGGGTCACGAAGAGTCGGACATGACTAAACCACTAAACAACAACAACAGCAAACGCCTGCTCTAGTGACTGCCATTCTCAGGCACGCTGTCTGGAACTATGTAGCCATCGGGGCTAGTATCTTACCGATGGAAAGTGTCCTAGCCGCACCTTTTTGAGGCTGTATTGAGAGAATAAGGGAAGAAGTGTGGGAGAACCAAATCCACTGGCTTTGTAGGGTGGTTTTGTTTGTTTGTTGTTTTTGGTGTGGAGGAGGTAGCTTAAGTGGAGGATTGGACAGGGCCAGGAAGTCTATAACCCCTGGATTCTGTCTCGTGTCCGGGAGGTGACCATGTGAACCCCTTGCAAATCCCTTCCTCGTGGCTAGACCTTGAGGTGTTGCCTTCCCCCTTCCTCTTCAACGTGAGCTCTCTTGCTGTCCTCCAGGATGCAGGGAGGCTTCTGTACATCGGCCAGAATGAGTGGACGCACGTCAACTGTGCCATCTGGTCAGCCGAGGTCTTTGAGGAGAACGATGGCTCCCTGAAGAACGTGCATGCTGCCGTAGCCCGGGGTCGGCAAATGGTGAGTTGGGCTTCTCTCCATTCAGCTCTGTAGAAGAGGGGATAGGACCAGACCCTCCTTGTGGCCAGTGCCAGATTTACGTATAATAATAATAATAATAATAATAATAATAATAATAATAATTTTTTATTTATACCCCACCCTCCCCAGCCAAGGCCGGGCTCAGAGCGGCTTACAAACAATAATAAAAACAAGAAGAATGATTACAAGCTAAATAAGTATAAGCTAAATTAGTATAAGCTAAATAAGCTATAGCTTAGGGCCCCACAAAAATTTAAAGGGAAAAAAACCTGGATGAACATTTCCAAAATATAAGATAAAAAACAAATAAAATAAAACCTACATACAACAACCATGTTTTGTGTTGTGTGTGGACCTATTAGGGACCTATTAGGTCCATAAATTACCATATAGCATATATTTAACACAAAAAACAGCAACAATTTGTTGTTGACAAAGGACAGCTGGACATATAAAGGGCCCCATTAACTTCAGTAGCTTAGGGCCTCATCAAACCTAAATCCAGCCCTTCTTGTGGCTTCAGTAGAATTCCCACTGTGAGCGAGGGTCCTGAAAACACTGCACTTTACAAAGAAAGGCACTGCTGAATAGGGGTGGGGGAACTTTTATCCGTCCGCATTGCCACAATTCAAAGACACATTCCAGCCAGGTATTCAAGGAAGTGGGCATGGGAAGGGAGCCTCGTGAGAGTTGGAGTCAGGGGAGATGGGGCCAGAGCCTAAGGAGGGTTCTGTGGGCCAGATAGAGAGGCCTGGGGGCATTTGCTCTTGAACCCGAGGCCCCCCACCCCTGCTGTAGAGGACCAAACTAGCCTGCTCCTGAAGCGACCCACTGATGCTGCCCATATTTCAGCCTTAGTTTTGCAGTCACTGCTGCTCAAAACCTTTCTTTAAAAGTCAATCTCTGAGATTCTTGGTATGCTGAATTTTGCTCCGGTAATTGAATTTCCACAATTGCACACAGCATATGAATAGCGATGTGGACATGATGGTTTAACAGCCGTCCAGTCTTTTTCGTCAGCCAGATCTTATGTTCCCTGGACCCACTTAGAGCCTCCACTCAAATTAAGAATCAAAACTCCTCTCCCTCCCACCCCCCGGCCAGGGTGGAGCTGAAAACTCCTTCCAAGTCTTCACTGCTGTGAGAACAGTGCTTGGGTATTACTACAGATCTTATCAATCAACTTGAAAGTCCCAGCAAGACTGCATCGTCGACATGGCTGCTTTCTGCATCTGATTGCATTGATGTGTAGGGTGATCTTGATGACGAGCAAAAGAGAGGAAGGAATGGGGTGTTTGGAGTGCATGTTTGTCTCTATAATGTGTGTATAAATGCCCTCCCCAAATTACATCTTGGTCAGAAATGAATGCAGACTGATGATTTTGTTCCTTGGGGAGATTTTGGCCCTCTGCGTCTTTGCTTAGTGCCACACACTTTACCCCTTGCCCTGCTGCAGTGGTGTTCCTTCCACACCTTTGACATACCTGTCTCTCCCCCCCCCCCTTAGCGCTGCGAACACTGTCAACGTACAGGGGCCACGGTTGGCTGCTGCCTCTCTGCGTGCATCAGCAACTACCACTTCATGTGTGCTCGCCTCTGCCAGTGCACCTTCCAGGATGACAAGAAAGTCTTCTGCCAGAAGCACGTTGACCTCCTGGATGGAACGGTAAGTAGGGCGGGCACCTTCAGGCTTCCTGTCGCCTCTGGGATGAGTGGGTCGTGGGTGGGACAGTTCTGTTAGGACTGGCAGTTTTGTCTTCTGAAGCTTGGTCACTGCAAATGGAATTTAAGAGGGTCCCTTGGCCATGTTGTCTGTCTTTTTAGGAGATAGTTGCTGAAGATGGGTTTGATGTCTTGCGCCGCGTCTACGTTGACTTCGAGGGCATCAGCTTTAAGAGGAAGTTCATGGTGGGCCTGGAGCCAGACACCATCAACATGATGATAGGTAATTATATGGGGACAGGGCAGGAGAGCAGCACTTTGCTATGCAAACACTGTGGTCCAGAGTAGATGGGATTTTCTCCTCTAGCAAGTGGGTGGTTCTGCATTTGAACATGCAGGGAATAGGAGGGACCAGCTTGCTTCAGAATGGAGCGGAAGAATCTGCAAGTAGAAATGGATTCATCACCGCTCTTTGCACCTTGTATCTGTCACGCCTCTGTTCTGGCAGTGTCTGCGCTGGTTATCTCAAACACCAGCAAATAAGCTTGTTGTTAATACTTAATGGGAGCAGGGAGAGAGAGGGAGGGAGGGCCTCATCTACAAGGGAAAAAGTAAACTCTGAAACCCTTGGGGTGGAGAAACATTTGTCCCCTCTGAACTATATCTTAGATTGCATCCTGTCCCATAGTGCCAATGCCGGCTAAGCCAACCCCTGTCTTCGTGCATACACCTTGAGTTCCTGCATCTTGGCTAGGCCCATTTTGGGAACCCAGAAACTAACTTTCTTGGTTCCCTTGTAGACAGAGTGTAGGATGCCCTCATTAGCCTCTCCAGAAGTGCCTAAAAGGCAGAAAATCTAAGCAACTATTCTTTATCCTTTCCCTTTGCTCATGCACTAATTACCATGGGACGGCGTCCATTGGGACACCCTCAGGTACAAACTCTGTTGAAACAGAGGCTTCTGCAGCAGAACTCTCCCCAGTGGATTGTATCCATTAGGTCTGATAGGTTTTTCTCTCTCTCATGCTCTGCCATCCGTAATAGCCCCCCTAACCCACATCCTGAGGCAACTGGCTTTCCGTTAGCCTCATTTTTGCTCTGTTTCTGGCTCTCTGCTCAGTGTGTTTGTGCTTCCAGGCTCCATGAAGATCGACAGCTTGGGGATGCTGACAGATCTGTCTGAGTGTGAGGGACGCCTCTTTCCCGTAGGCTACCAGTGAGTATCCGCATTAAAGTTGGTAGCAGCCTCACACCCACCTTAAGTGACAATGGAAAAACAATCCCATGCTAGCTATCCTGAGGATCGTCACCAGGGGGGCCGTTATTGGGGGGGGGTATGGATACGAGATTGCTTTTGGCAGGGGATACCCAGAAGAAAAGGACTGGGCAACTGCTTCTGTGCCACACTGCTTCAAAATTCTTTGCCAGCTTTAGGAGTCCTCACAGCATTTGAGGCCATTCCTTCAGTTCTGATTTGGTCAATCATGAAGAGCAAGACCCAGTTTCCAAAATTGCATTGAGACCACGTTTTCCTCTGAAATCATGCTAAGGTCACATTTACTGAGCAAGCAATGCTTGCCTGTTGCATTTGATTATGAGGTCGAAAGACCCCGAGCTCCTTTTTAGGCAGTCAAAATCCAAGAGCACTCAACATGTGGAAGTTGATCCGGCTGCCTTCACTGTGTGCCCAAGATTCCTGGATTTCACCCATGTGAAAAAGGGCTCAGATCTCCTGGGTGGCCTTTAGACAGGCTGCTGCATTGACTGTCCACACTGTTAGAGCTAATTGCACTCTTTCCAGGGAGCTGCACTCAGTCCTGGCTCCTGGATCTTACCTGTGTGGTGCCTGCTTTTGCAAACACTGGTTTGTTGCATTCACACTCGACATATTTGGGTATGGATGGATCTTGAGAGAGACACTCAAGAATTGAAAATGTAATTTGTGTCTGAAGCATCCCTTGGTGGTTTATGTACTGAACATTTTAAGTGTTTAATAGGAAGGGAGGTGTGTGTGAATGTCGCTCTTCTCTTAATACAGTATTAAATTAATGGTATCAGAAAACTTTTCCACTGTGGTTGCTGCTGTGCGGATGTTTGCAGCACTCTGCATCCCTCAAGTAACCTCTCCAGATGAAAAATTGCCCACCATTTGCTTTCCTTAAAAGGATTGTCATACAGTTTCCCATTTATAATAATTACGGGCTAGTGAAATAATAGAAATACAGGTTTTTAAAAATCGTTTAGATCCTTACTTTAGTCTAATCCCATTCATTTTATCTGGCATGAATGATTCTACTGAATAGATGCTGAAGCAGATACTATCTTAGCATGGATTATCTTACCCTTTACGCCATCCTCTTGGCAGGGTGGCTCAAGAGAAGGGAGGGACTTTACCCTCCTCCACATCTCCTTGGGAGCTCATCACGTTTCTTATGGTTAAAGCATCACCTGCTATGGTTATGGCGGGTGTGAAACCAGAATGTGGTTGTTATTCCAGGTGGATTAATGCACAGTGTGGTGTGTTTAGGTGCACACATGGCATGGGGGATTGTTTGCAACCACTCTTTTCTTCCCCTCCCATTTTTTAAATTTTGCCGATTGGAAAATGCTTGTAATTGATCTATTCCCCCCCCCTTTTAATGTGAATGAGGGCTGTGTAGGATGCAGTTCAGGATGCTCTGCATCTCCCAGCGGCCAATCAGATATTGCGTAGTCACCTGTAACGACATACGAGATTTGTAGCATAATGCAGCTACATGGGTCACAGCAGCCTTTCCCAACCTAGTGCCCTCCAGATGTTTTTAACTACAACCCTCAGCCAGATGCTGGGAGTTGGTGAAGGCTGGCTTTCAGGTCCCTACCCAGTAAGCTTCTAAATAGCTAACATCTTTTAAATTTGTTACAACATTTATTCCCCAACTTTCCTCCAGAGAGCTCAAGTTGGAGCACATGGTTCTTGTTATCCTCATGACAACTCTCTGAAGTAGATTAGAGTGGGAGTTGGAGACACCCAGTGATCTTCGTGGCCTAGTGGAGATTTGTACTCTGGTCGGCAAGGTCCTAGACCCAAAACTCTATAGTCATCACACCACATTGGCACTCAACATATTCCCCAGCTGTCAGAATCCACTCTTGCAACTGTGCAGAAGGATGGGCCTTGGTTTGATCTGCTGCCATGTAGATTCTTTAAAAGCTCCATAACAACCAGAACCAGAAAGCCGCCTTTCTCCTTTGCCCTCTCCACAGTCTTCTCTCATTTGCTTCTTGCTGTGTTCTGTCTAGCAAGAGCCATGGAAGTGTCTCCCAATTAATTCTCCAGGATTTTGCCAGACTTGGGAAGAGTTTCCCTGCTTTTGACAAAGGACAAAAGATCCTAGCGATCCTCTGCAGTAGCACACACAACCTGGGAAACTTGTTTTTCAGCAGGTATCCCTTTCCCTTTCTTTAAAAGGGCAAGGCATGTCTCTACCTGAGGCCTGGGTGCCAACATGTCTCCTTCCACTTCAGAGGTGTTCATAGGAAGGTTGACAGCCATTCTCGTTATGCCAGTGCCCCGCAATTATGGACTGTGATGCACAAAGATAGCTGCTCTTTACACAGCCTCTGAAAATGTTTTCCTGGTTGTGTGCCTTTTCTTCCCTCTGGCTCTTTAAACGTTTGCTTTCTGGAACTGCCCATTTGGCGTCCATCTGGCAAAAGCAAATCAAATGTCACATGAAAATCTCTGGTGCTTGCTTCCTCTGCTGGTCAGGGATGCAGAGACGAGAGAAGTTCTTTTTCTTCTTCTCTGAAGTTGTGTGAATTGCGCTCTCTCTTCCCCAACCTGGTGGTTGCTGGATGTTTTGGACCAACTCCCATCAGTCCCCGACCAGCACAGCTGAAGGGATATGCCATCTGAAATATCTGGAGCCCACCAGGTTGGGGAAGGCTGAAGTATCTGCTGGAATGTGCCAACAATCACAAATCGGTTTTGCAAAGCCTTGGAGCAGGGCTTGTTATCTGTTTATGGATAATCTGCTCCACCCATGGTGAACCATCTAAAACCTGTGGCCTCATCTGTGGGGTCAGGCTCCAACTCCTAATATCCCCAGCCAGCGTGACCAGTGGTCAAGGATGATGGGTGTTGTAGTTCAATAACTTCTGGAGGGCCACAGGTTCCCCATCCTTAATTCAAATGCCCTAACCGCTAGGCATTTGCCACCAAGGATAGGAGGCCACTTGGTTGCAATGGGGGCTGGTCCATTGGGGCAAATGGGGCACTGCCTAACCAACCTTCACCTTGAGATCTCCTAGCCCACCTGTGGCCTTACTTGCAACCAGTCCAAAGGGTGGCTCTGTCTGTCTTGCTTCTTGCACCTTTGCCTCGGCGTTACCCATGTACAACTAAGTAGGGGCAGGTGCAAAACTTAGTTGGCTCTGCCAATCATTGGTTCCTCTTACTGTTAGACTCCTTGCTTTCCTCCCAGCAATCCTGCGCCACTGCTTTCAGCAAGCAGCCCCATGGCAATCAGAAGGCAATTCTGATGGGACTGCCTTTGTGTTCCTTCCACCCCCCAGGTGTTCCCGTATTTATTGGAGCACGGTGGACGCCCGCAAGCAGTGCTGGTACAAGTGTCGCGTCCTGGAGTACCGGCCGAAGCTGAGTCAAGAGGAGCCTGATGCTTCGGGAGTGCAGGAGGAGAACCACACGATAGTGCATAGCCCAGCTGCCCCTGCCGGTAAGGGGATCTGGGATGTGCAGCTGGGCTGGCTTTTGGATACCGTCATCCTCTCCATCTGCAGTAGGAAGTCAGGGTGGTGATAAGTTTTCCTGCCCACTTGCATGTTGTGGGGGGACTCTCTGCATCCCGCTTGTCCTGACAAAGAGGTTTAAAGTCAAACCCTTTAAGTCAGTTTAGTGGTTAAGCTACTTCTCTGGGGCAAATAACCACCCTTTATTGGAGCTTACTAGTCCATCCTTTCTGCTCAAAACCAGAATACAGCCATATCTTGGTTGCCAAATGCCTTGGAACTTGTACGTTTCGGCTCCCGAACGATCAAAAACTGGAAGTGAGTGTTCCAGTTTTCGAATGATTTTCGGAAGCCGAACATCTGGCACGGCTTCCGATTGAGTGCAGGAAGCTCCTGCAGCCAATCGGAAGCCGTGCCTTGGTTTTTGAACGGTTCTGGGAGTCCATTCAACTCCCAACGGTTCTGGGAGTTGAACGGACTCCCAGAATGCATTTTGTTTGAGAACCAAGGTTTGGGTTGGGACCTGTCGCCCTTCAAAGTTTATGGGCTCCAACTCCCATAAGTGGGGGGGGGGGTGCTGGGAGAGAAAAATAAGCAAATGTATATAAGAGTACAGGTCTTCAGCCCATGTAGACCAAATGGGCAAATAATCTGTTCTGGAATAAGGCAGTTTTCTTGGTTCTGTGCTGTCTTTTCTCAGCACAAAGCCCACAGTAAGGGTTGCCAGCTTCTGGACGCTGCCATTGCCATGCTTGATTCTCTTGTCATGTGCCTTTTCATGTTTTCAGATCCTAAACTTGGGAATGAGCACCTTCAGGATGTGCCCTCTCCACTGCCATCGCTGGAGCGCCACTCCCCTGCGCAGAACCCAGGGCCTCTGCCACCCCCGGAGTCTGCGGCCTCCAAACACAGGTCTCTCACTGGAGCTCGCATCAAAGTGCCCAACTACTCCCCTACTCGACGACCCATAAGTGGGGTGTCATCCCGCCCGCTGCCTTCTCCTGGTGAGTAGCTTCAAGGCCACGTAGGCAGCACAGAGACAAGAGGGTCTGAAACGGAGGCCAGCAGCTGGATGCTCCAGGGCCACTTCTTGCTTTGAAACAAGGCTAATGGAACAGGAGAAGCAGGAGAGGAGCATTAGCGAGTGCAGGGAGAATGGGGCATGAGCCCATTGGTGATCAGAGATGGGGAGAGGTTCTGACACGCCTGTACTCTGCTGCTTTCCTTTGCATGTGGGTTGTGATATTGTTGTGTCTGAGTGGTTGGCTGATAGAGAGGGTGTTTGAGGTAGACCCTGGGAAGCCCTGGCCAGTCAGCGTAGACCAGGGGTGAGGAACTGCAATGGCTGCATTCCTTTCTGAGCAACTTTCCGAAGAGCACACAACTGGGGTTGGGGGGCAGAAGCAAATATGGGCAGAGCAATTTTGCCTTTGTTCAGTAGGCCGGTTTCTACATACACAAACACCTCTGTCTATCCAGAGGCCTTACCTAAGGGTACATTCCAGCTGGGCAAAAGCACTCTGGGTGTGGAATGGGGCCAGTGATAGAATTGTAGAGTTGAAAGGGGATCCCGAGGGTCATCAAGTCCAACCCCCTACATCTATGACAAATGGCCATCCATGTGTTGCCTGAGGAGTGTTCCCAGAGCCAGAGAGAGAGGCCTGGAAGGTGACATTCAGACCCCCGGCCTTCCCCATCCCAATGCTGAGCTAGACAGACACAGTGCTCTGACTCCAAACATAGGAAGCCGCTGTCTACTAGGTTCCTAAAAAGTTGCAAGTTATCTCATGGGGGGGGGGGCGACTTGTTCCCTGTGGGGCTAGTGCATTTGTGCATCTGCCTGTTCTGCTTCCCACCCCCTGTTGACATGCTCTTCCTGTTCTCTCCACCACAGGGAGCGCATCATCCATGTCCCACCACATCTTGACAGTGGGCGACCCCGACTTTCCCCCTCCACGCCGCACGCAGCGCCTCAGCCCCCTGTCTCCCAGCAGCGTCCCCCATGCCCGCCGCTCCCCCCTCCCGTCGCAAGCCGCTGCTAGCAACAGGACTAGTCCCCCCAGCACCTCTCTCAGGGCCATGCCGCCTCTCCCGGACAACCCCCTGGCGGGGAGCGGCTTCAAGCATACTTCTACCTCTGACGGGCAGCGCCCCCTACCTACCTCACCCCCTCCCTCGCCCCCACCCGTCCCGCCAGAGCTGGCTTTCGAGCTCAACGTCTCCGACCTGGAGTTTGACGACAGCCTCCTGGACGAGCCTTTCCAGGAGGAGGAGCTGGGCGTGCCGCGAGCCTGCCCCTCGCCCAGCCTGGAGCTGCCCCAGCTGGACGGCCTGGGCGACGGCGAGAGCGAGGAGGAAGGGGAGGCCAGCCGCTACTTCCGCTTCCCCCGCACGGTGGTCACCCGGGAGCCGCCCCTGCCTCCGTACCCACTGGACCTCCCTCTGCCCCACATCCACCAGCTCGACGGCATCGACGACGGGACCGACAGCGAGGCGGACGGGGCAGGGGGCCACCCTCCGGCCAAGGGCAAGCAAGCGGAGCCCAGAGTTGAACGGGAGCTGGCTGGCCCTGCTCCTGCGCCGGAGGACCTGCCCTCGGACATTGTGGACTTCGTCCTGAAGAATATGGACACGCCAGAGAGCAAGGCGCCGCTCTCCTCCTGCCTCAACCAGGCGGCCTCGCCGCCACCAGCACCCCCTACCTCTGCCAGCCTCAACGGCACCGAGGCAGCCCGCCCCAGCCCCGCTCCAGACCTGGCCCCGACCCTGGCTTGTGCCCAGGTGCCAGGCACCGCTGAGGTCAAACTGCTGGGACCCGAGGGGCAGCTGCCCGGCTCCAGAATCATCCTTGTGAACAAGCTGGGACAAGTGTGCATGAAAGTGCAGGGGGAGGAAGGCGCCTTGAGCACCCCGGACGGGGAGCAGGCCTCCGGCTGCAAGGCCGTGCCAAGCCCAGCGCCGCCACCTCCTGCGCCCGTGCCCAACCTTGGCACGGTCATATTGCGAGCGCCCCTGGGCCTCACTTCCAGCCCTTTGCCCACGTGGACCATCCGGGGCCCGGTGCTCAGCATGGTGCCTATGATGAACGTCGTGGGCGCCGCCCCTCAGGCCGTCGGAGGGGGCCAGCTGGCATTGGGCACTCCAGCTCTGGTGACGCCCTCGCTGGGGATCCCACAGACGTGTCTACTTCAGCCAGTGGCTGTGAATTCTGGCGTGCTCAGCATCCCCGGCTTGGTGTCCTTGCCGGGCCCCCGGCCGGCCATCCGGGTCAAGAGGGTCTCCACCTTCGTCGGAAGCATGCCTCTCAAGAAGGCCAAGGTGGATGGCGCCAACGAAGAGGAGCCGCTGCCCATGTCGCCCACCGTCACGCCGGATCACTTGGTGAATAACTGCATTTCTGGCAGCACGGCGAGCTCAGGGTAAGCGCAAGCATGTGATCTCCACACTCTTAAGCATAGGAGGGCTAAGGAGAAGGAGTGGTCTTTTGTGGGTTTGTACTTCAGGCCAAGCATGGCTTCTCTGGATTCTTCTGGGTAGCCCCCAAGCTGTGTGTTTTGTTTGTGCCCGTGTTCATAAGACCTTCTTCCCCTGCAGCATGGGAAGGGTGCGGATGAAGACCCCCACAGCCAAGGGCGTCCTTGACCTGGATGCCCTCAAAGAGGAGGCAGGCGCTGTCGGCGAGAGTGAGCTGTGAGTGTGCGGTTGGAGGCTGCGGGATCCTGTTCCTTGCCTGCCGCAGGGTTTTTAAAGCAGCCCTTCTTTCTTTCATGCCCCCGCAGGTCTCCGATGGACCATTCGCCCTCCCTCGCAGCGTTACATTCCCATCCTGGAACGCCGGAACCAAACCAAGAGGCTCTGTTGGAGCCAGTCTGGCATAGATATGCAGGTACTGGGATGTCTTGCCTGCCCCGCTCTGCCTTCGAAATAAGGGTGGCCGGTACTGAGCTGGGAGGCTGTGGGCTGGCTCCGGGTGTACAGAACCAGGGATTAAATGTCCACATTTGCTTTATGGGGCAAATCACTGTGCACGTGGTACTAAGAGCCAGGGTGGTGTGGCGGTTGAGTGTGTTGGATTAAGACCAGGGAGACTTGAGTTCAAATCCTCACTCATCCCTGTAACTTGCTGCAAGTCATTCTTTCTCACCCTAAACTACCTTACAGGGTAGTTGTGGAGATTGGGGGTGGGACGAACTTGAAGGAAGAGACAAGATAGAAATATAATAAAGCATTAAGCAGCTATGTATCTCTTGTTCATTTGTTTTTAATGGTGTGGGCAGCTACCCCTTTCAAGTTCCCTTTAGAGATGTGTATCCCTAATCCCTACATCAGATTTTATTCACACCAGGTTTCTCTGGTGTGAAATCCCTCCCCAGCTGTCTGCACCATTGTTCGGTATAATATAATTTTATTCTCAATTTTATATTTGTTATGTGGTACGTGGCTCTGGTGCGTTTTATGTTAAGCAGTATATAAATTTGTGCAATAAATAAAAATAAGATAAATGGTGTTATATATACACAGTAAGCTGCTCTGGGAGACTGTAACAAAGGCACGGAATATGAATGCTGTAAATCAGTTTCTATACAGAAAGTGGGTTGTATCCAAGCTCTGCTCAGTGTAGACCCTTCACAATGAACGGATCTGTCTAGTCATGTACATTAATTTCAATGGGGCTACTCTTAAATGTGACTAAGGATACAGACTGCAGTGTTCTAGCCTGCATACCAGAGTTCAGAAAGTGAATCCTGGACCTGACAGGTCTCTGCTTTGTGAGCTTGGGTTTTTATTTTAACCCTGCTGTAAGTCTATTCCTTCCTGTGAATTAAGCCCTTTCCCACAGATGATGACTCCACGACAGCAGAGCTAATACGCCTGGGCCTCCTGCTCCCCCCCCCTTTTCTCCCCTCCCAGGGGATCTCTCCAGCTCAGATGAGGACAATCTGAAGCAGGAGGACAAAGAGAATGAGATGCCCCGCAAAACGCAGCCCCACCTGTGCTTTGAGATCACCAGCGAGGACGGCTTCAATGTGCAGGCTGACAGCATAGATGGTGAGGGGGAGAGAATCGCATTGGTGGTAACGTTCCTTTGAACCTCTAGCCTCTCAGCTGGCTGGCTATAGTTGTGCTGCTGATGCTGCTGGAAAGAGGGACACACTCCACAGACAACTGGGAGATTGTTTTTCTCCCGGGTACAAGCAGGAATTGTGTTATGCCTTGCTCAGGGAAGCCATAAGAGACTCTGTGGAACAGCAGCACCTTGGACCTCCTTTACCCAGTGATACCCTTCTGATAATTATTTTGCTTTGGGTCAGATGCCTGCCTCTTACAGAGTAAATCACAGTTGCCTTCTCCATATTTAGGTGCCTGGAAAGCAGTGATTGAGAAGATTCAGGAGGCCCGCACCAATGCCCGGCTCAAGCACCTCTCCTTTGCAGGTAATAAGGTCCTGTTTGAAGGCTTCCGATGGGCATCTGGCTGGCTGCTGTGGATGTCGGACTAGAAGGGCCTTAGGCCAGATCTGGCAGGACTCTTACTTGGTTCATAGGTTGTTCTGTTCTGGCTGGAAATTACTTTACAGCTCCCAGGCTAGCCTACCAGTCTTTTGGTTTTTTCAGTTCAAGGCCCAGAGACAATAGAAAGGGGAACAATTTCTGGGAGCAGAAAACTGCCCAGAACAGCTGCTCCAAAAGAGGGAAGACTATAAGCATAGGAGCTGTACAGAGGTTCCAAGTAAATAAGAGAGCAGATGATGTAGAAAATCAGAAGCTGGAAAAAGTACATCAAGAAAGCAAAATGTCGTGATTTGCGTTGGGGAGGAGGTTTCTGGGGGCTCTTCAGAGGCTTTGGGATAGGACTGGTTGTCTTGCACTGAAAGGGTGACTGGGTGCTGAATTTTAGGTATTATTGACTTTCCTGGCAGGGATGAACGGCGTGCGGCTGTTAGGGATGCACCACGATGCCGTCATCTTTCTGGTGGAACAGCTGTATGGTGCCAAGGCCTGCCACAAATACAAGTTCCGGTACCACCAGCATGAAGGCGAGGAGGAGGAGCTTCCGCTCAACCCTCATGGCTGCGCCCGAGCAGAAGTCTACGTCAGGTGAGGAATGGCCTTGCTTTCTCTCTGGGGAGTAGGAGTGGACTGCAAATTCCTCTACCACCCTTTATCCGTGGATCACGGGGCAGTTTACAATATACCAGTTGGATCACACACCTCTCTGGATTTTGCAGGGCAGTTGCAGTGTGCAAAAGGTGTGTGCAATCATATATATTTTACGTAAAAGAAGAGTTCAAAATGCATATTTTACAGATGAATGCATTGAAAAGATTGATACAGATGCATTAATTTGTATAATTTGTTGTGAACTGCCCTGAGATCTATGGGTATAGGGCAGTATAGAAATTGAATAAAAAATAAAAAGTAATCAAAATATTTATTTTGTGTTCTTTTAGATAAAATGTGAATTTCTGTGCATTTTTACACACTGAAACTACTGCAAAAGTGCATACAAAATGCATACAATTTAAATGCAGACAAATAATAATAATAATAATAATAATATCTGCACAAAACAGGAATGACCTATAATTGAGACCAGTTGGGGCAGAATTTGGCTGCCCAGTCCATCCGTTACAGTTCCCATGATCCCATGTCATTTGCAGCTGATGGGATTTGTAGTCCAGAAACATATGGTGGGTCACCGATTCACTCCTTATTCCTAAATTGCATGCTTGCCTGGGTTGTATTGCAGCAAAAGGAGTAGGTGGAAATGCAGATAGTGTTTAAAAGAGAGAAGAGCAGGGAACCCAGAGGCCTTCTGAGATGGGCAGCCTCCACTTCTTTTGCAGGAAATGCACTTTTGATATGTTCAACTTTCTGGCATCGCAACATCGTGTGCTTCCTGAGGGAGGCCCTTATGATGAAGAGGAGGATGAAGTGCAGCTCAAGTCCACCAGGTAAGAAGACGCCTGGCTTCTGCTGTCCTGATGTTGGTCAATCTTGACTTTGTCCCTTCATAGGGTAGGCTGTGAAAACTCAGCATTTGGTAATATGAATCTGATTAGATAATGCCCATGCTGTGTGTACTGCCAGGGAAGCTTTTAAAAACAGACCCTTCTCCTCTTCAGCCTGTGAAGCTCATGAGTTATAAAATTTCCAAGAGGATCGTTTTTCTCCAAAGCACGTAGAAATAGGGGCCCATGTTTCCTTGCCCAGATCTCATTTCTACTTGATTAAAATGTATTGCTTGCTTGTAGTCAGTTGTCTTTCGGCTCTCTAGCCAGGTTTATGTAATAAAGGGGATTACCTGCTTTCCAGCACCAGCTTTTTTTGCTGCCAAGGAAGCCCAGTGAGCCCAGTCCTCTTCTGTGCACCAGAGAGCACACTCAGGAAGGCAGCAAATAGCCCAAATTAGCATTGACCCAAAAAACAGGAGAGCTCACATACCCCGCAGAGAATATCCTGGGGAGGGCCATAGCTCAGTGATACAGCATCGGTTTTGCATGCAGGTCCCCAGTTCAGTCTCAAGGCATCTCCAGCTAGGGCGGGAAGAGACCTTTTCTGAAATCCTGGAGAGCTGCTGCCAATCAATGTGAGCAATATTGAGCTAAATGGACTGGTGCATAAGACAGTTTCCTACGTTTCAGGAATTCCTCCCTCCAGAAGGGAAACTTTACTGTCCATTCCCACAATTTGTGCCATGATGTGGTGCTGCTGCTACTCAAGTTTTCTTCTCCATCACTTTTAAAACTGTCGTGCTGCACCCTAAACATCTGATTTTCGTCCTTGTGATTCTTGCTCGGAATCTGTCCATCTTGAATCCATTTTTACTGTCAAGGCAGCCACACTCTCTTTTGGCATAAGCTTCTAAGTCTAGTCTGGTCTCCACTTCTTCCTTAGGCGAGCCACCAGCCTGGAGCTACCCATGGCCATGCGGTTTCGGCACCTGAAGAAAACCTCCAAGGAAGCTGTGGGCGTGTACAGGTAACAAGGGCAGCTGCTGCTGCTTGCTTGAATCCTTGGCCATGGCCTTCCTAAAGAGGCCACTTTGTACAGAGAAGCAGCCCTGCTCCACGCTCGCCTCCAGGATGAACCTGAAAAAGAAACAGAGAGTACCCAGTGGCTGGCCCATCTTTGGCCTGCCTTGTTAACTCTCTTAATGCAGATCTGTATCTTTCTCCCCACTCCAGGTCAGCCATCCACGGCCGGGGCCTGTTCTGCAAGCGGAATATCGATGCAGGCGAGATGGTGATCGAATACTCTGGCATTGTGATCCGCTCGGTGTTGACAGACAAGCGCGAAAAGTACTATGACAGCAAGGTACTGAATCAAGAGAATTGTAGAGTTGGAAGGGACCTTGAGGGTCATCTGGTCCAATCCCCTGCAATGTAGGAATCTTTTGCCCAACGTGGGGCTCAAATCCATGACCCTGAGATTGAGAGTCTCATGCTCTACCAACTGAGCTGATGGTCAAGGGAGGGGAGAGCCCATGACTGAGTTGAGGACAGGGTATAAATCAGGCATAGGCAAACTCGGCCCTCCAGATGTTTTGGGGCTACAACTCCCATCATCCCTAGCTAACAGGACCAGTGGCCAGGGATGATGGGAGTTGTAGTCCCAAAACATCTGGAGGGCCGAGTTTACCTATGCCTGGTATAAACAACAACAATTATTGTTAACAGGACCAGTGGAGGAGGGAGGAGCTGGGCTCCCCAAATCGTCTCACTAATCTGAGCTCTCTTTTTCTCATCCCTGCAGGGCATAGGCTGCTACATGTTCCGCATCGATGATTTCGACGTGGTGGACGCCACGATGCACGGCAATGCCGCCCGCTTCATCAACCACTCCTGCGAGCCCAACTGCTACTCGCGGGTCATCCACGTGGAGGGCCAGAAGCACATCGTCATCTTTGCCCTGCGACGCATCTTCCGGGGCGAAGAGCTCACCTACGACTACAAATTCCCTATTGAGGACGCTGGCAGCAAGCTCCCTTGCAACTGCGGGGCCAAGCGCTGCCGCCGTTTTCTCAACTGAAAGGCATTTTTTTTTACCCGTGACCTGATTCCTCAGCTCTGTAGCTTTCTCCCAGCCTGGTGTCAGTGAGGGGGACGACGACACCAAGAGGCATGCCGGGAGCTTAACCACCTCACTGTAGCTTTCCAAGTGGGTTGCTGCAGGACTGACTCATCCCCTTAGTTCCCTGAGGCATGGAGATGGTTCATCTCCCAGGAGCATCAGTGATGCCCGTTTTGTCTGGGAAGAGGGGATGCTCTTGGCAGTGGACCTGTCTGTGGCTTGAAATTATGGCAAGCAGAGATATGGGGCAAGTGTGGGAAGGGTAGTCTCCCTGGTCCCTTATCTGTGCCCGTCTGCTTCGTAGACCTGATTTTCTTTCCCTCTCCCTTGTGGGGTGAGAACAACTTTTTCTTTAATTTTGTACTTCTAACTTTTGTGATTCTCTTTCCTTTCCCGCTAAGGCTTTCTGTTTTAAAGTTAAAAAACAAAACAAAAAAAACATCAAACCCAGGAGGATGTAAATATTTGTACAAATTTCTAAACCTGTTTATTTTCTATGCACTTTTTTATTTAAGATGCTCAGTCAACTCAGACGGTAAAGGGTTGGATTCTTGTTGGTATAATTTTAAATAAAACGCAATTTTGACACAAGACTGTCACAAGGCTTCTGTTGTAGCCTGAAGGAGGGGGGGAGTGTGTTTGCGTGTAAACAACAAAGCCCATCCATCTGGAAACGGAGACAGCAACCATCTAGTGATTTCATATCAAAACTCTTTGATTCCAAAATGCAAAGGCACTGGCTGTCTTACATGTTCCAGCACTTTACATATGAGCTCCCCAAAAATATAGTGGTGCACTGCCCATGTTGGTTATGCATTTGTACTGCACACATTAATGGTGGAGCCCACATAGATCCATATCTAATGGCCTACTCCTTTCCAGAAGAGTGGCCAAGAAAATAAAAATAGAACCATTTATAGAGCCCCTTGTGTTATTTGTTTGCTGAGTTCCCGTAGAAAGCACTTAGAACAGTCAGGTCGGGTACCTTCATCTCATTGGCTACCTCCCCATATTGCCTGAGAGGTTCTTTTGTGCAGGCCACACCCACCCACCCAACACCTGACATATCTGACTTCAGGTGTGAGGGCAGGTAAGAGCAGGATTTCAAATGAAGAACTAGGAGCTTGGAGAAGTCCTTGCAACATGGACTTCAAAGTGCAGCATCACCTGCCTGGACTGCCAGGGTTGAAGAGGGAAAGATCTGGCCCAGCAGCCAAAAATGTGCCCTACAGAGATTGGGGGGGGGGGCGGATACAAAGGCTGCTTTTCTAGATATTGGGTGTGGGAGAGACTTGAGTAGTTAAGGAACAGGCCCTGCCAATGTCTGATGCCTGGTGTGGCTGTGGGGTGGGGAATGAGGGTTACGCCCTAAAGAGGTCCCTCATAAGGAACATAACTGCGAGGCTTTAGAAAATGATATGTTACCTTAACTATACTTTGCTTGTAGTATAATTCATTCTCAAAATTATGATGCACCTTGCATCTAACGTGCATCAATAAGGAGCAGGTGGCAAGCCTATGGGGAAGTGCACTTTACACATGCTCAGGAACATACTTCCTATCTGAAATCCGATTGTGAGGCAGAAGCAGGAGAAAAGGCAATGGGTGTTCAGGTTTCGCCTCCTCTTTGTTGGCAAAAACGTGGCATAGCAAAAAGCAGCTTTGGTCCTGCACAGCGTTTTACCTTTAAAATCACAAAATACGGAAAGGAAGAGCTGCTCGTGTCGCTATTTTGCCATCTGGTGGGTTGAGGTGGTAGGGCTTTGTTGTTGTTTAGTCGTGTCCGACTCTTCATGACCCCCTGGACCAGAGCACACCAGGCACTCCTGTCTTCCACTGCATCCTGCAGTTTGGTCAGACTCATGCTGGTAGTTTTGAGAACACTGTCCAGCCATCTCGTCCTCTGTTGTCCCCTTCTCCTTGTGCCCTCCATCTTTCCCAACATCAGGGTCTTTTCCAGGGAGTCTTCTCTTCTCATGAGGTGGCCAAAGTATTGGAGCTTCCAGTCCTTCCAGTGAGCACTCAGGGCTGATTTCCTTAAGAATGGAGAGGTTTGATCTTCTTGCAGTCCATGGGACTCTCAAGAGTCTCCTCCAGCACCATAATTCAAAAGCATCAATTTTTTGGCGATCAGCCTTCTTTATGGTCCAGCTCTCACTTCCATACATCACTACTGGGAAAACCACAGCTTTAACTGTACGGACCTTTGTTGGCAAGGTTGGTAGGGCTTTGAGGAACTACAACTCCCAGCAAGCTCTTGGCCCCTGCTCCCTATTATCCGCCGCAAATAAGTATATCCCAGCATGCGCTGCGGCAGGGCCTTGTTTTGAACCGTAGACTTAAAATGACAGACGCGTCGTGTCTGAACGCTGTGAGCTCGTCTTCGGAGGTCGGGATGCCGCAGCTTGCAAACTAGGGAAATTTAGGAATTGAGCAGGCTGCTTTCCCTCAAGCAAAAATGAGCAGCAGAGATGAGAGTTCGCGCTCTAATTAACTCAGGTCTTATTGTGTGTAGGGTTTTTTTTATATATATTAAAAAGTGAGCCTTAGGAAAAGCGCAATGCATCTGCATGCAGGTCCCTGGAGTTAAAAGTCCTGCTTTCAACGGAGTGCTGGATTCAATAGATTTCACCATGGAGGGCCCCTCAAGGGGATCCTTGATACTGGATTCAGGGGGCTCTGCCTGCTCCTCAAGGCCCTTGTCTTTTTATTCATCCCCGGAGGTTTCAGCGTTTGGGCTAGGAATGCTCCCCACCCCCTTCCAATCACAATTATTTTGGAGAAGGGCTAAAAAGTGTGTTTGATTTCCACAAGGGTTTGTGCCTTTCCCTATGCATGCCAATGGACAGCTCTCCGTTGTATTTCCCCCTTTAAAAATCTAAGGGAGAAGCTTGCTCCCACCCACCACCAAAGACCTTGGGGAAACAGGAACATTGCAAGAGGTGCAACCCGCGGGGCGCTTCTCGTCAACCAAGACTTCGCGCTGGGGGGGGGGGGCGAATCCAAGCCGTTCCTGGCAAAGCTGTCGCGAGGTAACCCTTCTCGCAAGCACGCCCCTGCACCTACCCACCCACCCACCTTCCTACTTGCAAGCTGGGATAATGCAGTCCAAGGGCAATCTGGGTTATTATATTTTTCCCCGGGGGTGGGGGTGCGGGCAAGAAAAAACCAAAAGGACCCTTGCTCTCTCGAGTGCGGCGGGGACCAAACGAAAGAGCAAGCGAGGGATACCCGCCACCGACTACTCGTCGCGCTGCTCTGTACGTTTCCTATCTCCGCGCTTGGTGAGAGCGCGGACGTTTTCCCAGCAGCTCGCGGGGCGAGCTGGTGACCAGGAACCGCGCAAGTTCCGCGTTGGGGAAGCAGAAGCTATTCTGCAGGAGGAGGAGGAGGAGGAAGGGGTGAGTGGTTGGGGGAGGGGAGGCTCACCCACTCCATAATTTGGGGGTGGGGGATGGGCCCTGCCCTCCAAGCCAGAGGAGGGTTTTGGGGGGCTTCGCCCTGAGCTCCGCCCTGACTGCGAGGGTCCCTCTCTTCCTCCTAGATCCCAGTCGCACCATGAACCTGGAGCGCGTTTCCAACGAGGAGAAGCTCAACCTCTGTAGGAAGTACTACTTGGGTGAGTGGTTGGTTCCAGCGAGAGGCATCGGTGGTGGTTAGATATTTATTGACACCCGGCTTTTCCTCCTGACGATCATTGGGGTGGGGGGTGGGGGGAAGAGACACACACAATTAAACGTTAATAAAATAGAAGGCACACGGCTTATTTCTCTCCGCGTCCAGAATAGTATACGCCAGATGTTGGAAAAGAAAGTGAAATCCCCGCTAAGGAGCAATGGTGATATCAATTGACAGAATTTCCATTGCTTCCCAATAAGACAGCCGAAATAAGAAATTTGGGTGGGAAAACCGGAGAAAGGGACGAGCGGGAAAGCTTTGGGGAGTACCTCAAGAAGAAGAAGAAGATACTAAATTTAATGTACAAGTAGGGGTGATCACATGAGCAGCCAGTCAACTATAGTTAAGAAGTAAAAAGGATGAAAAGAAAGATGGATGATTAAATGGAGATGCAGCACACCTTGGGTTTACTATGAATGCCATGGAGTGCTAGGTTGGGAAGTCTGTATGTAAATATTCAGCGTGGAAGGAATGTGATGTGCAAAGGGGAAAAGGGAAAACACATAAATTATATATATATATATATATATATATATATATATATATATATATATATATAATTTTAAAAAGCACTATTTCACCCAGGTGCATAGAACTTGTGAATTTCTACTGCGGTAAGAACTGGTGTGTGTACATTTTGGTGGCTTATTAGAAATGTTATGTTTTTGCCAACTTGCTTAGACGGTAGGTAGCTGTTTTTTCAGTAGGCAAAGTGAACTTTTGGAAAAATACAGACCTTTTTTTTTTCATTTTTGCAGCCCCTTTTAAAATAGGAAAGGTGAAGGGGTTTAAAAACACACACATATAAATGAGTCATTTCTTTCCTTTGTTTCTCCAGGTGGCTTTGCTCTGCTGCCTTTCCTGTGGCTGGTGAACGTTTTCTGGTTTTTCCGAGAGGCCTTTCTGGTGCCGGCGTACACTGAGCAACTACAGATAAAGCGCTGTGAGTTGTGGTGCAAATCCTAGGAAGTGGGAGGGCAGGGGGCAGGGCAGGTGTGAGATCCCTCCACATGTTGCTGAACTACAACTTCCATCAGTTCCAGCAAGTTTGACCAGTGACCAAGAATGATGGGAGTTATAGTTCAGCAACTTACAGAAGGCCAAAGATTTCCCACTTCTGCGCTAGGAGGAGAGCCCAGGCCACCTATTTGGGCAGTGCCAGATAGCAGAAGGATCTGTGCTTAAATGGAGGTGACTGTGGTCATGGTTTTCCATCTGTTTCCATCCCAGATGTCCAGCGTTCAGCCATGGGGCTTCTTTTCTGGGTGATCGTGCTCACCACGTGGATCAGCATCTTCCAGGCACGCCGGGCAGAGTGGGGCGAGCTTGGCGACTACCTCTCCTTCACCATCCCCCTGGGCACTCCGTGACCAATCCCTCCTCCCTTCATGTCACCAGCGTGGAGCTTTTAGGGTTGTATTATTTTCAAGGGACTCCCTGGGTGACATGCTGTTCTCCCCTTTTATGGAACCAGAGTGGGATTGCGCCATGGTGAACTCCGGTGAGGCTGCCTCTCCTTGCAGAATCCTCTGTTCAGTATGCCCTGATCACAACCTGGGGCAGAGGTGATTAATAAACCTGGGGTTGCCTACATCTGCTTGCCCACAGCGTGGTGGTATTGGGAAGAAGTGAGAATGGGGATAAGACCATTAGAAGAGCCTGCCAGATCGGGCCAGCAGCCCATCTAGTCTCTCTTAGGCATTGCATTAGCACCAATGGCAGTCCTTGCCCGCAATTTTAAACATCTGTCCTCGGCTGTATAAAGCAGAGAGGCAGGGGTACAGTAGAAGGGCAAAGTGAATTATTTCTCTGTGGACATTTGGGCTTTAAAAAAAACTATACATATCTAAACATATAGCAAAATAAAAAAAATCCTTCCAGTAGCACGTTAGAGACCAACTCAGTTTGTTATTGGTATTAGCTTTCATGTGCATGCACATTTCTTCAAATACCTCTTTAGTTACATGCCTGTAACTAAACATATAGCAGGATATTCTTAGGCTCAAGTGGTTGGCTGTCAGGGATTTATTCTTCCCAGAAAAACCTTCACTTTTCTGCCTCTTGTGCAATACTAACAATTTCCTACTAGAAGACACCCTTTTGTGTGTGTGTGTGTTTGGTTTCTAAGTAAAATTACTGTGTTTAATTCAAAAGAAGTGATTTCTGACTTAGCAAGTCTATCTAGTTAGATGATAATATACTATGGGTCTTTCCCCCTCCCTCAGACAAATCTCTTCAGCACACCCTTGTATAGCTAGGGACATCCCTTCGGTCGTAGTGGGGGCTGGTAGGTGAGACCCAAGTCAAATCACAATGTATCTCCCCCTGCCCCACTTCCATTTAGCAGTGGTGACCTTCCCCCCCCCCATTTTTTTTATATGAATGCTGCTTTAGCAGTACCTCCTCCCTCCCTGCCTTGTCCCAGGAAAAAATCGGGCAGAGAACCTGGCCAGGTTGACAAGAAGCAGTGGGGCAGGGGCTGCCAGTGCCAGGCATGGGGTCCTCCAAGCGTGGAGCACAGGGCAGTCATCATTATTTGCCCTCCCCAGGGACCGCCCTGTTTCCAGACTCTTCAGTTCCCATCATTCCTGTTGTTTGCCATGCTGGCTAGGCCAGTGGAAAGTGAAACCTTATCAATGTCTGGAGGGTCACAGGTTCTTCATCCCTGTTGTAAAACATCAAGCACCTAGGCAATCCAACTGTTTGATTCAAACCCAAAAGAGACGGAGGCTTTACGAGGTAGGTGTCACGCTTTCTAAAGCCTGCTGCTTCCACGTTGCATCTTCCTGTGTATTCAGAAACCTAAGAAAAGCAGCCAGAAAATTGCCAGAGAATCATCTTGGAAAAGATGGTGACGACCAGGGTCGCACACAGTATTTGCATGAAGGGGATCACTGATAGATCTATATCAGGGTTTTTTTAAAAAAAAAACTGTGTTCCTGTGTGCTCTCCATTATGTGTGACTTACTGTGCTACTTCTTGCATTAGGAACATAGGAGGTGCTGTGGTCTAAACAACAGCCTCTTGGGCTTGCCAATCGGAAAGTTGGCAGTTCAAATCAGCGTGACGAGCTCCCATTGCTCTGTTCCAGCTTCTGTCAACCTAGCAGTTTGAAGGCATACCAACACAAGTAGATAAATAGGTACTGCTGTGGCGGGAAGGTAAATGGCGTTTCCATGCGCCCTGGCTTCCGTCATGGTGTTCCTTTGCACCAGAAGCAGTTTAGTCATGCTGGCCACATGACCTGGAAAGCTATCTGTGGACAAACGCCACCTCCCTCAGCCTGAAAGCGAGATGAGCGCCGCAACCCCACAGTTGCCTTTGACTGAACTTAACCATCCAGGGGTTCTTTATCTTGCCCTTCTTGCATTGTTGTAGTCCAGCAACATTGGGAGGGCCATAGCTCCCCCATTCCTGTTAAGCTCTGTTGATTTCCATGAAAACTAAAGGTGTGTATGTGTGTGTGTTTACTACAATGATAGGATTTTTACATATATATATATTTAGATTTCTTGCTGGGCTTAGTTCTGCTCTCCTTTGCAATTGTTGCTGAACAGCAACATGTTTACTTGGAAGTAAATCCTATTGCGTTCAATGGGGCTTACTCCCCGAGTAAAAATGTCCTATCCAGCATGCAGCAAAGGGAGATGTAGCCCGACAGCGCATAACGTGCCACAGTTTCTCCCTCCCTGTTCTTTTAGGATGGCGACTTCAAGGGCCTCGTTCTTCCTTTAATGAGCAGCCCCCAACTGCCGCAGTTTAAGCCTGTGCTGTGTTCCCCCAGTGCAATATACAGTAGACACTGGAATAGATCAAGGTCTCCTGGCATGGAAGAAAAGTTGCATAGAGAGAAAAAGCTTCACTTGGAATCTGCATGCTGAGTTGCTGTTTTCAAGGGACAGGCGTGGGGCGCTGAAAGGAGGAGGAAAGTTGGCTGCTGTCCTAAGAGAGCCTTTCTCCTACACCTCCGTCAGCTGATTGGGATGTAGGATGGTGTGATAAACAGTGGAGGAAACAATGAGCCCAATGTTTCCCTGAGCCGCTGCAGCTTGCTCTGCAATTTAAATGGTGTCATTCCAGCAGGCCGGTTACAGTCTAGTGTCTCAGAAAGGGATGGGGGATCCTCCCTGCTGGTTAGGCAGCCGTGCCCTGCTGTACCTTCTCCCTCCTGCGCAGGCTGGGTGGGGAAGGGGGCGTGAGCTGAAGGGCGGTGATGTCAGCGGAGCATGAAGTAGCCTACAGCAGGTGTTGGCCTGCCTTGCATGAGGTCACTTTTCCATTGTGCTAAGCGGAGGAGGGAGGCACAGGCTTCCTTCCAGCCATGAACTCATTGCAGGTGTCCCCAACCTTTTGGGGGGGGCAGGTCCAGGGGGGCACATATTTAAAAATCTGAGCGGAAACTTGTGGGCATCACAAAAGAACCATTTCACAAAAGGAAAATAGGCAGAATTTTGTACCCGCTGCCTCACATCAAGGACAACACAGGCATGAAAAGCAGGTGACTTTTCCCAGCAAAACAAAATGAAAAAGCCCCTCCACACTCAATTATACAAACCAAGGAGAGAATAAAAGGTTATGGGATGCCAATGGAGATTTCAGAAGGACTGTACAACGTTGGGGACCTAAAGGTCACTGAATGTTAATTGCAACCAGTCTCCCAGAATAGCTTCTGCATTGTTATTTTTTTTAAGTACTCATTTTTCTAGGTGGAAGTAAACCTCTAGAAGCAATTCTGCAGAAGCTCTGGAGGACACATGATTGTGCCTAGGACAGGCGTGAGGAACCTTTGTCCCTCCAGAGGTTGCTGAACTGCTGCTCCCATCGTCCATGGCTGCTGTCCGTGCTGGCTGGGATTGATGGGAGTCGTAGGTCAGCAACACCTGGAAGGCCAAAAGTCTGATTTTGTTGGTTTCCAATATTTATATACCACCTGACAACAAAAGTCCTATGGGCAGACTTAAGTTAAAACCTTAAAACGTAAATTGCAGTAGGAAACAAAAATCTAACAGAATAAAAGCAGCAATAGAGAATGGCATCCAGTACAACAAAAATAAAAAGCAGTAAAAATATATATTTACAACTGAAAATGCTATCAGTGAAGTGATTGTGTTAAAAAATAAGAAGCCTTCTAGATATTACCTGTCAAATGTCATTTGACTGATAAGGCCATTGGGGTGGAACCATTCTAAGTTATCTGAACAAGTCCCACTGAAAATCCAACCCATTTACTACAAAATATAAACCAGCAGCAAGTTGCAGTATGGCCATCTTGTTTGCTTCTTTCTCTTCTTTCCATTTTTTGGGTGTTTTTTTTTTTTGTTCTTATCATTACTACTCTTTTTAGTTTTTTTGGTTCCACCTGCTTTGTTATCTCTGGAGCTGCTGACACAAATATACCAACTATCAGGTGTGGCTAATGCACACCCACTGAGGCTGCACATCACCCTCTTCCAAAGAAGTTTGTTGTTAAAAGTGGAGCGGAGATGCCACCCAAGGTGGGTGCAAATGAATGGAAGTATCTCGTCTGACCTGAACTGGCAGCCTCTCTAGCTTTTCACCTCCTTTGCCTTCTTCATCTGATTGCTGGAGCTCCTCACCCCGTCTCCTTTTTTCCATTCCTTCCTTGAAACCTGCTCAGGGTTGCTTTGGCGTTGAAGGCTGTACATGCACAAAAGCACATTTCACTTCCCTCATTTCGGTTCCCTCATTGCGAGAAGTGAGGTTACAGGGAACCAGACAGAGGGCCTTCTCGGTAGTGGCGCCCGCCCTGTGGAACGCCCTCCCATCAGATGTCAAAGAGATAAAGAATTACCTGACGTTCAGAAGACATCTTAAGGCAGCCCTGTTCAGGGATGTTTTTAATATGTAATGCTGTATTGTTTTTAATACTGATTGGGAGCCGCCCAGAGTGGCTGGGGAAACTCAGCCAGATGGGCGGGGTATAAATAATAAAATATTATTATTATTATTATTATTTGGATTTAATTTACCTCCCTTTGACAAACCAATAGCTAATTCAGATTGAAACCAGCGCTTCACAGACGAATCTGTATTTCTAAAATGGGAGGGATGGAGCAAACATACTGTTCTTGCATCTGTATGTGAAACAGTAATGTACCACTTGGCCATGAAGTTCGTGTCCCAGGTATTCAAACCCTTGTCTCCCGGGTCCTAGACCCATCAGATGTGGGAAGTAGGGGAAGTTTGTCTATGTTCACCTCTCCTTATTGGGAAGCAATTCCTGCTGTTTGAGGAGCTGGGATTTGGAAGTCATTTCAGTTCATCTTGTTACCGTCTGTCTATCTGCTGCATATACAACATACATTTAAAGCACGTGACATTTATAGCCCACCTTTCTCTCTTGAGGATCTCAAGGTGGCAAATGTACATGGTTCTCCCCCTCCTTGCTTAATTCCCACAACAGCCCTGTGCGGTAGGTTAGGCTGAGAGTACCCCAAGGTCACCCACGAGCTACGTGGCCGAATGGGAATTCAAACCCTGGTCTCCCAGGTCCTAGACCAGCACTTTAACCACTGCACTACTTTGGCTCTGCCTCAGTCCTTGTATTGCCAAATGCAAGGTGGTTCTTTGGGGGGGGGGGAATTCAGAGGCAATACAAAACACACGTGAGTGAGAAGATTTAAGAATTTATTCTAAACAGCAAACAATATATACATACCAAGCAAGAACTTCAGTCTGCCACTTGGAAGCCCTCCAGAAGTGGCAAAGTGACTCCTCCAGGTAGCCTGAGGTTGCACGGCCCCATGGCCATCGGTCCGTGCATGAGCTTCTCCGAACTCGGCCCCAAATAATCTGATTTATAGATAGCTAACCTGTTAGCTTTGGCTTGCCTGACTGACCACATGCTACTAGCTACGTGCAAAATATTCCTTAGCCGCTTCTGCCAATGCCTCACTTTCTTCAAACTATGCCCAACATCAAAAGAAGGTACCCAGCAACATCACTTCCTCCCAACAGATTAGGACTAGGAAATCAAAGGCTGTTCTCAGCCATCATAGTGCTTAACAAAAGATAGGGAAAAGGGAGGTACGGGGCAGGAAGAGGGAAACTAAGTTAGATCACTCGAAAGAGAAATATATTCCAGGGAGATTGCCCATGCAGTCCTTTATCTACATAACATAAGACAAGTCAACCTGGATCAGACCAAGAATTCATCAAGAACCCTGGTTGGGGACCTCAGACCCAGGGCCATGTGTAGCACTCCAGACCTCTCTATATCTGGTCCTTGGGACTCTCACCAGGCCTTGCATCAGCCCACCAGCCCTGCTTTTCATCCTCCTAGCGTGTTTTTGTCTAGGGTGGATGGAATGTGCTTTTAAAGTCGGATAATGCCTCTTGCTTGTTTGAATACAGGCTAGAGTAGCACATGAGCATGTGGCGCTGTGGGGACGCAGGTGGCGCTGTGCGTTAAACCACAGAGCCTAGGACTTGCTGATCAGAAGGTCGGCGGTTCGAATCCCTGCGACGGAGTGAGCTCCCGTTGCTTGGTCCCTGCTCCTGTCAACCTAGCAGTTCGAAAGCACGTCAAAGTGCAAGTAGATAAATAGGTACCGCTACAGCGGGAGGGTAAACAGCGTTTCTGTGCGCTGCTCTGGTTCACCAGAAGCGGCTTAGTCATGCTGGCCACATGACCCAGAAGCTGTATGCCGGCTCCCTCGGCCAATAAAGTGAGATGAGCGCCGCAACCCCAGAGTCGGTCACAACTGGACCTAATGGTCAGGGGTCCCTTTACCTTTACCTTTAATGCCTCTTGCTTGTTTGGATACAGGATAGAGTAGCACATGAGCATGTGGAAAGTAGCCTGCTGAACAAAGGTAGAAATTACATTCCTTGCTCTGTCCATTTTGGTCTCTGGCTCCACCTACCCCTTGGCACCTAACCTTCCATCCCCGAAGGTGTCCTAAAAGGAAATACAGACCTTGGAACAAAAAAGGATTCCTAACCCCTGATTTAGGATCTACAGCAACGGGGAATGAAGCCGACAGTCTTCCCTTGTCTCTTCTCCTTCATGCCTCACAGCTGGTATTTGGGGCTAAACTGCCTCTGCATATGGAGGCACCATTTGCACATTACGTCTAATACTGACCCCCCCCCCCCAGTATAGCTGCCTGCTCTCCATAAATTCGCCTGATCCCATTTGAAAGCTGCAGCCATCGCTGCATCTTGCAGCAGCAATTTGCATCAATTAATGACATTACGTTTCAACGTTTAGGGGACTGTCTCTGCCAAACGAGAAAACCTAGAGAGGTTTGTCTGGCATCTGTTTTACTAGCAGCGCCAGACGAAGGACTCCCCACCCACCCCCTCCACTACCACCGAGCTTTCTGGGTGCAGTTTTAACCCCCTTGGCTGGTCTGTGCTTCTTTTATGATTATCTGGCTTTTAGCTTATTTTACTGCTTTGTTTTGATGCTTTTAAGTCTTCTGCTCCTTTTGCTAACTGCCATGGGAACAGGATACAAGAGTAGCATAAAAACAGTGTTTTGTTTTTTTAAAAAAACTGAGAAATGGGCTAGCAGTAGAGAGAAAATCCTGCTTGTTTTTTCTTCAGGGAAGGGAGAAGTCTTGGAACGGTGTATACCTGTTATCCAAAAGAGTTGAGAGCAGCATTCCAGCCTTTTGATGTAATCCAGAAGACGCTTTGGCACAGTCCACACCCTTTCCCAAGCTCAATAGTCTGACTATGAGCTACCCTGTTCTTCTGAATGCTTAGATCCCACTGGAGCAGCACTGATCTCATGGGGTAACTGCCCCACCTAACCCCAGAGGCAGCTGAACAAGCAGTCGGACTCCTTGCGGAAAATTGTGCTGCAGCTCTTTTTAAATCCTTTGAAAATATGTGTGTGGCGGTTCTGGAGGTGCTCCTGAATTTGATAAGAGGGGACCGGTTGGTGCAAGGGATTCAGGTCGGAGCGAAACAATACAAACTTAAAGCTTTTGCAGATGACCTAGTTTTGACCCTGCAGGAGCCAGAACCTAGTACGAAAAGAGTATTGCAATTGATTCAAGACTTTGGTCGGGTGGCAGGATTTAAACTAAATAAACAGAAAACTAAGGTGCTGGGAAAAAATCTGACAGACACAGAGTCAGAACGGTTTCAGAGAGAAACAGAATTAGCTATGGTAAAAAAAGTAAAGTACCTAGGGCTAAACATGACAGCAAAAAATCTGAGTCTATTTAAGGATAATTATGAAAAATGTTGGTCTGAAATTAAGAGAGACTTGGACAGTTGGACCAGATTGAAGCTTTCTTTGTTAGGCCGAATTGCGGCTATTAAGATGAATGTATTGCCAAAGATGTTGTTTTTGTTTCAAACATTGCAAATTGTGGACAAGACGGAGTGCTTCCAGAAGTGGCAGAGAGATATTTCTAAATTTGTCTGGCAGGGCAAAAAGCCCAGAATTAAGTTTAAGATATTAACTGACGCGAAAGAAAGAGGGGGCTTTGCCCTGCCAGACTTAAAGTTGTACTATGAAGCCGCAGCTTTCTGCTGGCTAAAAGACTGGCTACTTCTCGAAGACACTGATGTATTGGATCTGGAAGGTTTTAACAATGCTTTCGGTTGGCACGCATACCTATGGTATGACAAAGTCAAGATCAACAAGGCTTTTAAAAACCATATTGTCAGGAAAGCAGTATTTAATGTCTGGACAAAATACAAAGACTTATTGGAAAACAAAACTCCGAGGTGGCTTTCCCCTCTGGAAGCTAAGGCCCGAAAAAGACCCAATATGGAGGCCAAATGGCCAAAATTTTGGGAAATATTAGATAAAGATGGAGACAATTGGAAATTGCAGAGTTTGGAGAAAATGAAGGATAAAGTGCGAGACTGGTTACATTACGCTCAGATTAAAGAAGTTTTTAAAAATGATAAAAAGTTAGGGTTCCAGGTGGAGAAATCGAAGTTGGAAACAGAATTGTTAGAACCAAAGACTAAGGTATTATCTAGAATGTATAACTTGCTGTTAAAATGGAACACACAAGACGAAATGGTTAAATCGGCTATGATAAAGTGGGCACAGGACATTGGGCATAACATTATGTTTGAGGACTGGGAAAGGTTGTGGACCAATGGGCTGAACTTCACTGCATGTAATGCTTTGAAGGAAAATGTAATGAAAATGATATACAGATGGTACATGACCCCAGTTAAACTTGCCAAAATATACCATTTGCCTGATAATAAATGTTGGAAATGTAAAGAAAATGAAGGAACATTCTTTCACCTCTGGTGGACCTGCCCTAAAGTGAAGGCCTTCTGGGAAATGATATATAATGAGCTGAAAAAGGTATTTAAGTATACCTTCACTAAGAAACCAGAGGCCTTCCTTCTGGGTATTGTCGGCCAGAAGGTGTTAAAGAAGGACCGAACATTTTTTATGTATGCAACAACGGCAGCAAGGATACTCATTGCTAAGAACTGGAAAACTCAAGATCTACCCACACTGGAAGAGTGGCAGATGCAGCTGATGGACTATATGCAACTGGCGGAGATGACTGGCAGAATCCGAGACCTGGGAGAAGAAAGGATTGAAGAGGATTGGAAGAAATTTAAGATTTATCTACAAAAATATTGTAATTTGGTTGCATGTTAAGAAGGATGCTTGATCATAAAATAATTGGTCACCACTAAATTATACCGGAATTTGACGATAATTGAGATTAAGGAAAATATAAACCTTCTGGAGAATTGTTAGACTATTTTTTAAATGAGTGGAAATAAGAATGATAATTTGCTTGAAAAAATTATTCAACGATGTAAGTGAGAGCAGGAGACGTGAGGAAGTCCAAAAAGTTATGAGATTTTGTTATGACATAACTAATGTTGTCTATTATCTGTGCATTTCTTTTATAAAAAAACCTTAATAAATATTTATATATAAAAAAAGAGAATATGTGTGTGGCAAGGTTCTGACTGATGGAAACAGCATGCGAGCTTTGCGAGCAAGGAGGTTGCAATATGGCATTATTTAAAAGTGTGTGGCCTAGTGGTTAGAGCATTGGACTAGGGAGACCAGGGTTTGAATCTCCACTCATCCACAAAGTCCCTGGGTGTCTCTCCACTTAACCTGCCTCACAGGGTTGCTGCGACGAGAAAATGGAGAAGGAGGGGAACCCTGTGTCACCCTGAGCTCCTTGGAGGAGAGATGGGATATTCGTATGAGAATAAGCTGCTTCTAAGCTATTTGTTTTATAAAAAAATCATTTAAATGCATTTTTCTTAAGTCAAAATGGAACATTCCCTACAAACCGGAAACAACTCTGCACTTTTAAAAAATATTATTTTTATGGTCAGGCCATGCCCCACTACTCCAATATTCTGGGTTTCAAAATGCATTATACAGCCTCGTAAAGTTGGGTGGGGGAAGAGTCTCTGTCCTCAAGTAGAACCAATTAAGTTACCCAGCTACCAAGATCAATAAGTGTTAGCATACAATGCCCTAAATGGCTTGGAACCCCAGTCCTGAAAGGAGTAACTCCCCAGCCATCTTAGGCCCTACAATGGACAGAAGAGGACCTCTGGCCGCTGCCCACTTAGTATTGATCCATGACAGGGCCTTCTTGGTGGTGATTCCCCATTTGTGGAATGGCCTCCCTGGAGCATCGAATCTGTCTCCCTTGCTATTGGCTTTCAGGAGAAACTCAAGGACATTCCTGTTTACGCAGATCTTTGTTTATCAGCTATTGCAGTATCTATCCACTACTGCAGTTGCTTTTAGATGTTTTTAAAATAGTTTTTAAAATGCTTTAAATATGTGCACAACATTATGTTTATAATGTGTTGTATTACTATTCTGAGATTGAGCTCCTTTGGGAGGAAGGGTGGGATACAAGTTGAGTAATAAATTACTGATGTTTGTCCCCCTCCCAAAGATATGCAGAGAGAACATAGTTCATAGTACACACTTTTATCATCTCCTTGGGCTAGGGAAAAAATATCCCCTCCCCTTTAACATATTCCCTGCCCCTGCTGCTTCTCAACTCTAAATTATCCTCTCCCCAGGCTGCTTTTTCACTTTAAAAAACTGTGTTGGGGCTTCACAGCTGCATTCATTTGCAGGTAATGTATAATTAGCCCCTTCTAAATAAATATACTTAAGGTCAGGGGCACACGCTAAGGATTTCAATAAGAATGTTTTAAGTATACACTGACAATTCTCCCAGTTGAAACTGAGAGGAGCTAACAGTGCCAGAAAATTGGAACATTTGTGCTCGTTATACCACAGATGTTAATTTTGTAAAATTACTTTTCAGGGAAACAAAACAGCTTTACTAGTCTCACATCAATTAGCCTAATAAAGGCTTTGAGCAGGAAGCTGGGCTGCTATCCCTTCTGCTTCAAAGGCGATTTGGCATTTGAAAGGTGTGTCTCCCTAACCCAATCCCACGGCTTGCTATAGGAGGCGACATTGTATGCTCAGCAAGAAAAGTGTGCTTGTGGTAGGGAGAGATGACTGCTGTATGTAAACTGTGCATTAGAATTCCATTTAGTGTATCTTTCAGCTGGTTCCTAATACCATGGACCGAAGTTCAAGCGAGTCAGAAGGCCTGATCCTGCAGGCCTGTTTTATATTACAGTACTTTCCAACCAAGGTTATTATTGCATTCACCTGTGAGTCAAGTGTTGACCAGTTGTGTGGTCTACATGTCAAGATCCCAAACTGCATATTGAAAAAGCTGAACCACAAGACTCTTGTTTGTGAAAGCCTCCAAATCTTGTTCCTCTATAATATAGAGTCCCTTCTTTCCAACTACCTTTGCTTATAAAGGAGCGAATTTTGCCGTGTTCGTTCTCCCCCAGAGATTTGGATTAGAGGTGCGAAATATTTCCCAAAATGGTGACTTGAGGGAAATACCTGTACTGTCGAGAAACTACAGGACTTGTGCAATAGGCGGAGGTGTGAATCAGTCCCTTTAGCATGCTATGTCCTATTAAATCAGAGTGGGGTGATTTGTTACCCTCTGGGTACTGCTGGACTCCAACTCCCATCAGCCCAGCCAGCTTGGCCAATGAGACAGGGATTATGGGGTTGTGGACAGTGTTCTCGAAGCTACCAGCATGAGTTTGACCAAACTGCGGGATGCAGTGGAAGACGGGAGTGCCTGGCATGCTCTGGTCCATGGGGTCACGAAGAGTCGGACATAACTAAACAACAAAGTCAAATGAATGAGTTAAGCATGTTTACATCTTTTGGAGCCGACCTCCTGGGCTTCCTGTATCCCTTCCCCAGTTGGCATTCTGGATTCTCCTGCTTTGTGAAGGAAACCCCCCAGGTCCTTTGCAAACAGTGCTACATAAAGGGAGAAGCTGCTGAAGCAGCTAAGCATGCTGGGTATGTGCTGTCTCTTCCATCAGTCCATCACCTGGTCCTTGTAGGGTTGGTCCAGTGAGCTCAGGGTTCTGCCTTGGGCTGAGGAAGGGCAAGCAAGTATCTACATGTTGCCAGGCGCAACAGGGATGCTTCCACTTGCGCTGAAAGGCAGCATAAGCATTTTAAATAAATTAAAATAATGCTTTGTGAACATTTCCAAACTCCTTTATTAGGTCATGTCACTGACACACACCATATATTTAAAGTGCATGGCCTCCCCCTCCCCAAGGCTCCCGGGAGCCACAGAGCTATGATTCCCACCAACACCCTTAACAAATTACAGTTCCCAGGATTATATCAGGCTAGAAGGCAAAGCCGGCAGGAAGGGAAGGAAACAAGCGAATGTGGGTTGCAGGAAATGGTGTTAGGGACATAAACGTGGAGAGTGGTTGTTTTTTCGTAAAGAGATTTTATTGCATTTTGGAATATATACAAAAACCAGAAGAACTGATGACAACTGACGAAAAAACCCATGAGCACATAGAATATGTACATTTACTTCTGCGGCTTAAGTAACAAAGTCCAATTCATGAAAGAAAAAAGAAAAGTTGTCTTCACAGTTAAAAAACAACAACACCCAGAGAATACATTTAGTGTTGTTTGACTGTCAAGTGAAGTTCAGATTTGGCAGGCTTGTGTCCATGTTTGTCTTCAAAATGAAGGTTGTCCTGCCTGTGTGACAAAAGAATGCCAAATGATACAAAAAATGTCTGGATTTGTGGAAATCTCAAATTATAGCGTACAATTAAAACTATAATGTAATATAAAATAGCATAATAAAACTATGCTAGTTTTATTCCACTGCGAGTGGTGAAAGCGGAGACCGCCACCCTACGCCATTTCTTTTCTCTTGAATTGTTGGTGGGGAGGGTCCCTAACCATCATCCGATGTAAACACCACAAACCTCAAAGAGTGCTCACTTTACATTCCGAAACAAATCTTTAAAAGATCTGTTAACGCGCGCTCTCTTTCAAAGGGAAACAAGGACTCACATTTCTTCCCTCGGTGTATCGTTTTGCTTCTCCCGTGTACAAAGGTAACGTCTGAAAGGTAACGTCGGTTAGCAGCACTAACCGACGGGAAGAGAAACGATGTGCTTTCCCCCCTCCCCCATCTAACCACCTGTCCCCAAGTCAGACGTTACCGTTACACTGGCCGCCGTTCAACGTGGGAACGGGCTGGATGGGAGCTCAAAGCCGGGGAAACGCCGAGAGAACCTTCCCGGCTCTCTCCGTTCCAGAATAGAATCAGGATGACACGGATGATCCAGGCACGCCTTTCCCCGCTGAGCCGCGCCTCCGCCCATCGGTTCCCTCGTGAGCCTCGAGGCTAGGCGAGCACTAGGCCCCGCCCCTTTTCCCGTGGCCCCGCCCACCCGGGCGCTTCGCGGGGCTTCCCGCTCCGTCCCGAAGCCTCTTCGGCGTTCCAGCGGCTTCCAGGGGGCGGAGCCGGCCGGGTATAAAAGGCGCCGCGGCGGGCCGGGCTGGGCGTGCGCTCCCCTGGCCGCGGTCTGTGTTCTGCGCGTCTCCGGCTGCTCGCTCGCCCGCCCGCCCGCCTTCGCCTCTCCGCGCCATGGACATCGCCATCCACCACCCCTGGATGCGGCGGCCCCTGGGCTTCCCTTCGGC
This sequence comes from Podarcis erhardii, assembly GCF_964252035.2. Lineage (NCBI taxonomy): Eukaryota > Metazoa > Chordata > Lepidosauria > Squamata > Lacertidae > Podarcis > Podarcis erhardii. The sequence continues at coordinate 73,810,874 of NC_138511.1, forward strand.
CTTCCCGTCGCTCTTCCCGCCGCGTCTTTTCGACCAGAGGTTCGGCGAAGGGCTCTTCGAGAGCGACTTGTTCCCGGCCACGCTCAGCCCCTATTACATGCGCACGCCCAGCCTGCAGATGCCGCAGATGCCGCAGATGCCGGACACGGGCCTTTCGGAGGTAGGTGCGCCTTGCGTTAAGTTGTGGACGCGTCTGGGGCTTTTGTGCGGAATTGCACCAGAAAAGAAAAGAAAAGATAACGGGAAAAGTTAGTTTTCTAATCCCCCCCCCATGTATGTCGTGATGCCTCTGGCCATGTGCAGAGTGCTTTTTTGGCCGAGCAACAGCGCAGCAGGCCCCCCGCCTAACCGGAGGCTGCTGAGGGGGGTTGCTTAGGACTAAAAGGGAGCAGAAATGCGCGAAGATGGGTAGGGCTCGGTGTCTGGACCTGCGTCGTGGGAATGGGTGTGCCTGCGTGTCGGGAATGTGACGCTTCCTGCGGGGAAACGGTCTGCGGACCCGAAAGTAGTGCTGCTGCTGTTGCCAATTGGTGAAGGTGTGCACTTGAAAGAGGAAAGGGTGCCAAGGGGCTGGCAGGCTGTGCTTACCTATTATGGTAACATTCTTCAGCCGCCCCAGCTGGCCCTATGGGGGAGCAGGGGGGAGACAATGCCAGCTGGGTTGTCTTGCCCTGCGGGGAAGGGGCTGGCATGCAGGACTCAACCCGCCCTCTGGACTCTTTCTATACAGAAGACGCACTGTCTTGCTGGCTCCCTGCCCACAGCTGCCTGGAGTTACTTACCAGCATGGGGGCATAAGAGGTGGCCTTGCCCCAGATCAGATTATTTGTCTGTTTAGCCCAGCACCACCTGCTCTGACCGGCAGTGACTCTCCAGGGTCCCCAGGGAGATCATTTCCCCACGTTGCTGCCAGATACCTGATCCCGAACTGGAGGAGTTGGGAACTGAACCTTGGACCTACTCCATCACCCCAGATAGTTGCTGCCTGTATTAGAGATGCTTCCTCGCTCAGTCGGACATTGGCTGTTGTTTCTGCTGTCCACACTGGTGGGGAATCCCAAGAATTTCCCCCACCCCCAAGTCCCTTCTGCTTGTGGTCAGAACGGGATGTGCCGGGGGGGGGGGGTTGAACCAGGGTCCTTCTCTGCATGCAAAGGAGCTGTAGTCATCAGCTCCATAAATAATAATGACTAAATAATATGTAATCGGACCTGGGAAACGAGGGGTTCTTTTAAGGGCTGTGGCATTAACACCCAACTGTTAGAATTCATCCTTGGGGAGATTTCAGCGCAGCCTTGCGCTGCTGCTGCTGCCGCCACTTAACCCCCCATGCATGACTGGCATACTTGGGCTTTTTTTGTCTTGCGCCTGCTTTTTCCAATGTGCTTCATCACACCCCTTGGCAGGGAGATTGCTCCTGTGTTCTTGGCGCACTGGCTCTAAATATACAGTGATCCAAACTAGAAGACCCTGAGGAATAGCTCAGTCGGTAGTGCCTGAAACTCTTCAGTCTTGGGTTCGAGTCCCACGCTGGGCGAAAGATTCTTGTATTGCAGGGAGTTGAACTGGATAACCCTTGTGGCCCAACTCTACAATTCTATGATATTCTTAGCTAGCTACAAAAGGGTGTAAAATACGGAGCATTCTCGCCCATATTATAAAGGGTTGTGTTTAGCCTGGAGGGGCTGTTGCCGTGTTGGTTTCTGTAACTCATAAGTTACAGAAGTTCAGTGCTCATAAAGCGGCTTCATGGTGGCTCTAACTTATTATTTAACAATTAAAGTGGCTAATTTCTGTCCTAAACACTGTGCATATATTAAGATAATATCAGAGGCAGGGAACTTTTGTCAGCCCAACGACACTGTTCCCTTCTGGACAACCTTTTGTGTTGGTAGGTGAGGCCAGAGCCGAGAATGAGCAGAGCAGAGAATGTGAATTCTGCCTTATGCAGTCAGCTAGTCTCTGCACACCCTGGCATACCTGTTTGGTCCTCCATCCAGACAAATGAGAAGCCTCAGCAGAATTCAATGACGTATTCCACCCAGGCACAAACACTCAAAGAGGGTGTGGTCTTGGAAGAAGCGTGTGATCTGGGTAGAGTCTCGGGGCCAGATACAGACCTGGAGGGCAGCATTTGGCCCCTGGGCCTGGGCATCCGATCCCTGGATTAAGACAGTTGTTGTTCACAGTCTGGTAAGGAATGATATAAAAGGAAGAAGGCATGGTGAGGGAAGAGGAAAGCAAGTGCTGCGCTTTGGCTGCGTATGTTACTAGAGCACTTACTTTCTTCCCCAGCCTTTTGATAGAAGCATAACTAATAGAAAACACCACCACAGTCTGTTATTGGGGATGTCCTTTTTTTTATTATAATGTACAGTGGTACCTCAGGTTACAGACGCTTCAGGTTACAGACTCCACTAACCCAGAAATAGTATGCCGGGTTAAGAACTTTGCTTCAGGATGAGAACAGAAATCACGCGGTGGCGGCAGCGGGAGGCCCCATTAGCTAAAGTGGTACCTCAGGTTAAGAACAGTTTCAGGTTAAGAACGGACCTTAACCCGAGGTACCACTGTGCTTGTTTATTGTGCTCTCAGTATCTATTTTTTGGGAGACTTTGTTCAGCCGGCAACTAACAAGTTCAATGAGTTATAATAGGCCTTGCTAAATATGCCCAGTGGTGTTAGTGCCTACCCTGTGGCTTGTTGAAGAAAGCAGTAAAAGGGTGTTTACTTGTCCACAACAGCACCCCTGTGGGCAGGGGCAGCTGGCCTGTAGAAGATGCTGTCTGTTGAATCCAGTTTTTACTTTGTTTTCCCCCCTTCCACCCAGGTGAAGATCGACAAAGACAAGTTCTCTGTGTTGTTGGATGTGAAGCATTTTTCACCTGAAGAGATGAGTGTGAAGGTGATTGGGGACTACATCGAAGTTCATGCCAAGCATGAGGAACGGCCGGTATGTAGCTTCATGGGTTCTTTGTGGGGTGACCCTGACCTAAAAGATCCCTGTGGTGGCCGTAGGCCAGTGTTCTTCAACCTTGGGAGTTGTCGTTCAGCAAAATCTGGGGACCTGCCATCCTTGAGCTGCCATCAGCTAAGCTGCCTGGGAATGATGGGGTTTGTGGTTCAGCAACTTCCAAGACCCGAGGTTGAAGAACACTGGCATATCCAAAAGCAGAAAGTTAAAGCTGCCATCCTAAGTCAACCCTGGAAGCAAATCCTATTGAACTCTGGAGTCCTCTTAGTCTGTACGCAGGGATTTGGAAACCTCAGTAGCTGGAACTGCCTGGAAAAACATCTGTTGCTGCACCACCAGTGTCCAGAGCAGAATCCGTGGCCCTCCAGAGGTTGTTGGAATTGCAGCTTGCATTGGTCCCAACCAACAGGGTTTATGGCCAGGGGTGCAGGGAATTGTAGTTCAGCAACATCTGGAAGGGCCACAGATCCTGTCCTGCCCCCCCCAAGCCCTGCCTGAAATGTGCAAAAACTACATGCATCTGTAAATAGAAGACATCTGAAGGCAGCCCTGTTTAGGGAAGCTTTTAATGTTTAATAGACTATTGTATTTTAATATTCTGTTGGAAGCTGCCCAGAGTGGCTGGGGAAACCCAGCCAGATGGGCGGGTTATAAATAATAAATTATTATTATTATTATTATTATTATTATTATTATTATTATGGCATGTGTTGCTGCCTGAACTTCCTGTTTGAGTTGCCTTGGGCAGGCAATATAAAGCGACTAACCAATTTAATAAAATAACTTTGGAACTCCCTGCCTGTTGACATCAAGGAGGCGCCTTCGCTGCACACTCTTTCAGTGCCTGCTAAAAACATTCCTGTTGAAACAAGCTTACCTAGATACTTAGAAAGCTGAGGTGATTTCAGTGTTTTAGTATTTTATCTCTAGAAGTAGGGTTCTAAAATTTTACTAGGGGTTACTGGTTTATCTTTCCATAAACTGCTTTGACCTTTTTCCTTTTAAACAATCAAACGGCGTATAAATTTTGTGAAGTAAATTTCTTGGTGAGAGTGCTGGTTTCTGGACCCCCTTTAGTCACTTGCCTGTTTTTGTGTCTCCGCTCTTTACAGGATGAGCACGGCTACATCTCCCGGGAGTTCCACCGCCGCTACATGATCCCCAAGGGGGTTGATCCAGCAGCCATCACCTCGGCCCTGTCTCCCGATGGTGTGCTATCCATCACGGCGCCGACTACCCAGGCTCTTCCTGGAGTGGAGCGCAGCATCCCCATAAGCCGCCAGGAAAAGCCTGCCGTCACCGGAAAGTAATAGGGTAGCAGCCTAGCTTGGCTTTTTGCTCTCAGTTTTTACAGGAAGCCAGCAAGCATCCGAGGCCTGCTCTCCCCTCGCTAGTAGCTGCAAGGGCTGCTCACTCTTCACAGAAGTGACATTCCCCTCTGCCCGCTCCCTGCTGAGGTTCTGGCAGCAGAGACTATATATTGCCTCTAGGGTGGTGATCCTTTAGTGCAATTTCCCTACACTCCAGTAGGACCTTCCTGGAGTAGAGATTGGGCCCTTTCTTCTTCTGGCTAGGAGTACCCTTCTGTTGCAGGCTTACTCTGTGCACCACTGTTTATGCCAATCTCATTGCTTTGTATAAATACGGATGCCACTTGGGTACATGTACTTGCTTAAAAAAACAGATGTCACATTGATACTTGCTAATAAACATGATGTTTCTGCCTTCTGAGTGTGTGATTGTATTCTGGACTTGGGAGGGCAATGAACCTTAAGGCGGCACCAGCAGGGAAGGTGGGTGGTAGCAAGTTTCCACATCACTGACCATGGCATTGACCGCTGTATTCCAGATTAGAGCATAAGAGCCCAGCAGGATCAGGCCTATCCAGCAGCATATTCCTTCAAGTGGACGTCTTGGAAGTGAAGGAGCAAGACATGGGCATAAACGCCCTCTCCCTAGGAAATCCATAAAACACTCTAAAAAGGATAGTTATTTTGCAGAAGCCATGCTGATTCTTCTCTAGCAAAGCTTGTTCTTCTATTTTCTCGGTGCTTTCCACCAGTTTTCCCAGGACAGATATCAGGCTAACTGGTCTGCAACAGCCCAAACCCCAATATATTTCCCAAATACTTAACCTTACACTAGCCACTTTCCACTCTTCGGGTACAAAGGCTGATTATTAGCGACAAGCTGCATGTTGTTGTTAGATCAGCAGTTTTGCATTTCATTTCTCTTAAGAATGCTCTGAGGGCTGTCATCTGGACCCGATGACTTCTTTTGAATTGGTTGAGGATGCCTAGAGCATCATTGTGTGACGCCAATATTTGCAATAGGACCTGGCAAGAGGATTTGGTTGTTAAACCCCTGGGAATTGTAGCTCTGTGAGGGGAATAGGAGTCTCCTAACAACTTTCGGCACCCTTAGCAAATTGCCCTTCCTATAATTCTTTGGGGGAAGCTATGATTATTCAAAGGGCAAAGTGCAGATGGGGCCTAACTTAGACCATTAATTTGAATGGGTCTACTCTCAGCAGAGGGATGCGGGTAGCACTGTGGGTTAATCCACAGAGCCTAGGACCTGCCAATCAGAAGGTCGGTGGTTTGAATCCCCGCAACTGGGTGAGCTCCCATTGCTTGGTCCCTGCTCCTGTCAACCTAGCAGTTCGAAAGCACGTCAAAGTGCAAGTATATAAATAGGTACCGCTCCAGCGGGAAGGTAAACGGTGTTTCTGTGCGCTGCTCTGGTTTGCCAGAAGCGCCTTAGTCATGCTGGCCATATGACCCGGAAGCTGTACGTCGGCTCCCTCGGCCAATAAAGCAAGATGAGCGCCGCAACCCCAGAGTCTGCCACGGCTGGACCTAATGGTCAGCGGTCCCTTTACCTTTACTCTCAGCAGAGCTTATCTCACACTCTGGCTTATGTAGCACCATGAAGCTGTCTTTTGTGCAGCTGCAGCCATGTGAACCCGAAGCTTAACAGACTCACTTTAATTACCCCTCAATGCCCAGAACAAAGGCCTATTGCCTCCATCCTAATTGCCATTCAAGCTTCTGATTTTGAAACTGTAATTACAAAACAGCTTTGCATGCAGTGTTTAAGACGCGTGAATCCTTCCACATTTCCAGATGTCTCAGCATGTATAGGCAAGTTTCAAACGTGCTTAAAATGTACCGTGTCTTAACATCTGTGGGCACTGTAGTCCCGGCGGAGACACGCAATATGCATTCCACAAACGACAGAAACTTGGCGGGCTGCCTAATCCGTTGTGCCGATGGATTAAATATCTTTATTTTTGCAGAGGAGTCTTGTGGTGTTAGGCTTTCGAAGCAAAACAGTCATGTCAGTTGGCATGTCTTAACAAATTGGTTATGGTGGAAGTTTTTTGCAGGCTACAGTTCCACCTTTATTGTGTGCATCTGATACTGGAACATTCTGCTTGGGGAGCTACCTGGTTCTGCCTGGGTGGCTATTACAGGCACTGGGTATGGCAGAATTTTGGTGTGATTCAGCAGGGATCTCCTAGGTGTGGTCTTATTTCAGCCATGGAAATAAGTGTTGGAAACATGCCCCAGGAAGGCTACCAACTTCCAAGTCTTCAGAGCGTCTCTCCAGTGGTCCTCCCTGGCTGTAAATCACCCTCAGTCCAGAGAGACCAGTGATAAGTGACCTTTCTCTTCTGAGAAGAGCACACTAGTCTTCTGGTACAGTGGTACCTCGGGTTAAGTACTTAATTTGTTCCGGAGGTCCGTTCTTAACCTGAAACTGTTCTTAACCTGAAGCACCACTTTAGCTAATGGGGCCTCCTGCTGCCACCGCGCCGCCAGAGCATGATTTCTGTTCTCATCCTGAAGCAAAGTTCTTAACCCGAGGTACTATTTCTGGGTTAGCGGAGTCTGTAACCTGAAGCGTATGTAACCTGAAGCATGTAACCCGAGGCACCACTGTATTTCATAGCAGAAGAAAGATTTGTAGTTCTAAAACTACTTTATTTACAGTCTATGTACAAAGGCTCCATCAGCACGTCTGAGCTCTTTGAACACCAGTACAGAAAACTGCGACACATACAGAAGTGAAACTAACTTCCAACAGTACAGGAAGAGATAATACAGACTTCCTTTCTCACGCTCTCTCAGACACTCACATGATGTCCACAAAACATAGTACAATAGTACCACTCGCTGGAGCAGCCTGGATAAATAAAAATCCTAACAATAAGTTCCCCAGAGTTACCAGGTTGCAAAATTTTACTACTCTCTTTGCCCTTGCAGATGAGGGACAGAATCTGCTTCAATGGCTGCCTGCTACATTTCTATGCCCTGGTACTGAGGAGTGGGCTTTCTTGTCAGTCCACTCACTTTCTCTAGTAAGCATGGAGGAGAAAGTATTCCACCTCTTTGGCCTGCCTGCCTCTAACTCCTTGCCTCCCTGTGGTGAGTAGTCTAGTATTTAAACAGCCTAGCACGGCACCCTTAGACTTGTTGTTGTTTAGTTGTTTAGTCGTGTCCAACTCTTCGTGACCCCATGGACCAGAGCATGCCAGGCACTCCTATCTTCCACTGCCTTCTGCAGTTTGGTCAAACTCATGCTGGTAGCTTCGAGAACACTATCCAACCATCTCGTCCTCTGTCGTGCCCTTCTCCTTGTGCCCTCCATCTTTCCCAACATCAGGGTCTTTTCCAGGGAGTCTTCTCTTCTCATGAGGTGGCCCAAGTATTGGAGCCTCAGCTTCAGGATCCGTCCTTCTTGTGAGCGCTCAGGGCTGATTTCCTTCAGAATGGAGAGGTTTGATCTTCTTGCAGTCCATGGGACTCAAGAGTCTCCTCCAGCACCATAATTCAAAAGCATCAATTCTTCGCCGATCAGCCTTCTTTATGGTCCAGCTCTCACTTCCATACATCACTACTGGACCCTTAAGACTAACATCTGTTAATTTGCTTAGTTTGTGCTGACTTTGCCATGATGGTCAAGAAGACAGGGCATTGAAGCTCTAATCTCTGCAGGTGGAGAGAATCTCTTCCTTAGCTCAAGGGCTACATTAACCTTCTGGGGGCCATATTGTCATTCTTTTCTTTAAAGGGACTTTACATGCAGGTCGCCTACAGCCTCCCAGATAAAGCTCCACACCTTTGTCCCAAGTTTCTGTGTTAATGCTGCAAAGGATGGTATTTTTCTAAAAAAACTCTGCTAAACTAGATGCTAATCTTCATTGATGGAAGAGGAAGTGTTGTAGATTTCCCCAAACAATTCGAGGAGGAAACACAAGACTTCATGCACTTCCCACGACCAAGATATAATTGGTTGGTTCTCTGTATATAAGCCAGTAAGTGAGCAAATCTAGATGCAAAGGTGGGCAGAAAAGTGAAAATAAAATTTAACTTTGTATAGAAGGCTAGCTTCTACATCTACACACATGCTCTCTTGTCCACATGGCCCTCCCAAGTTTTTCCCAGTTCCTGGAGTTACAGAAGCCGTCCCGGTTTCTGATTTGATCCCGGAATGTCCCACTTTCCTTGGGACGTCCCTATTTTCATCAGAGAAATGTTGGAGGGTGTGGAGTTATGCGACCCCCGAGCCAAGGAGATAAGTAGCTATACAGTGGTACCTCAGGTTACATACGCTTCAAGTTACATACGCTTCAGGTTACAGACTCTGCTAACCCAGAAATAGTGCTTCAGGTTAAGAACTTTGCTTCAGGATGAGAACAGAAATTGTGCTCCAGCTGCACGGCGGCAGCAGGAGGCCCCATTACCTAAAGTGGTGCTTCAGGTTAAGAACAGTTTCAGGTTAAGAACGGACATCCGGAACCAATTAAGTACTTAACCCAAGGTACCACTGTACAACCTTTAGAAGATATCTGAAGGCAGCCCTATATTATCATCTCTCTCTCTCTCTCTCTCTCTCACACACACACACACACACACACACACACACATCTATAGGAAGCTGCCCAAAGTCATAGCTGTCAACTTTTCCCTTTTCTTGCCAGGAATCCTATTCGGAATAAGGGAATGTCCCTTTAAAAAAGGGGAAAGTTGACAGCTTTCCCCAGAGTGGCTGGGGCAACCTAGTCAGATGGGCTGGGTAGTATTTTATTTTATTATTTTTATTATTATTGAAATGTTGGAGGGTATGCCCTACTCCTCCATCAGGCAAGCAGGAGGTAATATCAGAGTGCAAGGATGTATTCTAGCCAGGCAAGAAGGATGAGAAGCAGGCTAGTTAAGGCATGTAGCTCAGGGAAAGAGGGTGTGACTTCGCAATGTCCCCTGGCCCAGGTACAGAGATTTGGAGGCTTAAAAACAACAGGGCTTTCTTGCCCACTAACAAAGGAGGTGGAGGTGTGGGCTGTGGCTCCGCCAAGCAAACATGACAAATCTTTCACACTTGACTTTTCTTTCTAGCGCCACTGTGTCCTAAGAAACAGACTTTTTCAGCGAAGGCAGTGACCACAAAATAGCAAATAAAGAGAACAACACTTGAGCAGAGTCAAAAGTACCACTACAGCTAGTTTGGAGAGAAAACCCTCTGCACCAGCGTGTAACTGCTAAAGAACGGAATAAAAAGGGACACATTCTTCAAGTTGTCAGTGCTTGCCTGTGTTAAAACTTAATGAACTTTGGTTCAGAAAGCAAGTTAAAAGAAGAAGAAAATAGCTGGCAGCCAGCCAAACGAAAAACCACAAGTTTCCTCTGCTTTGCCTTTTCCAAAAGCAGAGGTTGCCAATGTGGTGCCCGCAGAGTCTCCTCGCCCCATTGAAATTAGGCTTGAAAGAAGTACGCTATTGTAGCCAAGAGAAAATAGGTTGTGGTGTGTGCTTGGCTGCAGTATCTCTGCCTTGCAAATGTGCCTACTGGCCCAGAAAACACTGGCAACCCCTGCACTGTGATCTGCTACATGAATACAGGGATATTTCTGCAGGGCAAGTTGGCTGTGGATTCATAGAATCCTAGATCATCCCTGCTTATGCACACAAGTTGCTTTTGCAGCCTCTACATATCGTCGCCCTCAAAATGCCATTCCGCTCCCCCGCTCCCCCATGTAATCTGGATTTACTTTTGCTTACTGAATTTCCTGCAGAAGCATTAAAACCACATTAAAAGGGGGAATCTGGGGTGATGTTTTGAAGGGGGAGGTCATTTGGACGCTGCACAAAATTCCTGGAGTGGTGGAGCATCTGCTTTGCTTGCAGATGGTCCTGGGTTCAAACGCCGACTTCGCCAGGGAAGGCTGGGAAAGAATCACTGCCTCAAAAACCATGGAGGGTTGCTGCCGGTCAGAGTAGACAGTACTGAACTGGATGGACCAATGGTCTCACTCAGAGGTGCTAACTTGTGCCCCAGATTGTGGGTGCCCAGTGGCACACATGCGTTTGACGCGACATCATGATAACAGGTGCCCGTGGTCTGCACTTTCTGGAAGCAACTGAACAGTTTGGTTCCAAATGGCTTTCCCGGCTGGGTAACTTAGTGATATGTGTCTCCTTTGTTTTAATTCAAATGCATCTGCTGTTTCCTTTTTTATTGTGCATTGCCTTGAACCACAGTGCAGAAGGCGAATAATAATAATACAATGGTATCTCGGGTTACATATGCTTCAGGTTACATACGCTTCAGGTTACAGACTCCGCTGACCCAGAAATAGTGCTTCAGGTTAAGAACTTTGCTTCAGGATGAGAACAGAAATTGTGCTCCGGCGGCGCGGCGGCAGCAGGAGGCCCCATTAGCTAAAGTGGTGCTTCAGGTTAAGAACAGTTTCAGGTTAAGAATGGATCTCCGGAACGAATTAAGTACTTAACCTGAGGTACCACTGTAACATGATGATGTTGATGCACTAGCTACAAGCCATTGGACTGTCTCCAACGGGTAATCTTATAACTTAAGTTCTTCCCCTGGTATCCTGGTCACCTTCGCTGCTATGACACAGCAGTTCTTGTGACTCTTCTCAGCAAGGCAAAGACAGAAAGATCCACGGTGGTGCATCTCAAGAGTGCGTTGGCTTTGGACGTGGGAAAACGCCAGGGGAAATATTTGCTCAGTCATGGAGCCTGTTGGCTTGCAGCCTAACTTCAGAGGTAAACTGAGAACCCCATGTAAGCTATCCCCAGCTGCTTGGAGTAAGGGTAGGATACACAATTGTCTAATAGTCTATATATATATATATATCTGTGTGTGTGAGGGAGCTGGTTTCAGCTTCGTCACTTTCAAGAATAGGGATAAGTTCCCCACCCGCCTGAGGGCTATATTTTCCAGAATTTTCCAGACATTGTGGGATTCGGCTGTCGGAAACAGTGTCCAGGCAGAAATTGCTTAAACATCCGGGGAAATCCGGACATACGGCAAACCCATGTCAGAAGTGTAGATTTCGGCAAATTTCCTTAAAAATAGCTTTGAAACTTCTTTTTCTTGTTGAGATCTTGCGAAAATAGCTCAATGACTTTTGTGTCTGGATTTTCTCTTTTTGAAATACAGCAACCCTATTGTATTCCCTTCTGGGCAACTTCCCAGAGGTCACATGACAGTGGTGGGTGGGGCCAGAAGCACATATCCTCCAATTGAAACCCTGGAGAATCAACTGCCAGTCAGGGAGCCACTGAGTAGAATGGACCACTGATCTCTGTTTAAGGCAGATTCCCATGTTCCTATGGCATTAATGGACCTAAGTTAGTGATGTCCATTCACGTCTATGAGGCTACACTGCTTAATAGTGGATGCAACCCAGTATGTCTTTCCCCACTTCAGTTAAGTGGATGAAACGAAGACAGCTGTGGGCTTGAGTGCGAAAGGAGTGTGAGCTCAGTTCAGTTCTGGAGACAAATTCCTAGGCGAAAGATGTGAGCCTTGTTCTTTAATCCTGACTGTATGTTGTTTGGTTCTTGGGAGTCCTTCTCCAACACAACATGGGCTGGAAGGTCCATCTTGCATATGTATTAAATAGAGCTAAAGTCCTTTCCTTTGCGCTACTGCGTTTTTTCTTTTCAGATGGGGCTTTCCATATTCCATCAGTGTTAAAAGTTTTCAAGGCAAAGGTGATTACAACAATAGCATATGCAATCCCAATATGGGGGTCCTTTGTTAATCTAACCCAATTGGAGGTAATCCAAAACCAGCTGCTAAGAAGGTTGCTAAAATTACCCAGGTGTGTAGGCAATACTGCTATACGACTCGAACTAAATGTTACATCTCTAGAAACCACATTATGGAAATGCATCCTCTGTTACTGGTTGGCATTATGGCATAAACTTCCAAATCTCCACTTGATACAGTGTCTCTGGAGAGATGACTTCCCTAGCCCTTGGGCAAAAATAATACATGGGAAACTTGTGTCCTTAGGACTATCTCCATCTGAACTACTAAAATTGGATTTAATTTCTGCCAAGAGAATTATAACTCACAAATTAGAGGAGATGGATTTACAATTTAATATTGCGACAGGTGGTGGCACCTGTTCGCCAATAAACCTTGGCTTAACACCACCAACGAAACTTCCATCTTATTTAACTACCTTATCTGTGGTGATGCACAGGTATGCCTTTATAAAGGCTAGATTCAATGTTTTCCCATCAAATGTGTTGGGTAACAGACTCTCCAACGGACAGATCTCACTCCTCTGTGACTGTAAAAGTGGATCTATAGAATCATTATATCATATAATCTTCTGTTGTCCATTACATTCGGCTTCACGGTCCAAGTTTCTGGCCCCATATTTATCGAGAATTGCTGACAGACCTCAGGAAGCCCAAATAATATTAAACGACGAAGACACAAGTAGATCCCTTGCAGTCGCTAGATACCTGATTGTCTTATTTCAAAAGAGGAGAAATGGATCACTGTATGACTCTGACAGCTTAGATAAACTTAAGAACCATCAATAAGTGCCAGAACTAAGACGCATATACCCCAAAATCTGAGGGATTTGAATTGCGGTTTACATAGAGGGAGCTTATTGTGTATAGTGTTTACTTAATTGAAGTAAAATTGGTTTTATATGGGTGTTTTAACTTGGAACTGTTTAAATGGTATTGTTTATGGATAAATTTTGATGTATTGTTTTAGATATGGGCCAATGGCCGTAATAAATCAAACTAACTAACTGTATGTTGTTTGCACCTGGTTCTGGTTGGCAGATCTCGAGGTTCTAGCGAAAAACGAAATTGACCCAACAGTTTGGATAGTTTGTGCATGCCTGATTTGCAGGAGAGCTGCAACTTGCACCCATTTAACCTGCGCACATTCAGCTTTACGCACTTGGCAATAAAAAAATAAAATAAAAATAAGGGTGCAGGCATCTGGGGAAAAAATACATTGGCAATCCCATCTGCCTTTGCCCCCAAAGTGCTTTGACTATGCGTGATTTTGGCTTTGTGCTCTATCCCTGGAACATAAGTTGAGAGTCAACTGTAGTAGACAATACTACCTAGCAGAGCAAGGCTTCGGTGTGGTATGAAGTCCTTCCAAAGGAGCTGACCAGTGAAGGAGAGGGGCAACAATAGGAAGCAGCTGACAGGGACCGTGCTGAGGATCAGGATCCTCAATCTTTCCAGGAGCAGTGGGACAGTATAGATTTGGAACAGTGGTTTGCAGAGGGACATAGTTCAGAAGACAGAAGTTGGGAAGAACTGGGTGGTGAACAGCTAGGAGAAGAACTGGGAGAGAGTTAACAGACTCTCTCTCACTGGTAAGCATCCATCCGCTCAGCCCAAGGTCAAGGAGAGCAGAGAGGGTGGCAACACAGAAAGCAGAGTGGTTGCAAGACGAGGAACTGACATGGGTGACTAGGGGAGGAAGCAGGTGGAACCCTTAACTGGGAGCACCTTCATTCCTAGGAATGGATTCTTTGGTCTCTCTCTGTGATCATTAATATCTGTAAATGGTAAGAGACTCCTTTCGCTTTGTTCTGCTTATCTACTGCCAAAGGGGGCAGGGAGTAAGCAGAGTCCCTGAAGCCTGACAGCAGCCTTATGTCAAGGCAGCCCGCTGCTCAGTCTAGCTCAGCATCACCTGCACTGACCGGCAGCAGCTCTCTGGTGCTTCAGTGAGGTGTCTTTCCCACTCCTACCTGGAGACGCTGGGGAGGCCATTTGCATACATGTTCTCTTGAGACCTGCTGGTGAAGGGCAGGAAATAATTTTAATAATAAAAATGTACTCAACCACTGAGCTACACTCCTCTCCACCAAACATCACAGCAACACAGGAAGATGCGGTGAAGGGGAGAGTGCTCCTGTACCCGGGTCCTGCTTGCTGGCTTTGGCATCTGGTCGGCTGCTATAAGGCTGCTAGGCTGGGTGAGCCCCGAGCCCCATCCAGCAAAGTCCTTCTTATGAGTCAGACCCCTAGCTCTCCACGCTGGCTGGCAGAGGCTGTCCAAGATTTCAGGCAATATTTTCTCCCAGCCCTACAAGGACACGCCAGGGATTGAACCTGGGTATTGAACCTGCACTCAAAGCAGGTGTTCTTCCACTGCATCACAGTCCTTCGCACCAACGGGTGTTCTCCGAATCCAGCCCATAAAAAGCCACTCTGGAGATCTCCGGCTGTGTCACACTCCACTGACTCACCAGGCCCAAATGTTGCTCTGCCTATCAAGCCTCTGGCGACCCGCCGAGCGGATTTTTGCTGCCAGCCTGCTATCGCTGAGAAAAAGGGCATGAGCTGCCAAGTCCTGGCGTGGCAGCTGTGCAGGGCCATTCCTCTCTCCTCACCAGGTCCATGAAATGAAACTCAGGAGTCGATTTAGCTGGACTTTGTTCTCACCATTCTCCTTTTCAGAATTATTAGGTCTCTAGCCCACCTTTTATATGCCTGTTGTCTTTGTCCATGGAGTTTTCAGACCCTGGTGTTGGGAAAGATGGAGGGCACAAGGAGAAGGGGACGACAGAGGACAAGATGGTTGGACAGTGTTCTCAAAGCTACCAGCATGAGTTTGACCAAACTGTGGGAGGCAGTGGAAGACAGGATTGTCTGGTGTCCTCTGGGGTCACGAAGAGTCGGACACGACTAAATGACTAAACAACAAAAAGCCCACCTTTTCTCCAAGAAACTCTTCTTTCCCCTCACAAACACGCCTATAGGTGAACCAGGGGGTATAGGACGAAGCCAGTACTCAGGAAAAGCCAGGAGCAGGGGTCAGCAAACTTTTTCAGCAGGGGGCCAGTCCACTGTCCCTCAGACCTTGTGGGGAGCCGGAAAAAAATGAACAAATTCCTATGCCCCACAAATAACCCAGAGATGCATTTTAAATAAAAGCACACGTTCTACTCATGTAAAAACACCAGGCAGGCCCCACAAATAACCCAAGGATGCATTTTAAATAAAAGGGCACATTCTACTCATATAAAAACACACTGATTCCCGGACTGTCCACGGGCTGGATTGAGAAGGCGATTGGGCCGCATCCGGCCCCCGGGCCTTAGTTTGCCTACCCATGGCCAAGAGGGTAAGCTCAAAGTGCAAGTCAGAAGAACAGAGGGTGCAGGTAAGTGCTAGGGCTAAGGAAGATCCTTGCTGAGGCAGAAAACTCTTTATATTATTTTCTGCCTCAAGAGGATTCATTGGGCAGCCTGGGAGTGGGGGGCCAAGGGGACAAAGGAATCAAGTCTAGGGTCTGAAGAAGCTGCCCAACCTCACACAGATTATCAACACCTCTAGACAATTCATAGCATCCTGGTTTACCTGTGTGGGTCCTCCTCAGCTCCAAGGAACGGATATATACACACATATATGTGGACCTATTCCAAATACTGTGTTTATTGTTCCATAAAACTGAAGCCAGTTAATGCCAAGGCAAAGGACTCCAGGGAAGGGGAGATTTACAAAAGGTTGTTGGCTATGGTCAGGTGTGTCCCTCACTGCCGCTCGTACATCTCCTTCAGAATCTTCATGCTCTGCGAGTATCGCAGCTGGTTCTTGTGCGATCCCTCTTTCCACCTGTGAATAGCGGAGGCCACAAGTCAGCCACACAGCCCCGTACATCTCTTTGTACCCATGGCTCTCTCAGATCAGTTGTTTCCCATGATCCCCACAAACAGTGGTCTCTGGTGCCCCTTGAGGCTGGTAGGGTGTAAGGCGGGGAGACCAATGGTAGGTGGCGCTATAGTCTTATGGTGGGCGGAGCTACCTAGTTCTAGTTTCGTCTCTGATTTCCTCCCTGCTAAGCTCTATGGCAGAGCTTCCCAAACTTCTCATGTCAGCAACACATTTTTTAGACATGCGTCGGTAATTCGGTTTTACTAGTAAGCCGGAGGTTAAAGTAACCCTTTATAAGAGCGTTCACACAAGCACGCCTACACACTAACGTGTTGCAACACACAGTTTGGAAAGCTCTTCTGCTCTACAGGAAACAAAGGAGAGGAAGCCAGGGCCACTCCCTTGACTGGCCACAGGTAAGGAGGGAGGCAGGTAAGGGGCTGGGCTGAGGGCAGACTGAAGTTGGTGGCAGTGGCTTTGGTAATATGGTGCCCTGAGGGAGGACAAAATCCCCCCCCCTTCTTATTTTCACAATAATTCATTTTGGTACCGTTGATTTTTTATATACCTGTATGTAGGTGGTGGTGTTGTTACTGTATTTTTCGCCCCATAGGACGCACTGTCCCATAGGACGCACCAAGTTTTTTTTGGGGGGGGGGGGAAATAAAGGGAAAAAAAATTATTTCCCCCCCAGGCGCTTGTGGGGCCGGCAGCGGTGAGAAGCGCTCTTCTCCCCGCCGCCCGCCTTCAGACCAGGTCTGGGGACAGCGGGAAGACGCGCTGCGCCTCCCAGCTGTCCCCGGAGCTTGCGTTTTTTGGGGGGGGAAATGAATAAAAAAAAATTATTCCCCCCCCCCAGCCGCGGCTGCCGCCCCAAGCCTTGCGCACACCTGCCCGAAGCACGGGGCACCCTCCGGAGGGCTCCCCGTGCTTCGGGTGGCAGGCTGCTGCCCCAAGCCTCGCGCGCTCGGCAGTACCTCCCGCTGGGCGCGCAAGGCTTGTGGACACTCGCCGGGGCTGCAGGCTGCTGCCTGCAAGCCTTGTGAGCCCGCGGCAACTCCCACCGGGCTTGCAAGGCTTGCGGATAGCTTCCTGAAGCCTGGAGAGCGAGAGGGGTTGGTGCGCACCGATGCCTCTCACTCCCAGGCTTCAGCGAAAGCCTGCATTCGCCCCATAGGACGCATACACATTTCCCCTTCATTTTTGGAGGGGAAAAAGTGCGTCCTATGGGGCGGAAAATACGGTATTTGGCGTTCCTTCAGCTTGGTGCCCTGTGTGGGAGACCAGCTTGCACCACCCTAAACTGCCTGGCACCATTATTCACCTTTAGGTGCCAGGCAAAAACATTCCTCTTCAGCCAGGCCTTTGGCTAACATCCTATATCACTGAAAATGTGTTTGTGGGAGTGCTGGGGAGGGGCGGTTATGGGTTTATTTCATTCCTGTTTTTATTATGTATTCTGAGTTTTAATCTAGTATTTTTATGCTCGCGAACCACCCTGAGATCTACCAAGGAAGGGTGCTAAACACATTTAATAAAGGACAATGGTCATAAATGAATCTGGCAGTTTGTGGGGCAGTGCCCCGTTTGCCTTAATGGACTGGCCTCCTCTGCAAAAGGTTCTCTGCCTCATGCCCTCCTCCTCCTTGCTTCCAGAGCCCAGCATCCTACCTCTGCCTGATCTTCTTCCACCGCTCCATGTTCTTGTAGATGAGGGAGGACATTGATGGTACGGCATCAGAAGCCTGGAGTTGGTGAGAGAGAGAGAGAGAGAAGGGATTTCGTCAGCACTCTGCTTGGCCTAAAGCCCTGTAGGGCTGACACAGCGGCCTGGCAAGCAGAATAACCCAATCAACTCAAAAGCTATCTAAAGGCCAAGAAGCAAATGAAATGAAGATGCAGTAACCCCCTTAGTTGGAAAAAATAAAAACACAGAGATATATTTTCTTGCAGAAATCACAGTCAACATGCTGAGAGTCTGCTGACTTTAAATAATTATCTTTACTTGTTAAAAGAAATTAAATGTTTAAAATGGCCTATATATTCAGTATTTGCATGTGTAAAATTTGTGTATTTATGCGAGTGCAGCTGCCATCAGTAGCAGACAATACTAAGCTTCAGAGATCAATGTTTCGGTTGGTATAAGGCTTCCTATATGTTTATTGGCTGCTGACCATTTCAGATAAAATGCCACCCTCAGTTGACAACTCTATCTACACACGTGTAAAAAGGGTGGAGGGGAAGAGAGAGAATGTGAACAGCGGGAAATCCCTGGTCTCGACAGAGCCCCTAGTGAACAGAATCAAACTTGCCAGAAAATTCTGGTTCAGTAACTATTAGTTGATGGTTGTTCAGCCTTTGTAGTTATTTATACTCAGCTTTCCCACATAGCTCAAAAGAAGCTTGTAACTTTGAGATGTCATATTAGTGCAACGATAAGAAGAAAGAGTTCAGTCCCCAGTCTCAAAAATAAAACCCAACAGCACTCAATATTGCTTAGAGCAAACTGCAAGCTCTTACAAATTTCCCCAGGTATTCCAGAAACTGAGGGAACACTGTGGTGAATTGCAGTCCGTGGCTGGCTAGCCTGGCCAAGGATTTTAACTCTGCAGCAGGTGAAGCTGAGGCCCCCATCTGCACAATTCGTTTAAAGCAGTATCATGCTACTTTAAACATGCCTTCCCCCCAAAGAGTCCTGGGAACTGGGATTTAATGCTGGGAGGTGTCAGGAGACCTCCCCTCCCAATTCTCCTCCCAGAGCTACAATTCACAGAGTGGTTTCACAGTTAGACCCTCTTCCTGGAAACTGCAGCTCTGTGAGGGGAATAATAATAATAATTTATTATTTATGCCCCGCCCATCTGGCTGGGCCTCCCCAGCCACTCTGGGTGGCCTCCAACAAAATATCAAAACACAGTAATGCCTCAAACATTAAAAGCTTCCCTAAAGAGGGATGCCTTCAGATGTCTTCTAAAAGTCTGGTAGTTGTTCTCTTTGACATCTGGTGGGAGGGTGTTCCACAGGGCGGGCGCCACTACCGAGAAGGCCCTCTGCCTGGTTCCCTGTAACTTGGCTTCTCGCAGTGAGGGAACCGCCAGAAGGCCCTCGGTGCTGGACCTCAGTGTCCGGGCAGAAGGATGGGGGTGGATGGGAATGGGGTTTCCTGACAACTCTCAGCACTACAGTTCCCTGGATCCTTCAAATGTTTTTAGAATGTTTACAAATTGTTTTATTGTGGATGTGTTTGCTGCTCTTGGCTCCTGCAGGAAGAAGAGCAAGATATAAATATATTCAGTGCTTTTTTTCCTTTAAAAAGTGTTTAGGGGTACTCTCATTTTCCTACTCATATTTAAATACTGCCCCTCAAAGAGGCCAAACTTAGATTCACAAAATGTTTAGGGGTATGCGTACCCCTGTGCCGCCCCCCCCCGAAAAAAGCACTGAATATAAATATAAATTGCTTCAAATCAGCAGAGTTCCCACACTCCTTTTCTCCCTTCTCCCCCAACTCCCTGCTTTAGGGTGCTCTGACCGTGTCAGCAGCTACTTTCATCTTGTCTTCGGGCTCTAGTGGGGATGGGATACGCAGGTTTACTGGTTCCCCTGCGGCATTTGTGTGGCAGGGAGCAGGCGGCGGCAGCTTGTACACATCCTGGCTCTTCCCATTCAGACCTTCGGCGCACTAGGATCAAAAACACGGGGAAAGAAGAGAGGCAAAGGTTCAGTATCTCTTTGACTGTGGACTTGCCAAGCTGAGAAGTCCCCCCCCCCAATTCATTCCCTATGTTTATACACCACCCGTTTCCCAGCTTAAGGCAGTATACATGGGAATGTTCCAATTTCCTGATCTCAATGTAATCTGGGAGGTAGGTTAGGCAACGATTGTGTGCTGCGGGGGGGCTGAGTAGGAATTTGAGCCTGGGCCTCTGCAGTCCAAGTCCAAACCTTTTTTAAAAAATATTTTTATTAAGTTTTACAAATTTAAATTCAAACACACCGTTCACCTCATTTAGACTCCTCTGAATCCCTTGACTTCCCTCTGCCCTTCCATGGTTACCATTGTCAATCTCCCCCCCCCCCCCATGTGCTTATCTTATTTTCTCTAATTTGTTAAAAGAATAATAATCTACTTTCCCATAGTTTCTCGTACATTACAAGCACCTCTCAAATCCTGCCAAAGTTTTTAGTTGTTTACAGTGTTCTCTTAAGTACATTCTAATTTTCCCCATTCCTTCTTAAAATTCTTCTCTTCCTGGTTTCTGATTTTCCCAGTCCGTTTCGCCATAGCCCATCATCTTCATCATCCATTCCTCTTTGGCTGGAACTTTATCTTCTTTCCATCTCTGAGCCAGGAGCCAAGACCAAACCTCTAACCACTATGCCACACTGCAGGGCTGGCCTCATCATTGGGTAGAGTGAGGTGGCAGCAAATTATTGGTTATTTAAAACTCAGAAGCAAAGCGGCTGTGTGAGCTCCTCTCTGGGAGGCCTGCAAATTTGTGTGGTCTTGCTGAGCCAAGGTGCGGCCTAACATGTTGAACTTGGCCAGTACACACAAAAGAGTATTAGTCAAAAAGAGTGGGCTTTGCTTTCATGGCAGCCGGGTAGAATTCTGCCCAATGTCAGTGCAAACCGACCACAGCCAACCCTTCCCCTCTGAAGTTTTGTGGTAAATTTTTTGATGTTGGATTAGGTGGTAGTAGCACAGGCATTCCTAGATCCCTTGAGGTAATAGTAAGCTGTAAGAGTTCTCTGGGCCACCTTTGCCAGGCCCTGCCACACTGAACCAATATGGGCAGCAGCGGATGGGGGGAGGAATACCAGTCTGCTACCTCTTCCTTGTCTGCCACCTGTGGCAAAGGGCTCATTCTGCCCAATGTGAGGACTGGCCCTGCCACACCCTTTCCTAAGCGAGGGCCTCTTATTTAGTACCTCCTCATCCTCCAGTAGGACAGGCAGATTTGGGCTGGGAGATCGCTCCTGCTCCCGGACCATGGGGCTGTTCCGCATCCAGGCCCGACAGATGGGGTACAGCGGGGTGCTCTCGGAGAACTGCGCCAGGTCGACGCTCCGGTCAAACAGCTTGATGACATAGGTGTCTGTGGGGGACAAGGCAGCAAGACACAGCTCTGCAAAGCAGCCCTTTAAAAATGCCATCCAGGTCTTGGGGTTACATGGAAGCCACTAAGGGCTCCATTTATTATCAATCAATCTTTATTACGGTCCAGAGACCCAACAAATCATTACAAAGCAATGCACAATTCAGACAGCCTACCTCCAGGTTAAACAAGCATTTTGTTCAGACTTCAAAATAGGGATCATTGGTTCTTGCAACCACTGATTAAAAACTTCGCCACTGCTAATGTTCTAGTGTTTGTCCGGTCTTCCAATAGGAACCTGACATAGTGAGCCTCTGATTTTCCCAGGAAAGGTACCAGCAAGGGTAGTATCAGTTCAGCCCTGGCTTGCTCATATTTCGCACAGTGCAGCAAAATATGTTTTATGGAATCGATGTCTTGAGTGCACGAGCAAAGTCTGTCCTGGTAGGGAATTCCTCTCAACCTGCCATCCAACACTGCAGAAGGAAAGACGTTTAGTCTGGCTTTGGTGAAAAACCTTCGATAATTTGGTATTGTCAGGTTTTTAATGTAAGATGTTAACTTAAAGACATGTCCATTTATTATTATTATTATTAATATTGCCAGTGCTGGTAACAATAGGTGGAGCCAGAGCCAATGACACACAAAGCCATGACCTTACCAGTTGTAAGGAAGGAGGCAGGGAATGGCTAAGAATGAGGTTGATGGGGCAGTGCCCCATTTGCTCGGATAAGCTGGCCTGCACTGGCTTCAAGGATTGCCAGCTTCAAGGAGGGGATAGGCTCCACCCACATCCTGGTTCGGCCAACTCTGAGATCAACCACATCTTTCGGAGGAGTCTTGCTGGAGCAGCCCAATGTTTCTACTCACTCTGTTTCTGTTGCCCACCCTCCGTCAATCCATCGTCCGTCTCTTTCCTCTTCTTGCGGCGGTGGTGAGAGAACCGGCTGGATGGCCTGAGAGCAACGCCACAGTTTAGAAACTGTGCAGCTGGCCGACTCGCTGCACAAGTGTCAGAAAGGCCTGGAGGCACTTTCCAAGCCCTGGGGGCAAGCCACAGCATCGCTTATGCAACCAAAACCAAAAGCCGCTAACCCTGGCTGATGATGATGATGATGATGATGATGATGATGATTACTATTATTTATTAAATTTGTATACTGCACAGTTGACAGCATAAAATTACAATATAAAAAACACAAAATCTGATGGGAATGCTGCGTAGCGGAAGCCTTAAAAGCCGGAATATTTGACCCTCCAGATGTTGCTGAATTACAACTCTTATCACCTCAGGCCATTGGCCA
This sequence comes from Podarcis erhardii, assembly GCF_964252035.2. Lineage (NCBI taxonomy): Eukaryota > Metazoa > Chordata > Lepidosauria > Squamata > Lacertidae > Podarcis > Podarcis erhardii. Next base: position 73,833,215 of record NC_138511.1, read on the forward strand.
TGCTTTTTGGGAGCTGTAGTTCATTCAGCAACACCTGGAGGGACAAAGGGAGAGGGCTCACCTGTTGACCTTGGAAGCAGCAAGAAGCTGCACTGCTTCTCAGTCTCAGTGTGTGTTCAGGCACAAGATCCCAACCTTTCCTCAAGTTCCCCCTGCATGTCAGTGGGTAGTGTTGGTGGCAAATACAAGCAACAGCTGGCTAACAAAGCCAACCAAAATGTGTGAGCCCATGAAGTAACACAGGGCTAATTCAGTTTTGCTCAGAGTAGGACCCACTGAACTTAATGGACCTAAGTTAGTCATGTCCATTAATGGCAACGGATCTACTGAGTAGGACTAACACAGGATACAACCAACAGTGTGATGTTTGCAGCAGCAATAGTTTCAAGCATGAGAGACCTGTGCTAGAGAACCTCCAGAAGGTGTATTTTGAGTGATAGGCTTACTTAACTTTATTATTTGAAATCCAGCTCAGGAGCATCAACCAGCCAATCCACATTGCCTAGTTCTAAATGCCATCTTCCGGTGAATGAGTACAGGGGAATAACAGACTTGCAGAATTGTAAGAAGGGACCACGAGGGTCATCTAATCCAACCACCTGCAATGCAGGAATATTTTGCCCAATGTGGGGCTCGAACCCACAACCCTGAGACTAAGAGTCTCGTGTTCTACCAGCTGAGCTAAGAATGGTGAAATCTGAAATCTCCCATGCTATTGTTATCAACAGGTGAGAAAGACGCTGTAAAGAACCATACCTCTTTCCTGTGGCAGTAGGAGAAGAGTCCCTGAAACCGCAAAGCAAGAGGATTTAGGAATTGCCCAGAATGCAATAGCTTCACCAGCAAGAAGAAAAAGGGGGGAAAAACCTACTCCCCAGGATAGCTGGTCCCAGGAGAGGATTAACCATTCTTAGGGTTTCGGGCCCCCCAAGAACACTCCTCTCCCATGAGTTTCAGTAGAAGTCGGGACCATTTTTAAAGCCCTTATATAAAAATAAATATCCCACAGCAACTTTACAAATTAAGATCTTTTCTATTAGCCTTCTTTGCAAATACAGGCACACAAAACCTAGTAGCTAGGTTTGTTTATTTTCTGCAAATTGTTATATCCCTAACATATTAGGATATTTAGGGCAAAGCTGTGGGGCTCATTTTCACAGGTTCTTTCCATTCTCCTAGACCAGGGGTAGGCAACCTAAGGCCCAGGGGCCGGATGCGGCCCAATCGCCTTCTCAATCCAGCCTGCAGACGGTCTGGGAATGAGCATGTTTTTACAGGAGTAGAATGTGTCCTTTTATTTAAAATGCATCTATGGGTTATTTGTGGGGCCTGCCTGGTGTTTTTACATGAGTAGAATGTGTGCTTTTATTTAAAATGCATCTCTGGGTTATTTGTGGGGCATAGGAATTTGTACATATTTTTTATTCAAAATATAGTCTGGCCCACCACATGGTCTGAGGGACAATGGACCAGCCCATGGCTGAAAAAGGTTGCTGACCCCTGTCCTAGACACTTTGGAGAGAAAAGAAAGGAAAGAAATCCAGAAAAGAAGCGGGAAACAAAAGCCAACTGTCTAAACGCATGATTCTCAACAGAGGTGGGCCTCTAAGGGGGGGGGGGGGAAATCTTTCCTTTACTCAGTTTCAACATACGCCTGGGCAAGAGTCTTGCCCACCTGTTCACATTCAGTGTAACACAGGAGGTATGTGCAGTCATAGGGGACTTACTAAATTCAATGGGGCTTACTCTCAGGTAAGTGGGGCTACAATATCAGCCTCATCCACCCAACCCTAAACTGCTGGGAATAAACAATGAGGTTTACCATTCTGCACTGCCACAGCAGTTTTTAAAATATATTTTACTTCTGCAAACCTAGAGTTCTCCCAGGTCTAACTTTTTTGTACATGGGTGGCACCATTCTGGCAACTCTGGCACCCTCAGCCCAACCATCAGAAATAAAGGGAATGGTGTTGTTTGCTGCCCAGGATCCCGGAAATAGGATACTAGACAAAATGGACCTTGGCCCGGTCTAGAAGGGCAATTCTTAGTTCCAAAGTGGCAGGACCACAGGATCAAAGAATTTTAGTTTTGCAGGTCAACTACTTCAATACAGGAATCTCCTCCACCCACCCCAGTTTTCCCTGGCTGGCAGACATAGCTACAATATTATTATAGCTATCTAGGAGCTGGCCCTTGGCAACAGCCTCCTCCCCACCAAAAAAATTTATGGCATGGGACAGCAATCAAGGGCAAGGGAAGCTACTTGGGAATGCTTGAGTGTCTTACTTGCTGAGTACATCTGAGGGAGTCTTCCCAGAGTCCTCTTCCATCTGCTCCCTGCGGAGATGAGTCAGGAAAAGGGGGAACAGGATATCAGCAGCCATGTCCGGGGAGGAAAACTGGCATCTCACTTGAGGACCCACCTCTTGAAGCAACTACAGTGGTACCTCGGGTTACATACGCTTCAGGTTACAGACTCCGCTAACCCAGAACTAGTGCTTCAGGTTAAGAACTTTGCTTCAAGATGAGAACAGAAATCATGCAGCGGCGGCGCAGCAGCAGCAGCAGGAGGCCCCATTAGCTAAAGTGATGCTTCAGGTTAAGAACAGTTTCAGGTTAAGAACGGACCTCCGGAACGAATTAAGTACTTAACCCGAGGTACTACTGTACTCCTTGCAGGAGAAGGAGCTAGTTGCAAAGCACGCCACAAGGAATCTAAGGCCTCTTCCTTCTAGGCGAGGCTAGAGGAGAAATTGCAAGCTTACACATTGCCGACTCCTGAACCCAAAAGAACCTGGAAATACTTACCGATCAACCTCAGACTTCTCCAGTAGGCATTGCAGCACAGCATCAAGGCGGTTTCGAGCATTGGCCGTCTCTAGATCTGGGGAAGGTCCGCAGGGGAGAAAATCATTATTCTGGCAGAAAGCATTTACCCACCCCCTCCACTTTACAGTACAACATAGGATCTCTTCTCTCGCCATAGCAGCTGCCCCCAACCTCATGCCCAGTGGGTGCTGTGGAGCTGCAATAATGAGGTCACTTCTGCACTGCCCTTTCAGCCGCTGCTGCTTTCCCCTGACTTTCGTGGCAGAGTTTTTTCAGAGCCCCCTTACCTGGCTTTTCCGTTTTCACCTTCGTGTGTAGCATGTTTACCAGAATCACAGTTCCCTGCAAGAGAAAAAATAAACCTGTGTCTCACTTGTTACAGAGGATTCTGGCCATTACGGCCAAGTGATATTGAATGTTCAAAATAGGAAAGATATATTGTATGAACTAAGGAGGCAAACAGAAAATACCTTAAAGGCAAGATGGGTACCTTTAACAAGCATGGGATTTTGCAAAGAAGGGCCACAAGACTGCGCCTCTTGTGCACATTTCTGGCCTCCGTGTTTACAGCAGCTTTACCTTTTTTACCTTACAGCAGTTTCCTCTTTCTCTACCGACCCTTCACGTGATCGATGAAGCGGGATCTCTGGGATCTTTTTTTATTTTTATGTTGCCAAGCTCCTGCCAGGCAGCCAGCCCTGTGCGCTGTTGCCCGGGAACAAACCCTACTGAACTCGGTGGGGCTTACTCCCGAGTAGACACACGCGCAGCATTGCACTGCCCGGCTCGTCCCGGGTTCCAAGGTACAGGAAAGGCTTTCGGTTCTGCTGCAGCTGACCTTTCGGAGCTGCTTCTCCTGCGCTGGACCGCGTTGCCTCCAGGAGAGAGGGCAGAAGCCGGTCCCCGATTCTCCGGACCAAAGGACTTTGCTTCTTGCTTTGCTGCTGGCCTTTCTGCCCTTGCTCCCCGTCGCCCCGCCCTCGCGCGATCCCGGACACCCCAAGCGAAGAAGCAGCAAAACACCCGCAGTTGCAACAGCAGAAGCCACCTCTCTGCCAATCGCTCCTTCCCTGATGCCAGTTCGCACGAATGCAGAAAAACCGCCTCTGGCCCGCTGCATGCTGGGAGTTGTAGGCGACTTTTTGCCGGGGGCGGGGCGGGGGCGGCAAGCTTCGGCCAATGGGCTGCCCGCTTCCCTTCTTTGAATTGATTTCTGCGTTCTGTGCGTGTGTATTTTAAGGAGCAGGACACAGTGTAAGATTGGGAGTCATGGGGTTGGTGGAGAAGAGTGTATTTATGAACTTAACAGTGCTTAGGTTTTTTTGTTGTTGTTGTTGCTCTTTTTGTAGAACAGTCCAGTTGGAAGGGACATTGATGGTCCAACCCTGTGCAATGCAGGAATCCTGCCCACAGCTGTTGCCCCTGGGTGGGCTCGAACCACCAAACTTCCTAAGCCTCTCTGCAAAGTTTTCGCATTTCACATTTTTGCATACTGAGTTAGTAGTAGTAGTTGCTGACAATTGACCCGTATGGAGAATCTGATCCCACCGCAGGAAAGCTCTTGATTGCTAGGATGGAATGGAGGGAAAATAGGGCTGGCTCCAGGTCTGGTGGGACGCGGGTGGCGCTGTGGTCTAAACCACAGAGCCCAGGGCTTGCCGATCGGAAGGTTGGCGGTTCAAATCCCGTTGACGGGGTGAGCTCCTGTTGCTCGGTCCCTGCTCCTGCCAACCTAGCAGTTTGAAAGCACGTCAAAGTGCAAATAGATAAATAGGTACCGCTCCGGCGGGAAGGTAAACTGGTTCGCCAGAAGCGGTCTAGTCATGCTGGCCACATGACCCGGAAGCTGTATGCTGGCTCCCTCAGCCAATAAAGCGAAATGAGTGCCGCAACCCCAGAGTCATCCACGACTGGACCTAACGGTCAGGGTCCCTGGTGGAACCCCTACCTGGGTCCCCTTCTGTATATCCCCATGCTGGTCTAGATCCTTAATGGGGGCCCTGCTGCTAATGCTTTCCCTAAAAATCTAAGCATCCTAAACGACAGTAATAAGTATTCTTAAGGTAGTGACTCTCATTGAACTCAGTGGAACTTGTTTCTGCTTAAATAAATTTAGGGTCAGGTATGCAAATTTTCAGTTCTATTGTCTTGTTTTGCTGTAAATAATTAAGAATAAATTTAACTGGTGTTGTTAATATTGTTTTATAGATTAAAAATGCCGTGTTGATTTGTTAATCATATAATAGGACTTTTGCTTTAATTGTGATGTTTTGCTTTGTTAAGAGTGTTTTATAGGTTGCAATTGTTTCACAATATGATTTATGTTGTATTTGTGATATTCTATTATGTTCTATTGTGTTATGGTTATTTATTTAAGTGCAGCTTATGGTGGTGAGCAAGAGTCCAGAGCTTTCCATTATGCCTATCCTGTGGTTGCTGACAAGTTTCTCCCTTTAGTTTGGGCTCCTGTGGTTTTTTTTAACAGTTGCTGCCTGGCAGAGAAAACCAACATTTTTGGTTCTGTGGGACTTTCTGAGGCTTACCTAAGGAAAGTTAATCAAAGGGGGACTCCCCCCTGCCACCCAACTGCTTCCCACACTCCACCCTTGGTCGTGCATCCTTGTGAAGAGTGCTACCTTATGCGCAAGCTTAACAGCATCTTGGCCCCCAGCAGGAGCACCAGTTCTGGATTGCTGCCTTAGTCTGCAGCTTTAATTTTTGCTGATCCAAGAAATGGTAATTACAGGTGCTCACAGTGCTGTAGGGGCTCCCATGTAGGTGTGAAAGGAGTATCTTTTGTTCCTGAGCATCATAAAATACACTGTCACTCATTGCAGCAGGCATTCTTCTCCCACTCTTGCTCAACACCACCCTATGAAACAGGAACTCTAGATGCATATTTTTATGGGGCAAGAAATGGTTGGCACTCGGAGAGCCTACTTTGGACATGCCTATCTGTGTTCCATTTAAGCAGAGCTCTCTAGCAGTTTCCTTTGCTGCTGCTACTATATATTTGTTGTCTCAGAGGATTTGTAGGAGCACACTATAATACTGTAGACACTTTTGCGAAGAACTTACACCTCCAATATGCCTGCCCTGCCTTTTGTTATAAATGCTCACCTGAATTTTCGGTATCATTGCTGGAGGGCTGTATTAGCAGTGGCGTAGCGTGGGGGGTGCAGGGGGGCCCGGCCACACCGGGCGCAACATCTGGGGGTTAGGGTTAGGGGGCGCAAATCCACGGGTTAGGGGGCGCAAATTACTTGCCTTGCCCCGGGTGCTGACAACCCACGCTACGCCACTGTGTATTAGTGCTAGAATTGTGTTTCCTAACATTTAATAATATATATATATTATACACACACACACACAAATCTAATGCTTTGTGTCCTCCTTGCGGGTGGGAAGAATAATTGTTTCCCGATGAATGAATGGATCGATTTATTTCGGTCACTGCCCAGAGTGTACTTGTTTCCCGATATCCCTTTTAAATACTTCTAAAGTGCTTCCAAGGAAACAGGCCACAGGATTACTCTAGCTAGCGTACGTGCTAATTTTCAGAATTGCTCAGCCCTAGTGTTACAAATACATTTCAGGACACGATTGCAGTTAGTCACGTACTCGCAGCGCCGGCTTAAAAATAAGTCGTGCTGAGTGTAATGGGACTTACCATGGGCGTAACCAGGATTTTTGTTGGGGAAGGGCAAACAGTTGAGCTTTTTTGGGGAGATTACGGGTAAAAATGCCTCCCCTCCCCAAAAGAGAGACCATTACGGGGGCAGGCTTCTGCTGTGTGGGGGTGCAGAACCTCAGTTTATTGAGTATTTTAAATGCTTTTCAATACTTTTTGAGGATTTGCCCCCCCTCTCACTTGGCTTCGCCCATGAGACTCACACCCAATCAAGTACAGTCGTACCAGAGCATGACGGTATTTGTAGTTTGTGCGCCCGACCGGAACTGAGAAGCCATCTGGCGTATATTCCCCTCCCGGAGGGCTCGGCGCGCAATGCTTTGTGGGAATCGTAGTACTGAAGCCGACAGCTCGATGAAAAAGCCGCGCACCCGACATCCTCCGCGGGCAGCGACTTCCTCTTTCGGTTGCTAGGCGACGGCCAAGGCGGCAAGCTCGTCTCGGGTTGAGCGGGAAGAAGGGCTTTCGGCCCCGGGGAAGGGGCGCCAGAGGTCACTGAATCCGGGGCCGCTCTCCAGGCGCAAAATCCCGAGGGACTGCTGCAGAGGAGTATTCCTTGGGGTTCACTGTCAGGTAAGTGTGTTTTAGCGGTGTAATCCTACGCAGGCTTACTCCCTGGTAATGGGGTTTAGGGTCGCAGCCTAGGCTTGTCAGTGTCAATGAATCGTAGAGCTGGAAGGGACCCTGAGGAGGGGCTGCTAAAATGCTGAGCCGTGAACAGCTAGGCAGAGAAAAACACACCTATACACAGTGTGTCCCCCCCCCGGGACACACACACACACCCCTAAACATTTTGTGACTCTTTGTACTTTTGTCCATTTGCTGTATTTATTTTCCCTGATTTGAACTATAAAATGGTGATTTTCTTGAGTCAAAATGAGAATACCCCTAAACATTTATTTAGAAAAAAAGCACTGCCTATATACAGTGGTACCTCAGGTTAAGAACTTAATTCGTTCTGGAGGTCCGTTCTTAACCTGAAACTGTTCTTAACCTGAGGTACCACTTTAGCTAATGGGGCCTGCCACTGCTGCTGTACCGCCGCGGTGCGATTTCTGTTCTCATTCTGAAGTAAAGTTCTTAACCCAAGGTACTCTTTCTGGGTTAGTGGAGTCTGTAACCTAAAGCGTCTGTAACCCGAGGTACCACTGCAGTTGCAGAAAGTACAGTGGTACCTCTGGTTAAGAGCTTAATTCGTTCTGGAGGTCCGTTCTTAACCTGAAACTGTTCTTAACCTGAAGTGCCACTTTAGCTAATGGGGCCTCCTGCTGCCGCCACGCCGCCGGAGCACGATTTCTGTTCTCAACTTGAAGTAAAGTTCTTAACCTGAAGCACTATTTCTGGGTTAGCGGAGTTTGTACTCTGAAGCGTATGTAACCTGAAGCGTATGTAACCTGAGGTACCACTGTAACAGGCATGGAGATTTCAGTGGTGGAAGAAGCTTCCTCTGCTAAGTTTTGGCTTCTAGCGGTCTTATTAAGGGCACATGAGCTGGGCCCTGCCAGGGAGGAAAAAAAAGGAAAGGGTGTGTGTGGTGGAACTGGCAACCTAATCTGTTTGTGTTTGTGTAGTAAACGAAGCCAGCTCTATTTCCTTCAGCTGCGGCTGTTAGATTTTCCTGTGTGCGGGGAGTATTGTTTTCAGAAATGCAGGCCCTGTTGGCTGTGAATTCTAGTTTAGGTTGGAGATTATCCCGGAATTAACTCCCGCAGAGCAGAAGAGATTGCGCTGTGCATTGAAAGACGCCATCCCAGAGCTTTATTCATTTCTAGACTTTCTTGGGATTTGTTTAGTATGATTCTCAAAACTTAACACGTTTAGGTCATTTCACACGTTACCTGGCAACAGACCTAGGTTTGTCCCTGTACATGTATTTTCAAGAGGGAGCTTCAGCTGGTTCTGATGTGTACCTATTTGCATTTGCAAACAAGCGTATAAGCTTGTTGCATTCATATGTTGTTGTTTTTTTAAGCATATCCTTAAAGATGTGACATGTAAAGTGGTCCCACCTAGGTTTCATTTTCTTGCAGTGCTTTGATAAACACATTGAAAACATTTGGTTATTATCTGAATATTTCTCCAGGCTATAATCTGCAGGACCTCTCTATTTTTAAACCAGTGTTTGGAATGTGTTAACTTTGCTTTGGAGCCTCTCGCTCATCAGCAACTTTTACACTTGTAGTTCTGGGTCTGTGACTAGCTGGAAGCTTTCTGCTTTAAAACCCCTGTGACTTCTGGCTTAATGTGACTTTTGTTGATGCTGAACTTTCTGTACCTTGGGTTGTGGGATCATAAAAAATAATAGTCCAGCAATTTACATGAATTGTAAATTGGCTCTGATCAGGTTTTGAGTTGGAAGTGAGTGACTGACACAGCTCCAAAACTTTGAAATGACTTGTGAGGATTTGTTAAAATAATGGGAAACCCCTGCTTTCTCTTTAAAAAGATCTAGATTTCTACCTCTCCAGGTTGCAGAAGTGTGGATGGTGAAACCTGTAATGAAATGAGTTTTGTTTTTCAAGCCCCAAACAAGTTGGTCGCCATCCATGGCCTAGATCAAAGCACTTGCTGCATTCTAGGTAATTGCATGTCATAGAGCTGTAAATTGTGATGAACTTTTGGCTAATCATGAAATGCTATGCTGAAAAAGATGGTAGTTGCCAAGTTGCATGTGCTATGTGTAATAATGAAATGTGTTTGAGCATAGTGCATCAGCTATCTTTCTTCTGTGATGTTAGCTGAGCAATTAGTTGGGTCCCGACTCAGCTACACAGCTACAAATAAAACGCTTTAAATGTGTTATAAAGTGCAATATACAAATGTGACACTAGATGGCGACAGCAAGCTATGCAAAATTCAATGTATTTTTCGAAACATTTTAAAATAAAGTATTTTCACAACATTTTTAATATGTATGTAGATTCTACTTAAGAGTGAAAATTCTTATAACACATGTAGGAGCGGTTGTCTGTTCATTGAAGGTGTTTTCTTCCTTGCACCTTAATAGCTCAACTGCCTCTGCCTGTTTCTTTGGCAATCTTACAGGTTGACTATATTCATGCTTATCTGAAGTCATGTCACACTGATTTCAATGGGAGTTACCCTCAAGTAAGAGTGTGTTAGATTGCAGTCTTCAAGAATTGTTCTTTTCTAATACAGTGGTACCTCAGGTCAAGTACTTAATTCGTTCCGGAGGTCCGTTCTTAACCTGAAACTGTTCTTAACCTGAAGCACAACTTTAGCTAATGGGGCCTCCTGCTGCCACTGCGCCGCTGGAGCACGATTTCTGTTCTCACCCTGAAGCAAAGTTCTTAACCTGAAGCACTAGTTCTGGGTTAGCGGAGTCTGTAACCTGAAGCGTATGTAACCTGAGGTACCACTGTAATAGTTCATGTTGGAAGCAAAGCACCACTACTTATAACCAGTAATCTGAACCTGGGGTGGGCAGGTAATAGACAGAGCGGAAACATTATTCCCTTTCATAGTCCTTCATAAGTTACCACTGGTAACTTAAGTTACCTGCCCCCCCTTCAGAATTTACTTTCTTTCTTCTCCTCCAGTTAGTTAACTTTATGACTTCATAATGGTCACATGTATGTTTGTACTCATAAGGTTTATTACTCCCGGGAACACAAAACCATTATGTGTATGCCTTTATTTTGTCATACCCTTCTGGTAAAGGGTTATTGGTTTGTTTTTGTTTTATTATGCATTTTGTGTTCTCACTTTGTATTTTTATGTTGTAAATCGCTCTGTGATCTTTGGATGAAGGGTGGTATACAAATATTATACACACACAAACACAGAGTGGAACCTCGGTTTTCAAATGCTTTGGAAGCCGAACAATTCGGAAGCCGAATGCAGACAACCAGGAAGTGAATGCTTCCATTTTGGAACGATTTTTGGAAGCCAAACAGCTTCCGAGGCACATTTTTCATTTTATTCCATTGACTTTGCAGCCAGTGCATTGATTCTCGGTTTCCGAACTGTTCGGAAGTCAAACAGTCTTCCGGAACAGATTAAGTTCAAAAACCGAGATATATATGTAACAATAGTAGTACTCATTTCTGCAATCAGCTGTTATATGTACTAAACTGCAGTTGCTCATTCAGTGTTGCTTCCAAATAAGTTGCCACTTGGAAATTCAGTCATAGTTCTGAGCATCTGGCATTTTTAGAGCTCATGAAGATGGAGCTGAGGTTAGGAGCAAACATTTTTGTCCTTTCGACCACAATTAATTGGTTGCGGCTAGTTTAGAAATACAGGTCTCACTCAATTTACATTGGGATTACGTTATGGGGATAGCGCATAACCATGTAACTTTTTGGCAAATGGGAAGTATTGTTCCTTTTCAAGCTTAGTGGGATGTTGCAAATGACTGAAATCCTGCAATCTTTCTCACCTGGAAATAAACCCCATTGAGTTCAACGGACTTTACTTCTAGGCAGACAAGGTTAGGATTGTATCATTACAGTGGTATGTGTAGCCCAATGGATTAGCAACCTTTATGGCCTTATTTGCAATATTGGGCCAAGGCATACTTGCCAGGTACAGCAGTCTCCCATTACTAACAGGGAGTAATACATATTTATTAGAAAGGTGGAGTGTAAGTCTATAATATGTGGCTAATTTAGCTATTCCTAGGGCTTATAGTTTCTGAGGCTGTAGAGCGTGGCTGTTGTATCTGTTAATGGACCTCTTTGCACTAGTATACAGATCTCTCTGGTTTTATTTGGAAATCATAATCCTACCTTCCTTCTCTGACGCTTTCTGGCAAAGTGAAAGCAATGCAACCTGGCTTGTCAGCAGAGTGAGCCAGCTGTGGCCTCACCTGCAGACGCAGGGAGTGTCCTGGGAGCCAGTGCAAGAGAGAACTGATGGGGTGTGTCCCTGCCCATTCCTGTGTAATAGGATAGGTTGGGCCCTATGGTGAGAGTATGAATTGCACATCCGTATGTTCTCATCTCTTTAGAGGAATGTCCTGATCTCTCTGGAAGGCCCTTGGAGAGGCTGCTATTCGTGTCCCTTAATGTCTCAGTGACCAGGGTGGTGTACTTAGTTATTTCTGCATTTAGCCCTTTCTTTACCTGTCCCCCACCAATGGTTAATATATTTTCTCTTTCCTAGCAGTCCTTCACTATGCTCTGGGTTTGTCCTCTTCTGATCTTCTGCAGGAGACATAGAAAATTCAGTGGCACTTGTTTTATTCCACGCAAGGCAAGGGCCCTTTGTGTTTGTGCTCACAGAATTATAATCTTAGGACCTGTAGCTTCTAGAAACCTTAACAACGGAAAGAAATAATATTCAGCTTCCTTGTTCTAATGCCAATGATGTTTCTGATTTGTACTAATTAGTAGACGACTATAAACTATAAAGTTAATTAGTAGAGGACTATAAAGCACAGAACCTAGGGCTTGCCAATCAGAAGGTCAGTGGTTTGAATCCCTACGATGGGGTGAGCTCCCGTTGTTTGGTCCCTGCTCCTGCCAACCTAGCAGTTCGAAAGCATGATAAAGTGCAAATAGTTAGATTGGTACTGCTCCGGTGGGAAGGTAAACAGCGTTTCCGTGCACTGCTCTGATTCACCAGAAGTGGCTTAGTCATGCTGGCCACATGACCCAGAAGCTGTATGCCATCTCCCTTGGCCAGTAAAGCGAGATGAGCGCTGCAACCCCAGAGTCGTCTGCAACTGGACCTAACGGTCAAGGGTCCCTTTACCTTTACCTATATATGAAGCACTTTTCTTTTACCCCCTCCCTAATCTTATTGGGATTACCTGGAGGAGGAACCGGCAAGCCACTCCAGTATCCCTGCCAAGAAAACTCCATGGACAAAGACAACAGGCATATAAAAGTTATGACGCTGGAAGATGAGCCCCTCAGGTCGGAAGGCGTCCAACATGCTACTGGGGAAGAGCGGAGGGCAAGTACAATAGATCCAGAGCTGGGCCAAAGCCGAAAGGACGCTCAGTTGCGGATATGCCTGGAAGCGAAAGGAAAGTCCAATGCTGTAAAGAAAAATATTGCATAGGAACCTGGAATGTAAGAACCATGAACCTGGGTAAGTTGGAGGTGGTAAAAAATGAGATGGCAAGAATAAATATTGACATCCTGGGCATCAGTGAACTAAAATGGACGGGAATGGGTGAATTCAGTTCGGATGACCATCATATCTACTACTGTGGGCAAGAAACCCGTAAAAGAAATGGAGTGGCCCTCATAGTCAACAAAAGAGTGGCGAAAGCTGTACTGGGATGCAATCTCAAAAATGATAGAATGGTCTCGATACAAATCCAAGGCAGACCTTTTAACATCACAGTAATCCAAGTTTATGCACCAACTACTGGTGCTGAAGCTATAGTTAGAACTGGATATGGAACAACTGATTGGTTCAAAATTGGGAAAGGAGTACGACAAGGCTGTATTTTGTCTCCCTGCTTATTTAACTTATATGCAGAATTCATCATGCGAAAGGCTGGGCTGGATGAATCCCTAGCCGGAATTAAGATTGCCAGAAGAAATATCAACAGCCTCAGATATGCAGATGACACAACCTTGATGGCAGAAAGTGAGGAGGAATTAAAGAACCTTTTAATGAGGGTGAAAGAGGAGAGCGCAAAATATGGTCTGAAGCTCAACATCAAAAAAATGAAGATCATGGCCACTGGTCCCATCACCTCCTGGCAAATAGAAGGGGAAGAAATGGAGGCAGTGAGAGATTTTACTTTCTTGGGCTCCATGATCACTGCAGATGGTGACAGCAGCCACGAAATTAAAAGACGCCTGCTTCTTGGGAGAAGGGCAATGACAGGCCTAGATAGCATCTTGAGAAGTAGAGACATCACCTTGCCAACAAAGGTTTGTATAGTTAAAGCTATGGTTTTCCCAGTAGTGATGTATGGAAGTGAGAGCTGGACCATAAAGAAGGCTGATCGCCGAAGAATTGATGCTTTTGAATTATGGTGCTGGAGGAACTCTTGAGAGTTCCATGGACTGCAAGAAGATCAAACCTCTCCATTCTGAAGGAAATCAGCCCTGAGTGCTCACTGGAAGGACAGATCATGAAGTTGAGGCTCCAGTACTTTGGCCACCTCATGAGAAGAGAAGACTCCCTGGAAAAGACCCTGATGTTGGGAAAGATGGAGAGCACAAGGAGAAGGGGGCGACAGAAGACGAGATGGTTGGATAGTGTTTTCGAGGTTACCAGCATGAGTTTGACCAAACTGCGGGAGGCAGTGGAGGACAGAGGTGCCTGGCGTGCTCTGGTCCATGGGGTCACGAAGAGTCGGACACGACTAAACGACTAAACAACAACAACAACAACAATCTTATTGGGTTAATAGGTTCATTTTAATTTTTAGCCAGAAGGCCATAACACATGTTTTGTTTTTACATAAGAAACAAAATACTTAAATGCATATATTACAAGAATTGTGTGGTTCAGAAGCTAGCTTGCATAGCCAACCTGATCTAACTATGGAAATGATTGGGATAGTAATATACTGTGTCTGAGTTTTTTAAAAAGTATCACTAATCTTTGGTGTAACTGTTGCGAACTACATAACTTTGGATGGTATAAGAATGCATGTAATTTTGGGGATCTGGTAAAGAGGAATATGAAGAAATTTTTTTGTCAAAAAAGCAGAGCTGTCACATACTAATGTGGAGGACTTTCAACCACACATCGTAGATACTGAATTTGATCCTTTTGAGGAAAGGACTGTGTTTATGATGGTCTCCCTGACCAACTGAAACGTGGACCTTTTTTATTAACTTGAGTGGAGCTTGACTTGCATTAGTGGCACCTGGTATATGTAGCAACTACAGTAATTGTACAAGGGGAAGGGGGAAAAGAAAACAGTAACAGAAAATGCTGGGATTCTTTTCTTTCATCCTGTAAATGCTGACAACTGGGACTTCTGATGCCAAAAAGCAGGACAAGCCAGAAAACAGGCAAGAACATCTACATTCAGTGAAGACCGATTCAAGCCTGAGCAGGTGCCATAAAGTAAGCCACAAGCAATTTATTTAATCCATCTGGGTTGAAGATTTTCTCTTCCTTTGTGCCACCCTATTAAAATGCAAAGCCAGCCTGCTTTACGTGCCAACCCACAGTGGCATTCTTTAAACCTGCCAACCTAAAGATGCCAGTTTGAAACCAAGCGAAGGAACATTGACACAGCCTTAACCCTTTTTGCCAGCACATGACGAGGCTCCCAAGCTTGCAGTTCGGAGATGCACTGCTCACAGCACCAGGACCTGTGTGAGAATAATCAATATCTCCTGCCATATCTGTAGGTAATGTGAAGTAGGATCTTGATTTGCCAAGGTGGAAAAGCAGGATGGGTGGTGTGCTGGAGAAGGAAGGGAAGTTGACATCTCCAGTTAATGAAGCAACCTGCATACCACTGCAGAGATGGCGAAGTTCTGTGCTAACTCTCAGTGCTAGACAGGTCTCTCGTAGCTGTCTGCTTAAATTATCACTGCTTGGTTAAATTATGAATTATGCACGTCCATGTTTCGTCAAGTGCTGTGGTGTCAAATATTCAAGGAAAAATCTCTGTGCTTGCTGGGGGTATTGCAAGAGGAGGATTATCTTTGGGGCCAGGGAAGACTTTTTGAGCAGCAGCATGGATTAAGATATTTAAATCTTTGCTTCTGTTTTAAGGCTTTGCTGCTTCCACTCCAGACCTTATTTGAGATTTGTGGCAGATGAGTGGCCTATTTTGAGGCATACAAAACACTCATCTGATCTGTCTTTTTGGCACCGAAAGACCATGGAAATCCACTCAAGTGCATGTTTACTGTGCTTAGCAGTTTAAAGAGGGACCTGCTTCTGTTCTTTAATTTTCTTTGCCACACACAAAAAAGTGAATGGGATTGTTGCAAACTGGACCTGGAGATTGCCTGGAAGTGGAGCTGATTATGTCCTTGTGTCCTTGCCTGGTTTCCCATTTACCCCTCTAGTGCTGCCTCAAGGCTCTGCAAATAGCATGGTTTAGCACTAAACTGGAATGGTGGCAGAAATTCTGAGAAAAATAATTGTGGGGGTGTTTTTGCATAGTGATCTCAGAGGAATCTTTAGTTTGTGTGTGTGTGTGTGTGCGCGCGCCAGCCACTCCTGTTGTTCGCTAGTCTACAGTTTAAAATAGAACAGCAGAATTTCCATTTGATCCTGTTGAATCAACATATCTGGCACCTATCAGGACCACATAACACCAGTCCTGAGAGATCTGCATTGGCTCCCAGCACGTTTCCGAGCACAATTCAAGGTGTTGGTGCTGACCTTTAAAGCCCTAAAGGGCCTCGGTCCTGTATACCTGAAGGAGCATCTCCACCCTCATCATTCAGCTCAGACACTGAGATCCAGCGCCGAGGGCCTTTTGGCAGTTCCCTCATTGCGAGAAGTGAGGTTACAGGGAACCAGACAGAGGGCCTTCTCGATAGTGGCACCCGCCCTGTGGAATGCCCCCCCCATCAGATGTCAAGGAAATAAGTAGCTATCTTATTTTTAAAAGACATCTGAAGGCAGTCCTGTTTAGGGAAGTTTTTAATATTTAATGCTGTATTGTTTTTAACACTCGATTGGGAGCCGCCCAGAGTGGCTGGGGAAACTCAGCCTGATGGGCGGGGTATAAATAATAAATTATTATTATTATTATTATTAGTAGTAGTAGTAGTACTGAAAACTCTGCACTGAGAGTTCCCTAAATTGTGGTGTTCTTGTATACTGCAAATGCATTCTATATCCATTTCTTCTTCTTTCCATTTAGACTGCTGTCTGTCTCTCATTGACTCTCTTCACATGTGCCATACGAAAGAATTAGAGAACTAAATAATGCACCAGTACAGTTTGAAGAATGAATTCTAGCATTTCTGTACTTTCTCAAAGTGCATGGTAGTCTATTGGAAAGCGGTAATGGAAGCGGTCACTGGATCACCCTTTCTGTATGTCATCTGCTGCTAATGCAACGTGAAGTTGTTTTAGGAGATAGTATTCATGCTTGCTAATGGTCTTTGTTCTGCATTTGCAGCATTTGGGCTAGATTGTAGCCACTAAAAAAAATCATTAATGCTTCCTCAAGCATTATAAAGAAATGGGCCTGGCCAGCTGAATTTCATGTACAAGTGCAGTGTGGGGGAGAAATAAAGAGGACAATCCTTTTGTCCTTTCGCAGGAAGAGATGTCCAGTTAGAATGTTGTTTGGCATGGAAAAAATACTAGCCATTCCTTGCCAGTGTTAGGTGCAGGGCTAAAACTGATATTTCAAAATTTCCACTATATGTTATATGTCCATTGTGACTCAGGTAAGGGGTCTGGCCCTAAAGTGAACCCCTATTTTTCTGGTAACACCATATTTAGTATTGTATTGTTAGCTGTAATCACTACAGTCATACCTTTGGTTGTGAACGCTGCAGGTTGCGCGTTTTCGGGTTACGGACCATGCCAAACATGGAAGTACTGGAACGGGTTACTTCCAGGTTTCGGAGCTCGTACATGTGCAGAAGCGCTAAATCGTGCTTTGCGCATGCGCAGAAGCACCGAATCACAGTGCTGTGGGTTGCGAACGTGCCTCCCACACGGATCATGTTTGCAACCCGAGGTTCCACTGTATTCTGTTTGATAAGGCAAAGAAGCCCGGGCTTGAATTGCTTATGGCAACCCCAGTTGTGGTGTGCACATTCTCTAACAGTGCAAGCCTATACATCCCTTTGACTTCACTGAGGCTTGATCCCTAAGTGTAGTAACAACAACAACAACAACAACAACAATTTATTACCGGTACTTGTGTCCCATCCATCTGACTGGGTTGCCCAGTCATCCTGGGCTGCTTCCAATGGAATATATAAAAACACACACAAACCATGGTGACATTAAAAGCTTCCCGATCCAGGACTGCCTTCAGATGTCTTCGTGTATGAATGCAGCCTAAGTAAGGAATTTCATTTTCACCATGCCTTCAATTCTGCATTTGCTTCTGGGAACAAATGTGTAGAGAAGGATTATTTTTCCCTAGAGAAGCACCAAAGTCCAGAGGTCTTTCAGTCAGCATATACAGTACCTCACAGGTGTACAAGCAGCTTCCTGTTCATCTGCTGACATTAGCATGTCAGAGGCCTTTGTTGTTGTTTTTAAATATATTTTTATTAAAGATATATTGGTTTACAAATGTATGTGCTATGTCTCTCTTTTTAAGTTACGTTTTCTACAGATCAGGTTTATTTGTTGAGACATTAGTGTTACATTAGGAAGAAAAAGGGGAAAGAGGTGGAGGGGGGAATGGTGAGTGGGGTGGTGTAGAGTGGCAATGCTTCTATTCTACTTAGTGTATGTGTGGGGTTTTCTGTCAGCATCACTTGTGTGGGTTCTCTTTACTATTCACTTGTATTCCTTTGGTGGTGAGAGAGGTTGGGGTTGGCCTAGGGCAGGGATGGCCAACTCCCAAGAGACTGCGATCTACTCACAGTTAAAAACTGGCAGTGATATACCGTATTTTTCGCCCTATAGGACGCACTTTTTCCCCTCCAAAAATGAAGGGGAAATCTGTGTGCATCCTATGGGGCGAATGCAGGCTTCCGCTGAAGCTTGGAGAGCGAGAGGGGTTGGTGTGCATGTCAAAGCTGTGGATGTCTGCCCGAAGCGCGGGGCGCCCTGCTTCAGCGCGCCCCGCGCTCCATGCAGGAGGCTGCTATCCGCAGCCTAGGGAGCCCTTTATTTCCCCCCAAAAAACTAGGTGCGTCCTATGGGCTGGTGCATCCTATGGGATGAAAAATATGATACCCCCTTTTGGGGGGTTCAGGTCAAAGGGAGGAGGAAGGCCCATTTTGGGGGAGTGCAGGGCAAGAATGTTGAGGTTTTTTTAGGGAAGCCAGAGTTGTTCGGCTTCTTTGTTGGGAGCCACTGATCTACCAGTGATCTACCGGTAGATCACGATCTACCTGTTGGACTTGCCTGGCCTAGGGTATGGTTGGTTGTCTTTGTTTGGCCATAGTGAAATTTGTTTTCATGTGTCTGCTGGGAAGCCCCATTGTCCTCCTCCTCAGTACTGTGTTGGGGCAAGGTGTGGCTTTAAAGGCACAGGCCAGTGCAAAAAATGAGGACTCAGGATTGGCACAGTCAGCACAGTTCTATCCTCCAGGCAGAAGGGCTCAGGGGAATGGACTGTCCCCACCTGCCCCTAGGGCCACAGATTGCCATTGGTGAGATCTGACGTGTTGGCTGCAAGTAGCAGCCTGTTAAGTTGTCACAATAGTTAGCAAAACAGGCTGTCTTGGTAACCATTTCAGGCTGGCGGTTCTACTATGAACGGATTTTCACTGTTCTGTGTTTGAATGATCGTATCTGAACTATCCTCCCAGCATTTACTGCAGCTGTGCCTGATGTGTGGGCCTAAATAAGTAAGAACTCGCTTTGGCTACAGCGTGTCTTACAGTGTAACTCCATTTTACAGGTGGACAACGGAGACCTGCTTTGCTGGGAGATGCACAGGAAGATGCTCTAAAAGCACAGAGATGCTCTCACAGATTTGTCAATTGATGGGTGCACTTAAAGAGTTGAATTTTCTTTCCTCATTATTCTGTCCAATTTTCATAGCTCTGATCTTCGAGTGATAGTCCTAAAGGCTATACTATCCCATACCAACCAATCCAGTTGCTTGCTCTGTTTTGCTATAATAGGAATTACTCCACCTTTTGATCAGATGTTAGTTGGAGTCATAACATTTTATTCCAGAGCAATGGAATTCATGCTGTTCATCGTTTCATAGTATGGCAGGGTCAGTGAATGGGGTACTTTCACCGGGGGGGGGGGGGAAACAAAAACTGTTGCCTTGGCAACTGCACACTGCACAAACAAGTGCCATGAAAATTTCCTTCCTAGCTGCAGGAAGGAAAGAATTCATTTATGCAAATAATTCATTGCTCTGAACCACAGCTAAGTTGGAAATTCATAATATCGTGCAGCAGATTAGCTGCTCTAGAACATTTCCCAAGGTCTGGATCTTGTCACAATTTGGAATTGTTTTGCTTCTGTGTCAATGGATTTATATAAAGTTCCCTGGGCTGGATTAGCAGATAGACTACACATACCATAGAGTGAGGCTTAAGTTTGTATGAAGGATGATTTTATCCCACCTCTGCAGTGCAGGGCTCTTCTTTCTTTCTTTAACGTTCCCACAGTTGAGAACGTTGTGGTTGGTTTCTTTGCCAGGCAAACGGTGGCCAAATTCCTGGCTGTGGAGAAATGTTAAGGTGGTTGGAGCCTGCATAGCCCAAGGAGCAGACTGATGATGTGCAATGAGGCAATTTCAGGTGTTAAAGTAGCAGGACATAATTTTCTGTTAATTTATTGCATTTATATTCTGCCTTTGCTCCATGATGGTACTTGAGATGGCATAGATGGGCAGATGGAAGCAGAGAGTGGCATGAATTAGAAGAGGGTGAGACTTTGAATATGACTCCTTGACTTTATCTTTTAATCTTCCCGAGTTACATGTTGACAGAGGCAAGGTACAGGGGGTGAGAAATAGTTTCCAGGTTGACATGCCAACTTTGTATTTGAGAGCCATTGTAATAGTGGTGATGAGTATGAGCTAGAGCTTCTCAGTTCAGCCGTGTGTTTGTCAGGAGCCATTTATGAACCACAGTCTCTGAGCCTCTTGTCCCCTAGTTTACCTGCAATGTAGGAATAATAGTGCTAACCTTTAAGTGATTGTTTATAAAGATTACAGTCATACCTCAGGTTACAGATGCTTCGGGTTGTGCGATTTCGGGTTTGCACCGCGCCAAACCTGGAAGTACCGGAATGGGTTACTTCCGGGTTTCGGCGCTTGCGTATGCGCAGAAGCGCTAAATCACACTTTGCACATGCGCAGAAGTGCCGAATCGCAACCCACGTGTGCGCAGAAGCGGCAATGCGGGTTGCGAATGCTGCGCGTTGCGAACGTGCTTCTTGCACGGATCACGTTTGCAACCCGAGTGTCCACTGTACTGAGCTAGTATATATGAAGGGCTTTTTTTTTTAATAGAATATTTATTAAGGTTTTTTAGAATATTACAATAAAGATGTAAAAGAAAAGAAAAAAAGAACAAAAATACAAAATAAAAATAATTAAAAACATACAGATTTTCCATTGCTAATTTTCCTTTAGCTTATTTCCCGGACCTCCTCATACCTCCCTTTTTGGTATTCCACTTCAGATTGTTGTTTCAGCAAATCCTTACCATTACTTTTTAACCTAATTATAACCCTTTTTTATGTTATCTTAAAGCGTTACAGCTGGAAACCACTTAATTTCTATCCAACATCATTCTAACATTCCTTAATTTTACAATATTTCTGTAAGTAATCTTTAAATTTCTTCCAATCTTCTTCCGCCGACTCTTCTCCCTGGTCATGTATTCTGCCAGTCATTTCTGCCAATCCCATATAGTCGATCACCTTCGTCTGCCATTCTTCCAAAGGGCTTTTGAGCACTTAGAAAAAGCAGTGACCTGAGTTCTCTGAGTGCCCCTCCTTATGTTGGCAAAACTACATCTTAATATTTTTGCCCCCATTCTTCATGCCTTTTTGCCCCTTTCCCCTCCTTCAGCTAAATCATGATTGCCAGAAATATCCCAATAAAAAACAAAAGGGAAGGGTGGAGGAAAAGCCTATAGACATTTCGAAACAAAATAAATTACATAAAAGAAGTAAAGCTTATCCCAAAATGTATGTATTTATTGTTTCTTCAGTTTACAGCACAAACTTTGGGAAGCCTTCGATCATCCCATGAGGAAAGCGTGTAGAGACCACATCCGCAGCCATCAAAGCTGAACACCTGGGTGTAGAATAATGGATTCCAGGTATGAGAGCTAGCGGAAGAAAAGGGTTTGACCTGATGGGTTTCCTTCTGCTAAGAAGTGCCCAGTCTAGGCAGGGCAGGGCCTCACTAACTGGGATTCCTTGCTTGCCTGCAGTATGGCTGTTTTCTCCACCCTGGGAAGCCCCTTTTTGGAGCAATCTTGTTCGCGGAGCCATTACCACCCTTCCCAGGCACACCCACTGAGGAAGGAGCAGCGATATACGGTGAGATGGGGTGGGGGGAGACAAGGTGGGCAAATAATGCTGCAGAGTCACTAGCGGGGAAATCAAATGGAGCAGAGCTGCTAGCAGGAAGAGTCAAACAGGTCTTTTGGATCTCTATTGAACCAGTCCCTTTCAGGAGCTGGATAAAAATTCCATGGTGTTGGCTATCCAGTGGAACATGAATGCTCCACTTTTGAGCATTTCTGTATTCTTGGGGGTTGAGCTAGGCCCGGAAAGAGCCAATAAAGTATATTGATTAGATGCTGGGAGTTCAAATCCCTTCTCAGCCATGACGTAAGCCATTCATCCTTTCTTAGCTTAGCCTCCCTCGCAGGATTGTTGTGATGGAAAAGGATGTGGGGGTAGGAAACCACGTTTGATGCCCTCAGTTTTTGGAGGAAGGGTAGGATAAAAATGTAAGGATTAAACAGTTGTCAAGTGGAGCTACAGGAAGAGGGAGTTATTTTACATCCTGGCTTGAACTTTTCTGGAAGGTTTATGCCAGCCCTTTGGGCCCACCGACTCTGATAACTCACTTTCCCGCTTTCCCTAGGCTCTGAGCCCGTCTCGTTTACGACACAAGAATTGCCCCACCTCTCCCAAGAAGGCAGAAACACAAAGTCCTCCAACCCCAGGTTTGCTTCCTGGGTCCAGTTACCAGGAGGTGAAACCCCCAGAGTCCGACTCCACAAGCCCCTTCAACGAATCATGGCCCTCGACTGAGCGCAGTTCTTCCTCTCTGACTCCCGAGGGAGCAGAGGGCCTTCCCTCAGAGCAGATAACGGGGATCAAAGCACTGGCTCCGCCAAAGCCCCCAGAATCTGTTTCAGACAGCGATTCAGTTATTGCCAGGTAAGCCTGCCAGCTAAGGGTTTCTTCTCAGGTGGGTGGGCAGAGTAGCAAGAGTTTACTGGACTTGTGTGGGGATGGGAGTCCTGGGTTCAAATACTACCTGGAAGAAGAACACATCTGATACCCTCAGTCAAGTCTGTTTCTCAAACTTAATTTGTTCCGGAAGTCCGTTCTAAAACCAAAGCGTTCCAAAACCAAGGGCACTTTCCCATAGAAAGTATTGCAAAACGGATTAATCGATTCCAGACTTATAAAAACAACCCCTAAAACAGCAATTTAACATGAATTTTACTATCTAACGAGACCATTGGTCCATAAAATGAAAGCAATAATCAATGTACTGTTCTATTTAAAACAAATAAGACAGTACTGTAGATGATAATTTTTTAAAAAAAATCTTAACCTGCACTGATGATAGTCATTGTTTGGATGGGGGGCTTTTATCCATTTCCACAGTCACACAATCAATCAATCAATGAATCAATCAATCAGTAGCTGAACTGGGTTCCACACAGTCACAAAAACAAATTAACCGAAAAGCCTCCGAAACAAAAATGCAAAATAAATAGCAAAAACAAAAGTGCCAAACTTAATTTGTTCCGGAAGTCAGTTTGACTTCTGAAATGTTTGAAAACCAGGGCGCAGCTTCTGATTGGTGCAAGCACCCCAGAAACAGTAGCCAACAGCAGCATCGGATGTTCGGCTTCCGAAAAACATTCGAAAACCGGAACACTTACATACCAAGGCGTTTGAGAACCAAGGTACCACTGTACTGAGTCTCTAGTCTAGCTTGGGAGTGATCACTACATTGAAGTAAAGTTCTTTATCCATGTCTGTGATGCGGCACCTTTGATCCTTTGGCAGGTATATGGAGCGATTTCGTTATGGGCAGCCCACAAGCCGCAGGGAGCGCTGGGCACCAAATGGTCACTCTGCACAGTTCTGGTGGCTTGGCCACTCGTTTCCCCCTGAATGCAACATCTCCAAGAAGGAGACATCGCCAACTTCAGGTACTTGAGTCCAACAAGAAGGGTGCCGATATGGGGAACACTTTTATCAAGGCAGACCAGGATGAGTGGGCCCTCGGAAAAATTGGATTTGTGTTGGAGCAGTACCTGCCCTAGCCAAAAGAGTGGTTGCTATTGGTAGGAAAAACTTCAGGTTTGAAGACTTGCAGATTTAGATATGGACACACACATTGGAGCTGTGTCTTTGTCCAGGACTTACCTGTTAATTCCTATGAAGTAGAACTTTTTAGCAGTGCCGGGTAGTGCTCACAGGTCGCTCCTGTCCTAGCTTTTCCCATAAGAGAGACATATGAGACCAACTTGGGACCAGGTTATCTGAGAGACTCGCCCGGTCAGTAAGATAATCTCAGTGGCCCTCCTCATTGTGCCATAGTCTGCAGGTGCCCATCTGGCATCAACTGGGAAGAGGGCCTAAAATAAATAATAGGAGTGTGCCAGGATTTTAAAAATCACAATATTTAAATCTGTCCCCACCTCTGTAGTTATCAGATAACTCTGCATATGCTCTAAGGTATTTTCTTTAAGGTATCAAAGCAATCCAAAGTGAGATGGGGGGGGGGGGCTCTGACGGCCCCCATTATTACTTGGGAGTTCTGTGTAATTTTAGCACCCATTTCTCACAACCAAGCAACCCATCCAAAGGGTGGATTCATGTTGGCCTTTTTCAGGGTTCTTCACCTATAATTTAGAAGATAACTTAAAGTCAAGCATATAGTTTTTCAGGCCTATGGATGAAAGGGGAAGGGAAGGAGGGAGGGAGCCTAGAGCCACCCAAGATTTAAAGATTAGGCTCTTTGCAAAGATGTCTGAACTGTGTGAGTCAGAAATCTGTAATGAAGGTGTCTCCTTGTAGACAGTAGCCAGAGTGAAGTGAGGCAGTCGCTTTTCAGTCCTGCTCTGGACCAGTCTCCCTCGGTGAGTAAGGAGGTTCTCTCTAGGAATGGGGAGGTATCTACTCTGTCCACCAAAAAAGGACATAATATAGTTATGTTATCTTTGTGGATCACTGTTAATCTCAACCCTCAGGGTTGAGGAATATTGTACAGAATCTGGAGGCATGGGTTCTAATTCTTGCTCATCGATAAAGCTCATTGAATGACCTTCAGCCAGTCATATCTTAGAGCCTAGCCTTTTACGCAGGATTGTTGTGAGGATAATATGGAATAACCACACATGCTGCCCTGGTCTCCTTGAAGAATATAAACATGATAAATGGGAAAATCATATGTGTAAAGTTGGTCCTGCTTTGAGGACTGTGCTCTGGGTGGAGAAAATTGTGATGTTCACTATAGCACTTCTCAGCAGGATGATTAGTTTTTGGTTTCCCATTTGGATCTTTTATTAAGAACCAAGCAACCTTAAATTTTCAGAATTTGCAGGCAGGCAGTTAGGAGTCTTGCTTGGTCCTGGTTTGGCTGATTACTTTGACAAATCAGAAGACCATTTTCAATTTCCTCTGTCTCAATAGCTCCCTGCTTCTTATTGCTGGTGACTGTTTCACCTTAACTGGTGTTCTTATGTTTTCTGTCCCTACTTTGTCTGCACCAGAGGATCAAAGTACCTTTGTCCCATTGGATTGACCATTTTCTATTTTTTGGTCATGAGCTTGCTAACACTAGGCAACTCCATAGGTGCTGCAGCTTCTCCCCTTGCCCTGCTGCCAGAATCCTGACATTCTTTTCCTTATACAGCAGGGGTGGGGAATGTGTGACCCCCTGGATTTTGTTGGACTAGAGCTCCCATTATCCCTGACCATTTGCCCCATGAGCTAGAGCTGATGGGAGTTGGAGTTCAACAACATCTGGTGGGCCACAAGTCCCCCATCCCAGCTATAGAGTCTCCTATCTGACCCATTCCTTTGTATGTTCTTTTGTAGGGGGACTCACAGGATTCTTCCACGCTGGACCCTGAGACTGTTAAGCTGCAGGAGAGAGCAGCCAGGCTGTTACACAGAAGGTACTAACCTCCCTTGTATTTCACTCATCATCTAGGCTGCCCTTCCTCAATGTCTAATGGGCCTTCCAGCTTCTCTTTCTGTTCTCTCCCCAGCTGCCCCTCATTCCTAATAACCTGCCTGTCCTCATATCTTTTTCTGCATGCAGCACATCCCCGTTGAGCAGCTCCAGGCATGCAAGCTCTACCCCCACGTCCACCATCACAAATGCTGACACAGACATGACTGGTCGTGCTCCACATCACCTTGGTTTTGGCGAGCTGCAAGGTAAGACATGAGATCCAGGACCTTGCCTCTTAAGGGCGTGTTTTTCAACCTGGGGTCTCCACATGTTGCTGGACTCCAATCTCAACAGCCCTAGCCAGCTTAGCCATTGGTAAGGGGTGATTGGAGTTGTAGTCCCAGCACCTGAAGCCCAAGGTTGAAGAACTCTGTCTTGAAGGAATGTCAGTGTTGTGGACAATGACAGAAAGTGAGTGTTGTTGAGGGGGGGGGGGAGTGAGGAAAAGAAAGTTGGCTGGACTAGTGACTGGCTGAGTGCAAGTCTGATTGCCTCCTAAACAGTGTGGATGTTCTTATTTGGCAATTTATGAAGAATGATGGCTGCTTTAGTACAAATCTTTAGACTGCCCTATCTTTCAGTGCATCACTCAAAGGCAGAATTTGGTAAGGGGCATCCCAGTAATCTCCCCTTTCATTTACAAACAAACAAATTGCTAACCCTTCAGGCAGTCCTTGGTAACTTTCAAAAGGCCAGAGGGGTTGCTGAGCAGGATCTCACATGGACAGGGTAACAGCAGCTGAATAAACTGGGCAAAACAGCAACTGTACAGATTTGTATTGCTAAATTTCTAGAGGTCACAGAATTACTGGTATAGAATTCGTGTTGTCTTGATATTAAATCGATTCTTGTTCAAAAGCACACATGCCTTATCATATGCTGGTTGAGTTGAATGGGCTCTTTTGGACTCCAGGTCCCGTCATCCCTAGCTAGCATAGCCAGTGGTGAGGTATGATGGGAACTGTAGTCTAACAACATCTGTGGAGCCATGGGTTCCTCCTGCCTGCTGTAAAAGATCCAGTGACTGATATAAGCCATCACCAAAGGAGACAAATCAATATACACTTTTTCAAAGATGATGATCCCAAAATGAAAACAGCGATGGACAATGCCTGTATCTTGCAGAACTTTTTCAGAAGTTCACTGCAGACACTCCATTCATGTGCACCTCTCTCTCTCCCTGCCTCCCTAGGTAGTCGGAATGCTTTCCCTTACTATATCACTCAAAGATCTCAGCCATGTTCTTCTTCAAAACCAGAGGATGATATCCTTTTCCAGTGGCGACTGCGGCGAAAGATGGAGGAAGCGAGCCAGGCTGTTGCTGTGATGCCCCCTCTAGCTTGGAGGAGTCCACATATCCAGCCAACCCGTGCTTCTAGCCTGGTAAGAGTTTGAGGTGAATAAGTTTGCCATTGTTCTGTGCTGTGTAGCTGCAAGCCTTGGAAGCAGGGGATGGAGCCATGCTATCAGTGCACAACAGGATGGAGAAGCACAATCAATAGGCAGCGTGTGATGCATGAGAGGACCACAGCTCTTGCTACCTTGTTGTTGAGAGCTGAAGTGGAAGAAACCTTGCAAAGTTCATGCACTGTTTCAGGCCACTTCATCTTTATAACTCCCAAGATGCTTGTGGCTATTCCACCTCACCCTACTTCAATTGTTTTGGAGTTGATGAGGTAAACAACTTTCCCATCATAGTATTGATCCTATACAGTATGGCAAAGCGTTCAGAGAGGAGTGGATCTGCTTCTAAGCATCTCACTACTCCATCTCAGAAAGTCCAGTAGATGCAGTCTGAGTCATGTATATTTTTCAATCATTGTTCCCTGCAGGTAGAAAGAACGGCCCAGAAGCCATCAGAACCTGCAAGTTGGAAGAGTGAAGATGGAAGAGTGCAGCCAACTTCGGAAACCGAGCTGCATGTGAAACCCACCCTCCATGATTATCATCCCTGCTGCCCCACAGACTCTGTGAAAAATGGACCATGCTCCACGCAGCTCATAGAAGCCGCTCCCTTCAGCAGTGGGATTGTACTGGTTGGAAGTTCAGAACCAAAGGGAGAGCAAGGAGTGAAGGAAGTAACTCTGCAAGAGGAACATGTCCCTGCATACCGAGACTCTCCTCCCCTACCAAGGCCTGCAGGAACCAGCAAGCTTTTGGGCCAGAGCACTTTGCATCAGGATCAACAGGCAGCCTGCCCTGTAGAGAGAGTGCACACTGAGCCCAGAGGGAACCAGAAGGCATTCAGAACCGAGCAGGGCCAAGCCAAACCAGTCAGAGACTTCCGAGGGCCACCAGTCAGTCGCACAAAAGATTCTATTCAACACGTCTTGGGAGAGGTATAAACATATGATCTGGCAATCTTTGTGGCTGTCATCACAGTGTGATGTAGAGGCCTGTCATGCAGAATAGTGAGCACTTGAGTCCACATGATTTTTCTAGTCCTCATGGTTGCAGAGACAAGTGTGAATGCTTTTATTGGCAGCTACTGCTAAAGATTTAGGAATAAGGACTAGGCTGAGGTTTCCAATAATCTCAGACAGGGCTCCTTG
The DNA here is from genome assembly GCF_964252035.2 of Podarcis erhardii. Classification (NCBI taxonomy): domain Eukaryota; kingdom Metazoa; phylum Chordata; class Lepidosauria; order Squamata; family Lacertidae; genus Podarcis; species Podarcis erhardii. Next base: position 73,861,248 of record NC_138511.1, read on the forward strand.
ACTCAGTGCAGGCCCCTCCCCAGCTCTACCTAGACACTTTCTATCCTTAACACTTTTCTTGCCCTCTGATTCCCCCCCCCCCCAATGTGTTCCAGTTGCCCCCACTTCCTTTATGGCTAACAAAAATTTAATGCTAAATTGTGAAGTATCCCCACATTATATTTCACTGGAGCAGTGGTTTTCAAACTGTGTTCCAGGGAAGTTTATGTGAGGCCCTTCATGTGGGAGGCAGTGACGATCAGTTCTGGCAGACAGAAAATTCATTTGAAAGACAGCTTATTCATCATTATTGACCTTCTGCAAAGCCGCTGGAGAGAAAACAAATTCACAGGCTGCGCTGTGAATTCAGACAGGAGTGACAGTGGGACCCAACAGGCCTAGCTAGTGGCCCATGTGAAGTGTTTGCCCTAGTGCATGCCTGTGATGGGCTTGATCAGGTGGGTGGAGGGACATCCATGGGAGCGAGAGACAATGTGTTTAAAGCTGGAAGAGGAGTATTTGTGCTCTTCTCTTTTGCAGGTAGTTTTTTCATTCGTTCCTTCCACTTTCATGGCAGCCTTCTAGGGAGGCTTCTTCCCCTTTGAAGGTGAAGGAGCAACATCATCACCACCTGGATTCCAGGAGCTGCAAATGCATGCACCACACACACATCTCTTGCTCGGACTTGGTTTGCTCTTGGGTCCCTTTCTCTAGTGCTGCCCAAGCCTGATTCTGGTCCCTCTCGCTCCCATGGGAAGCTTAATGCCTCCAGTTATCAAATTTGGTTTAGCAGCCTGCTCCCCAACTGCTTCCCTAACCAGACTGGCTAACCAGGCTAACCAGACCGACTTGTGGCCTGCTATGACATTATCTCAAAGCACTGGAGGCTGCAGCCAAGTTGGTTCAGACAGCAGGCAAGCATCAGGCCTTCTCTGCATCAGGCCTTCTTTGCAGATGTTAAGGAGTTTCTCAGTAGGTAACGTGATGTGGTCCCTTGAAGACCACTGTGCCAGGAAAAAAAAAAGCACTTTCAGAAAGTTTATATAGATAAGCAAAATGTAATCAAGTGGCACACTTGCAGATTTCCCAGTGGGTTGTGGGAATGACTTTACTATAGAAAAGGAAGATGGACCATCGTCCAGCAGCTCCATTTTGCTGCTTGGGGGTATCTGAAATGGGCTCTTCCACTTCTGCTTTCCTTCCCAGGAGGACAGGAGGAGATTTAACTAGCTTTCTCTCTCATCCAGGTGATTGCCGAAAGACTTTTCTCCCCACCTGATTCTCCAGGTCCTCATAGGGACAAACCAAAGAGGAATTCAAAGAGTCGAAGCCTGGATGAAGCTCGGCCAAGAGCTGTTTCTGCTCCCTCACATCCCCAGCTCCTGAACATGGCTGCTCAGCTGCTGGAGCAGGCTGAAGGTGGGATAGTTGAGGGAATGGCAGATATGTGGATTTCATGGAGAGCTATAAACATTCATGGTTGGGTCCATTTCGTCCCATCTGTGCAAGCATGTTCCTTCAGTTCCTGCTTGGCTTCACATTTCATAAACTCTGAACAGGAAGCCTAGACCTGGACTCTGGACCACTGGGTAGCTGTCACTGGCAATGAGTGATGATGATGCTCTGTTCAGTTTCCACTGGGCAAGCATGAGCTTAATTCCGATTTTGCAACTATTCTAAACACATTGACCAAATCAGTAATGGGTAGAATGGAAATGTAGATGTGGCTAGAGAAGGAACAGGGTAAGCAAGAGACAGGGTGTCTAAAGGTATCTACACCAGCGAGGGGTTTTTTTTGCACAGACCTAGAACTACAGATGTTGTGTGTCATAGTGTTGGTGCTGTAACAGGAGCTATTTGCCACATGCCTCTAGTCAAAGTACAAGCATAGCCAGAGGCACAATACAGGCACAGCCCAGAAGGAGAGAAAAGTGTGTGGGTTCTATGGGAGGGGGTAGAAGGTGAAGAAGGCTGGAGCAAGAGGAGGGGAATATGTGGAAGCGGGAATTGAGCAGGAGGAATTGGTAAGCGCCTGGGAATTGGGTTATTTTACAGGTTTGCACTGATTGTTTGGTTCTAAGCAGATAAACAACTGACAGCTTGGAACGTCCCTGCAGAGATTTATTGGAGAGCTCCACAGCCTTGGTAGGAAAAGGAGAGAGCACTTAAAGTGGAGTTAATTTTTCTGTTTTGCAGACTCGGATGGCACAGAGTTTGAGGACGACCCCCTGTTACAGGTGCTAAGGGGCCAGAGGGAGTTGCTGCGCAGCCAGCTGAGGTGGGTTGCTGCTCATTGCAAACTGTCTAGAGGCATTCTCTCTTGGGATTGCTGCTGTTTCAAAGTCTTTGCTAGCTGCTGAGAACTGTTGCCTTACGTTGCCTGATGTCCTACCAGGCTTTCTGTGCCCCTCTCCTTTGGCTTTGAAGAATAATGGATACCTGAGAGCAGATCGTTAGAAGTTTTGTCTCCTTTGTCGTCATCCCTGGTGCCTTTGCAGTGTCAACACATTCTCCGTATGTGTCTTCTTCCCACCCACCCCAGCTTTAGATGCAGCTCCTATGAAAAGAGGTCGTTAGAATTCATATTGTTTGATACATATTCTTCCCTCCTTCAGAAGAGTTTAGGTGGTGTGTATAGTTTTTCCCTCCACCCATTCTGTCCCTGCAACCAATCCTGTGAGTTAGGCTGAGAAATGATGGCTGGCCTAAAGTCACTTGTTGGGTTTTGTGGCTGGGTAGGAATTTGAGCTGGAGTCTCTCTGGTCTTAGTGCAGTGTTGCAACCATCACACCACACTGTCTCTCCATAAGGATCTGTAAGAGGTTGCTTATGTTTTAGCATCAGGCAAGAACTCAAGGCTTTATAGTTCACATTCATCCAGATTTAATCCTTCCCTAAAGTACAATTCTTGGTATGGACAGGATAGTGGATATTCAGTGATTCCAAGCAATCACTTAAATAATAATAAAAGAGAGCACAGAATTCAGCTTTTTACGATGGCCTGTATTCATTTTTGCAATGTTTCTAGTCTTTACAGCTGTGACAATTGAAAGCATGTAGGAAATATCTAGTAATCTCAAAAGTCAGAAGTGTGGCTTATGTTTATTTTTTTAGTGGATTTAGGCATTGCACATGCATTTTGACACTTTTCATATGTGAGGGAAGCAAAATAAAGTATGCAGGAAATAGAATTTGCTTAATTTATGCACATCTTAGAATTTATGATAAGTTGGCACTTTTTAGCGCAAAGGGCATTTTGCTTTCAGCTATGAGCGGTTGCTGAGTGCTGCCCCACTGCTCCAAACAAATTGCAGCTGCCTGGTCTGATGGGCAGTTTATTCTGTGACCGTATGGCTGTGTTGCTTTGGTCTCCTCCAGCCCTTAAAGGTGGTATGCATTTCTACTCTGTTCCCTTGCAGAGCTGTGGATGTCCGCGTAGCTCAGCTTGAAGGCTACCATTCTGATCAAGACTTATCCCATCGATGACAGACGCCTGCACGATCTTCTCTGCACCTTGAGTGTGGTTGAAGGCTCTCCGATTCATAATTTGGGATTACAGCAGTGGACTGGGTCCTGTGCTCCTTGCTCAGACACCTCTGGATGACTTCAGCAACAGGGTTTGGGAGAGGTTCTTATTTATGCTAGCACCCTTCTGGTTTTGGCTGCGCTGCCTGTACCCAACAAGCTGGTGTGTTCATCAAAGTCAACTGGGAGTGCAAAATGACCAGGCACTGGTGTGTAGGGATGTGCCTAAAGCATAAACAGTGCCTTGTTTCCATGGTTTCATTGTGTATTTTTGTGGTGAGATTAAAATAAAATAAAAAGTGTATTTTTGGATCAAAATGAACTGTGATGTTTTGCAGTAAGATGACATAACCTATCCAGTACCTCCTGTCCAATTAAATGATGGTTAATGAAATCTAAAACCATTTGACTTGGAGAGGAGGCACTAGGCAAACAGTTTTAATTTATTTTAGCCACCTTTGGAATGGAAAGGACGGATGAACAATCCCCAAATAAATACATTTTATTTTATTAAATGTTGTATTTCACCTTTCTAATTAGCTGTCAAAGGCACCTTACATCGAATTGTGTTTTACAGTGGTGCCCCGCAAGACGAACGCCTCGCAAGACGGAAAACCCACTAGACGAAAGGGTTTTCCGTTTTGGAGGTGCTTCGCAAAACAAATTTCCCTATGGGCTTGCTTCGCAAGACGAAAATGTCTTGCGAGTTCCTGCGGGTTTTTTTTCCTTTCCCCCCCTTTTTCTAAGCCGCTAAGCCGCTTATCAGCTGATCCGCTAAGCCGCTAAAAGCCGCTAAGCCGCTAATAGCGCTAATCCGCTAAGCCGTCAATGGGCTTGCTTCGCAAGACGAAAAAACCGCTAGACGAAGAGACTCACGGAACGGATTAATTTCGTCTTGCAAGGCACCACTGTATTGGATTTTAAACAACGTAATCCCTAAAACAGTAATAAAAACCAACAGTAACATCAAAACACTAGGAGAGTTAAAACTGGCAACAGTTATAATTTTGAATTTTAAAAAAAACTGGCAGCAGAACTCTATTGGGGAAGGCACAGGAAAATAAAGAGGTGTTTACTTGGGCCTTAGGTGTGCCTCTTTGGGGAGGGTTTTTCACAGGACCTTTTCAGTTGTGGCACCTCATTTCCTTTTTTTAAAAAATATTTTTTCTTAGTTTTTTTCCTCATTTCCAGTAGTCACCTGCCTAACCTTCAAGAGCAGGGATACTCAAAAGAGTGCTGACGACTACAACAAACTGCAATGTTTGTGCAGGACAAGGCAGTGTGGATGCTATCCTGTAGACCAGCTTTGTAAGTTTAGTCCCTTCTGCAGTAACCTGCTGCATTTCTGTGCTTAGTGCAGAGGATTGGAAGTGAGGGGCCTCTGTCTCACCTCCGCCAACTCGCTGCCATGCAGTTTCTTGTCACATATGCTATTCCCAGGCCAGTGATTAAATACGCTACAGGTAAACGTGTTGCCCCTGCTCAGCCAAAGAAGACGTATGGGGAGATGTGAGGTGGGACATAGATATAAAAGCATCCATTTAATGTGTCATAAACTGTTTCCTCCAAAGTCCTGGAAATCATATATGTGTGATCCCAGGGTCTGCAGCAGCAAATCTGTCCTGTCCAGAGAGATATTTGGTGCCCTTTTATGCAGCAGCAATGTTAAGACTGCCAGCGCTTAATATAGGAGCCTAGTAACAATATGAGGGAAGATCAAAAGACTCTATAAGGAGCTCCTTGAAATGACCAGGGAAAGAGGAAATAGATGCTGGCAGGCCAGCATAGAATAATCCCAAGAAAACACAACTTTCCCCATGGCTGGTTTCTCATAGTGTCCTCCCTGTCCCTGTTGTCTATTAACAGGGAGCATTATGGGTGAGACTGAAAGCTCATTTAGTGCAGTATTACATTGCCAACCATGATGGCCTGTTCCCTCTTTGATCCCAGCATCTGGTATTCAGTACACAACAGCTTCCATTTAGCTATTGTGGCTAATATCCATTGGCAGTGTTCTCCTTGTCTAAGCCTTTAAAAAAGTGATCTAAGCTTGTGGTCATGACCACATTTTGGAGGTAAGGAATTCCATAAGTGAATTACGAATTTTGTGTTAAGTACTTTACTTCTTTTTGTCAGTCCTGAAACTGCTGCCAATTGGTTTAAATATTGGTGTAACCCCCCCAGTTCCAGTGTGAGAGGATGGAAAAGGTTTTTCGATTTGCAGCCCTTGGGCCCTTTAGGTTGTGATGTCTGGCTATGAATGGAGAAAGCGAACTGAACACAGGAGTATCCCTGCAAAAGATTATTTCTTTTCTAAGTTGGGCTTTAAATGAGAGAGAATAAATGGAATACTCTTGAGTGGGGCAAATGGGCAAGCTAGGAATGTGGCACTCTACCACATATTTATTCTGTATGAATATACACACACGTGCGTGTGCAAGTGTGTCCCATTGTCTTGCAAAGCAACTGGGACAGGCCTAGGTATCTGGATGTCATAGACAGATTGGATGTAGAGGAATGTGTTGCGGGTAACCCCAATGGAAGAAGGCTCAGAGCCAGGGAATTGGGGGTGGGATGACGATGAGTGGTTAGATGGAGAAGAGGGAGAAGACTGGGAGGAGGTGGTGTTGGAAGTTGAAGAGGTAACACAGCTTAGTGAGCAGGGAGAGTCTGTGCCAGAGAGAAGTCCAGAATTACAGGCAGAAGCTGATGTAGGAGAGGCCCAGAGGCAGAGATGAGCGTCTGGTGAAGAGGCACGGGAGTCTCCTCTTCCTGCTGTGACAAGCTGCCCTCCCCCCGTCTCCCAGAACCAGGAGAGGCATGAAAAGGGCAGAAAAGTTAACTTCACACAGGCACAGTCTCAGATTGCTTGGGGAAAACTGGAGAGGAGGGGCCTTAGGCAGCTGTGGGGAGGCAGGGACCTCCAGTCTTCGCAACCACTTCATGGGGGCAAGACCTGCTGGCTGATTAGGCCTGGCACACCTGTGCAGATCCTGTTTTTGCTAATAAGAGTTAACTCCAATGTGTTTGGTGTGATTTACTGCTGGCTCGCTCCTGTCACTGCCTTCTATTGAGTTAGACCATTCATTCATATTCCTCAGTGTTTGCTACACTTGACTGTCTATCCAGGGTTTCAGGCAGGGTTCCTTCCCAGCCTTACTTGCAGATGCTGGAAGTTGAACCTGGGGCTTTCTGTGTGGAAAGCAGATGCTGCATCTCTGTGCTATGACTTCCTCATCATCTCGAACATCCAGACATTTGAAAATTCTGTCTTTATTTGGTCACTTCTTTCCCCCTTCCTGAGTCCACTTACATGATCTATTTATGGGCGTGTCCATCTGTCCCCTTGAGGGACACTTACCTATACACATACACTCCTGAACTGATGTTGGCATCCCATCCCATTTTATAATATTTTTAATATTTTGTTGGAAGCTTCCCAGAGTGGCTGGGGAAACCCAGCCAAATGGGCGGGGTATAAATTATTTATTTCTACTACTACTACTACTACTATTATTATTATTATTATTATTATTTCCCTATTCTAAAGGCAGCTAAGTGCCAATATGTGGCCACAATCAGCAAATCAGAAACCTGAATGCTCCCTTATCCTTTGATTTCTGACCTTCACCCATGTTCTACATGAAGCCATCACAGGTTGACTTGTGAGTTAACTTGAACTGTGACTGGCTGGATGTCCATCTGGAGAGGCCACATGAATTATAGCAGTGCAGGACAGTGTGGGAGCTAACTGGGATGGGTGGGTGTTGAATGGACACAGCTGTGATAGCCTAGGTAGTGCCAGGCATCGAGATGGCCGTGTCTGGCAAAGAACAAGGTACTTTTTGTTGTTTCGAACCACTTTGTCACATTGCTCCCTCAGTCGTCCTGGCCTCATCTCTTGTATTTTAATATTTTGTTGGAAGCCGCCCAAAGTGGCTGGGGAAACCGAGCCAGATGGGCAGGGTAAAAATAATAAATTATTATTATCATTAGCTGAATATTGGCCCATTTTTAGGGCAACAACTTCGTCACTGAACTTCTAAAGTTCTAATAGTTTTTCTGAATTTTTGTTCAGTGAGTGGGATTTGGGCAGTGACCTTTGGAGACCTAGGCTTCCTGTCTGTAGCTGGCAGGAGCAGAGATGGCAACTCATTCTTGCCTGCAAATGCCTTGACCGTAAGATATTACTCATGTAGCTAATGGTCTGTGTTTGCATCAAAATGACTCTTGCGCAATCTTCCCACGTGAGATTCCTTTAGGTTTCTGGCACATTCTGAAGGATGTGGATATGATAGGGATGTTGCGGGGGTCAAAGGCAATGTGGGTTAAACTGGCATTTATAATGCAGATTCAGTTTTTAATTTGGGATTGCGTCCTTCAAGATTAATGTGACATGTTTTACAGGTATTCCGTATCTCTGTTCTGTAGCAATATGAGTTTTTCAGCAATATGGTCCTTGACATAGGGCTTCTACCTAGTAAAGCAGGATGTCTGTATGGTAGACTGAATTAGGTGGCTTTACAGGGGGACTGGACAAATTCATAAAGGACGATGCTATCAGTGGCAACTCGTCATGATGACTTTATGGTACCAGATTCAGAGGAGATAAGCTGCTGAATTACTGGTTGCTGAGGAACTATGGGAGAGGCTATTACACTTATCTCTTGTCTTGTCTTTCCAGAGTCGTCTTTTTACTGGCCACCATGTGACTCAGGATGCTGACTGGATCAGTCTGATCCAGCAGAGCTCTCCTTTATGTTCTCAACCTTATGAGTTCTCCAAAACCTATCCAGCTTGTGATGCGTCATGGAGCCAATTTACTAACCCACCAGATGACCTTGCATGGAAGCATGAGGTCTTTATGCGAGCAGGTTCTGAGGGGTTGGGATTATCTCTCTGTGTGTGTCTTGTACCCATACATCTGAGCCATCCGCCGGGGTGGCCTGATGAATGCAGCTCCCCCAGGGCTCCCTGTCTGGACTTGTTGCGGTGTCAGCAATCGCCTGGTCTGACCTCCATGTTGTCTACCTGGGAGGGCTGGTGAGAGATGAGGCAGCGGTGACAGTGTCTATTAATAAGAATGTCACTTGTCGTTATGTAACGGAGTCCCACTGTGCCATACCTTGCTTTGTCGCATTTGTGAGGTAGAATCACACCTCCCCTATTTTTTTTACCACCCAATTACATAAAGGCATAATAAGCCATTCAGTCGGTGCATATTAAACAAGGCTTTTAAGTACTGGCATTGGTGGTTCTCCTTTGGACTCTGATGGTGATATTTTGTGGGGATATATCACAAGGGGAGGTCATGAGACCTAGTTCCCAGTTCCTCCTTCAAAATCCACACAAAAGGGCAAGGAAAGCCTGAATCACCAGGTATCTCTGCCCGTCACAGCCCAATTCCAGCAGCCTGTCCCTAGTATAAAGGGTGGGGAGGGGGCAGGAGAAGAATACAAGGATCCCCAGTCCATGCCTGCATTCCGACAGAGCGAGCTTTCCCATGCACATACTACTTTGTAGTAGCAATCCAGCAAATTTGAAGGGTGCGTGTAAACGCATGCATGCGTGTGTGTGTGTGTGAGAGAGAGAGAGAGAGAGTGAATGAGTGAGTGAGAGAAAGAGAGATCTGGAGAGCAGGAGGACATAATTCAGAGAAAGGCCTACCTCCAGAAAGGTGATTTCCTTGTGGGGAACAACAGCACGAGGAGGCCCTTTTTGTAACTTGGCTCCAAGCGGTTAGAAAGGGTGGCGTCTCATTTGCAAGGGTTTTTAATTAATTAATTTATTTAACAAAACGGAAAAGAGGGAGGGAGAGAGGGAACTCCTAGGACGCCTGGGTCCTCTATATTTACCGTTCCCGAGGGGCAGGTCTCCTGAATTAGGGCGAGGCAGAACTGTGCCCCGTCCCCCCCCCCTCCCCGCCGCCGCCAACCTCAGCTAGATATACAGTATATGTATTCTCTCCTTTTGAAAGAAAGATGGGGACTGCCTATATAATAAATGGCTGAGGTGGGGAAAACGTTGGGGCGCCTCCCATCTATGCTCAGCTCTTTTGAGGGGGGGTTGGAGAGCGGCCGGCCAGGCTAACAGTAGCCCCTTTGTGCCGTCCCTTCCAGCTGCCCCTTTTGTTTCAGGGTTGTTGTTTTTTAACCCCCTTCGGTGCGATCGCACGGCGAAAAAAACACACCCAAAAGCGGGTGGGTGGCGGGGTTCAAAACCAGGAAGGGCGACGTGTGTGTGTGTGGGGGGGGTCGCCTCTCGGATCCCGCGCCTGCACCCCCCACCTCGTTTCCTTGCGCCCCTTTTGTTGCAAGCCGCCGATCGCCCCCCTTCCCTGCCGCCCCCTCCTCCTCCTCCTCCCCGTCTTTCTCCGAGCCTGATCCCGCCCCCGCCCGCCTGCGCTCCCCGCCCCGCCGCTGCTCGGCTCGCCCGCCCGCCCGCCCGATCGCCTCGCTAGCTGGCTGGCTGGCTGGCTGGCTGGCGCTCCCCAGCCGGAGACGGGCAGGAGGACGGACGCGCATCCGAGGGGCCGGGCCGGAGAGGATCGGCTGGCGGCGTCGGGCGGCCGCGCTGCTCCCTCCCCTATTGTCTCGGCTCGGCCCGGGACTGGCCCGGGCTGCCGCCGCCGCCGGGGCACATCAGGATCGCGGCGCCATGGTGGTAAGTGAAGGCGCCTTTCTCTCTCTCTGGCTGGGGTGGGGGGTAGGTGGGGGGGGTAGAGGAGATGTGGGGCGGGCTTAGGGGGCGCCTTCTCTTCCTCTTGCGCGGCATGCACCTGTTACCATCGAAACCCACATCCGGCGCCCCTAGGAACACACCACCGCGCCCCGTCACTCTCCTCGTCGGGTCGCGGTGGAAAGAGAGACCCCCCATCAGATTTCAGCAAAATGCAGAACGGGGAAAAGTCAGATGAAAACCCTTTATTTTGCTTCCAATAGCTCCCTCTCCGCCTCACCCCCCTCCCGTGGCATTTTTTTGGGTGGGGGGGGGAGTGGGAACCCGACCCTCCCTTAAGTCCTGAAACTCGGGGAGATCTAGGTCAAGGGATCGCTTTGGATGCCCCCTGCCAACCCATCAGCGCCGTGGCGCAAAGGGGAAGATTCCTCTGCCCTAGAGAGCAACCGCAATAATTCACCAAGACAGCCGACCCACTCTCCTCCCCCCCCCCACGCGTCGCCACCACTTTCTCCCCATCATTAGGAGTTGTGCCTCATCCATTGTAATTAGAACATCACACACACACAAATGCGCTCCACAACTTCCCCCAAATAATTAGGAGGCTGTTCTCTGCTTCACTCAACATCAACTGTTGGGAGTGCAGCAGCAGCAGTAGCGTTGCTAGGCCCCGGCAGCTGGATTTACAGCAAAACCCCAGAAACAAAAGGTGAAAAACCAATGTCAGGAAGCAGGCAATTAAGACTAGAATTAGGTGATTAGGAGCACTGGGTACTGTAGCCTGGAGAGGGATCTATGATGCTGTCCACAATTTACAGTGTGTTGGAGCAGCTACTTTCTGCCATTGTCTTTCTGGCCAGTGGGAAAGAATTCCCTGTTGATATAGGTTAACCAGAAGCACCATTAACAGACTGGCTCATTGGTAGGCACAGCGGGGGACAGACGGACACAGATATACAGAGTCTTGATCCGCTCAATTCTGAAAGAAATCCCGAAAAACAAAAATCACCTCTGTTCCACTTACCAGTGTCTTTGTGGTGTTTGTCTGTTACAGCTCCAAGCAGTTTTGCACCAGACCAACAGAGGCATTGAGTGGAGATGGATGGTGCATCCCTTTGCTTAAAAGGAATTGGAACTGTCTACAGAGAGGCTTGGCTTCACATGCTGTCTCTCTGCGGTCAAACAGGTCTTGCAGGGTTTTGAAATGATGCAGAACCCTGCAGAACCTGTTTTGCTGGAGGCGAAAGTAGGGTTGAGTGTACATGCACCCGTGAGCGACAGTCTTTTTCTCCCAGCTTGCCTTCAAATGCTCTGAGCCAGATTCCTTTAAGTTGGGCATGAGGAACCTGTAAGCTTTCAGGTGCTGTTGGATTACAACTCCCGCCATTCCTGGACATCAGCCGCGCTAGCTGGGGCTGATGGGAGCTGGAGTTCAACAGCGACTGCAGGGCCACAAGTTCCCCGTCTCTGCTTCAAGTTGAAGAATAGCCAGTGTTTTTATGCAAGGCTTGACATTACCATTCCCTCCAGGTTCTGTCAGCGTACCTCCCCCCCCCCATCACTCCCTTGGCTTCACTTTCCCCTTAATCCCTTTAGTAAGACGTAGGATTTTTATTGACGGATTGATAAATAGGAAGTTGTAAAAACAAAATGAAAACAAATCATGTTTCCACATTTGCTCCAGGAACAGCCGCAATGAAACAAACCCATGTGCATATGTGCAAAGAGAAAAATGCAAATGTGTGTGAAAAGTCAGTACACCTGACTTTTCTGCTAGGTGGTGGTAGACAAAGGCAGCAAGAGGGAAAGTGGGTGCAGGGTGGTCGGGAGAGGGAAGGAAGGTTTGCTTGAGTCGTATGTGATAGCTAGTCAAGGTATGTGTTGAATGCAATTGCTTGCATTTATCTTGAGCTATACGATCAGCAGGGCAGCCCCTTTTGGTGGCCCTGCCACTTCCACTGGCTGCTGCCCAGTTGCCATTGACCCATGACAGGGCCTTCTTGGTGGTGTGCCCCATCTATGGATGTCTTCCCTGGTGCAGTGGGTCTCCCTCCCTCATTCAGGAGGAATTTAAAGACATTCCTGTTCACCCAAGCATCGGATAACTGAAATATGCTGTTCCTGGCAACCTTGAAAGGCTTAGCTGCGGGGATATGTAACTGTTTTTAGAGGTTTTAAATATTTCATAAGTTTTTTATTTATTTTACTTTTAATTGCTTGGCCGTTTGTTGCCCTGGGCTCCCTTGGGAGGAAGGGCGGGTTAGAAATTTAATAAATAACAACAAGTGTGCTTTGCAATTATATATTGCCTGCCCTTCATTACACAATTCCGGGTGCGGATTGCGACGTAATTAACAACGATCATTCAAAAACAATTAAGGGCAGATGAAAAGACATGGTTTAAAATTCACATCACAGTTCAGTCCAAATGTAGCTAACATCCCATTAATGAAGTGGAGGTCATCTCTGGGTTAGCGTCACAGAGGTGGGTGCTCACATTTTACTTCCCTGCTTCTCTTATTTCTGGACCGCCAGGGGCCACAGATTCCATACATTTAAAAAACATTTACAAAACATTTAAAGCTCATGACTTTCCCCAAAGAATCCCAGGAACTGTCTGCTAAGGATCCTGAGTATTGCAGCTCTGTGAGGATGAAACTATAGCTCCCAGAATTCTGGGTGGGGGATAAGTGAAGTGTTTTAAATGTGCACCAAATGTGCTTTAAATATATGGTGTTGATCTGCCCTGTGTGGTCCACAAGCTGGAGATACTGAGAAGAGGTCAGCGCTGACTTGCTATCTTGGCCGCTGGAACATATAGCTTGAATTCTGCAAGCTTTCCAAAGACAAGACTGATGGGAAAGTGTGAAAGAAAAGCAGAACCTCACGCTGTGTGTGGTTTTGCTCCTATCTGCGGGCCTCTGTTAACGCAATTCTACGTCAGGAGTTTTGAGTGTCAAAGTTTATCTCTGCTTTTGCAGAAATGGGTGTCTTTGGTTGCAATGTGTACCAGAGTCAGGCTTTCCAGTAATATAAAAGGGACTGTTGATTGTTTTCTTTCTCTTGTCTCCTGTTTTGCAAGAGAAATGCACAAATAATAAACTATTCCCCACTTTTCTAGAGATCAGGATGCCTTGGGCCATCTGCATGAAAAATTTCAGCTTTGTAGCTAGTGTGGACTTGCTGTAACCATTTCAGGGCAGGCATTATGTCACCCATTTTGAAAGAAAGATGCACAAATTCCTCCCTTCTCAGTCCTATTGTTTGATTGTCCGCTAATGATTTATATGTCATCTAGTAGTTTCTGGCACACTTTCTAGTTATCAGGGGACCTTGGGTTACATCTGTGCCAAATCTCTGGTTTCTTAGTAGCATTGATGTATCGTAACAGTGGTCTTCTTCTTCTTCTTCTTTGGTGATCACTCGTAGCCGAGTAAGATTGTCTTCCATAAACACGGTTTTAACAATGAGTCCGTAAGTGACTGTGGAGGCCAATTCATGAATGGCATTACAAGAGGGACCATGTTGCAGTGCTCCTTTTTTGTTCCAGCAAGCCAGCTAGCCCCCACTTACTCCTGTTATGGTATTTATTGTTAAACAAAATCCATATACCACTTGATTGTAAGAAAACCTCTAAGCAGCTTACAAAAGCATGAAATAAAACATTAAAATTGTTGATTAAAGCAGTTAGAAACAGGTATTTGAAAATATTCAAAAGTTGGTTAAACGGCCTCGGCCCGGTATACCTGAAGGAGCGTCTCCACCTCCATCGTCCAGCCTGGACACTGCGGTCCAGCTCCAAGGTCCTTCTGGAGGTTCCCTCACTGCTAGAAGCTAAGTTACAGGGAACCGGGCAGAGGGCCTTCTCGGTAGTGGCACCCTCCCTGTGGAACACCCTCCCTTCAGATTTCAAGGAGATAAAGAACTACACAACTTTTAGAAGACATCTGAAGGCAGCCGTGTTTAGGGAGGTTTGTAATGTTTGATGTTTCATTATGTTTTATATTTACTGTAAGCTGCCAAATCGGTGAGGTATAAATAATAATAATAATAAATCATAAAAAGAAATAAAAGCAGATATAACTTCTACCTGTCTGGATAGGCTTGCCTAAACAAAATTGTTTTAAGCAGGTGCCAAAAAGAGAACACTGAAGGTTCCTGCCTGATATTAATAGGTGTAATAAAGAAGCGATATAGATGTAATAATTAAACAAAATTTGCCAGCCTGCGTTCCCTTTTAACTGGATAAACCAGCTTGCCATAGGGTCAGCCCCTCGGCTTGTCACTGAGGCAAAAAAAAAAAACCTGCTTGTGAGTTTGAGATACAGAAAGATTTTTGAAAACTGCTGAATAGGCCAGTTTTGGTATTAAGTGCAGAGCTAAGTCAGAGGTACTTCCCCTGAAACGCACGCCAGAGGGGAAAAATAGCTTGGGAGGAAGTTTCTGCTTGATTTCCTGGAGACAGTGGTAGCTTTTCTTGATCTGTTGCTGTTAATTCAGGGCTGTGGGAGGAAGGCAGATGAGGGTCAAGGGAAGTCACCATGTCTTAGGCAAGTGTGGGATTTCAGTGGGGGAGCCTCCCGGAAAAAACCTCTGTTTTCGTATCAATCATTCTTGTTCCTAGTTTCCAGATAACACTGAAATCTCACCGGGAACACAAGCCTTTGCTACAAATTGGAATGAACACTTCTTAAACTGTGCAGGAGGCATTCCAGATATAGACATCTGTACGAAAATGCACTCAACTTCTACAAACAGGGAACCCTCAATTCTTTCTTTGTATTGATTAAAAAATGTAACCCCATCTTGCCCCCCCATCAAACAAATTTAAAGCATCTTACAACCCACCCAACCATTGCATTACAATATGAATAATTATCCTTGTGTTTTATCTGTATGACCCAAAGCCCCCATTTGGAAGCATCCTAGGTGCCATTAAAAGGATTCTAGATTATCCTTTTCCCTGAACCTGTAGCCTACCAGGTGTCAGACTACAACTCCCATCTTCCCTGACCACTCCTCATGGTGGCTGGTGCTAGTGGGAATTGTAGTTTAAGGTTACCCACCTTAAATGATAGTTTTCTATTTCTAGGCATCATATAAGGCCCCCTCCTGCACTGCAGGCTAAAGTGGCATAATTGAGAGACAGGTTTATAGCCTTATTGACATTAAGCCAAAGTATGGAAGAGTATTTGAAAGTTATTTTAATGACTGCCTGTACTAATACGAAGCTTCCTGGGTCTTAAGAACCATGCATCATGGTATGTTAGACTGGCAGATGAGAGAAAGATACTTTTTTTGTGTGGTGGCCCCATATTTGTCTAACTCCCTTACTTGGGAGACCGGGGATGGGAATAAGATTGATTCACTGGCAAAATATACCGATAATAATATGCAAACCAAACACAGCCGCCCTGTCTCTGAATTTTACAAAGCAGCTTGTAAATCAAAAAAATTACAGAAATGTGAACATTAGGGTAAAGTGTACATATACATGCTTATATTAGTAAAAATAGCATACAAAGTGCATTATTTTAGGGGAAATTCCTTTGCGAAATGTGTGCATTAGGCAGAATAGCATAATTTTCTTTATGTTGATCTTGTTCTGTGAACTGTCCTGAGACCTCCGGGTATAGGGTGGTATATAAATTCAATCAATAGTAGTAGTAGCAGAATAAATCCTTACTAAAATGCTGATGAATTTTCATGAGAATTGAAAAAAACAACCGTGCAAACTGATGTGGAAATATGAGAAGCAAACTTAAGGCTGGAAAAATGAGAATTTAAGAGAAACCGCAAACAGATCAACCTAGCCTTAGCTGATACTTCTTCTGCTTTCAGAAAACCTTTTTTTATTTCAAGTTGCTTTAAAATACGTAGTGCTCTGCATTATTTCAACTGCTTCTGTTTCTTCATTTATTTATTTTTGTTTTAGATTGTGGTTTGTTTTTTAACAATTTGTGTTCTGTTGTGCTGATGTCTGCCTTCTGGACCCAGAAAATGGCATTAAAATCTTTGAAATAGTGAACTGAGTGAGATGGCTGGAAAGGTGCATTCTTACCCATATTGTACAGAGCTAATGATGATTGTCTACATGCGGGTGTTCATTCTACCAGCCATGTGCTAGACTCTCTACTATGATCAGCTGTTGCAAGCCATCCACGCAGCCCTTCTGCCATGGGAATCTGTGAATGTGCCCTCCTGTTGCGTGTGAGCATTTCAATCTGGCAAGAGACTCTTTCCACACAAAGCTCAATCCTTAATGGAGTTATATGAACCTATTCAGGACAGAGAAAAGATAATTCTGATAATTTATATACCACACTATACACGGAGGTCTCAGGCGGTTCACAGACCAAGATTAACTTAAAAACCACAATTATATAGTCAAAATAAAATTAACAACTCAATAACAACCCCCCTCAAAAAAAGAACAACATTTTAAAAGGGCATAGGATGTAAATCAGATCAACCAAAGCCCTGGTTAAAAAGGAGCATTTTTGCCTGGCGCCTAAAGGTGTATAATGAAGGTGCCAGGTGAACTTCCCTGGGGAGAGCATTGCACAGACAGGGAGCCACTACAGAGAAGGACCATTCTCATGTTGCCACCCTCCAGACCTCTCGAGAAGGAGGCACACAAAGGAGGGCCTCAGAAGATGATCTCAGAGTCCTGGTAGGTTCATATGGGAAGAGGCGGTCCTTGATGTATTGCAGTCCTGATTCTCAGGGTCCCTTCCAACTCTACAGTTGTATGATTCTATGAAGGATTATAAGGCTACCTGGAAGCAGTATGCTTCTGAATGCGAGTTGCTGGAAATCACAGGAGAGGAGAATGCTGTTGCTTTCAGATCCTGCCTGTGGACTTTCCAAAGGCATCTGGTTGGCCATTGTGAAGATGCTGAATTAGGTGGGCAACCGGCCTGAGCAGGATGCTGAAGTAGCTGAGCCATTGCAGGCCTGATCCTGCAGGCTGTTCTTATATTCTAAAGTCCTTGCTATTCAGGGGACAGGGTCAAACATTGCACCACCAGTGCAATATGCCTTTACAAAATGTCTGGATCAACTAGGGATGCAGGTGGCGCTGTGGTCTAAACCACTGAGCCTTTTGGGCTTGCCGATCAGAAGGTCGGCGGTTTGAATCCCCGTGATGGGGTGAGCTCCCGTTGCTCAGTCCCAGCTCCTGCCAACCTAGCAGTTTGAAAACACACCAGTGCAAGTAGATAAATAGGTACTGCTTCAGTGGGAAGGTAAACTGCGTTTTCATGCGCTCTGGTTTCCACCACGGTGTTCCATTGTGCCAGAAGCAGTTTAGTCATGCTGGCCACATGACCCGGAAAGCTGTCTGTGGACAAACGCCAGCTCCCTTGGCCTGAAAGTGAGATGAGTGCCGCAACCCCATAGTCACCTTTGACTGGACTTAACCATCCAGGGGTCCTTTACCTTTTTTACCTTACCTAGATCAACTGATGGATTCTGCTTCGCTTATGGCAGAGGGAAGCCATTCCAGATTTCTGGAGCTATGGCAGATAATGCCTGCATTTGGATGGCCCACCCTGTGGCTGATGGCAGTCTACTCATTCCTGGGAGGGAGGGTTTTTGGAGAAGATGGCATGGCTCAGTGGCAAAGTATCCACTTTGCAAGAAGAAGTCCTTGGGTCCAATCCCTGGTATCTCCAGGTAGGGCTTGGAAAGGCATCCTGCCCAAAACCCTGGAGAGCAGCTGGTGCTACCGGTCAGCATAGACAATATTGAGCCAGATGGGTGCATGGTCTGGTATGGTAGAAGGCAGATTCCCATGTTCCAGCTGAGGGTTAATCAGAGAGGGAGTTTCCAAGCAGATCGTTGTAGGGGAGAGGAAATAGAGAAGTAGAGGGAGGTCCTGTGGCAAGGAGCATGAGTGGAGGAAAGGGAAAAAGCGTCTCAGCTGATCATGCATCCCAGCGCACAACAGCGTTCCTCCTCTTGTAGCATGCGTCAGCCAAAAGCATCCTCCACAGTGCACACTCGGGTATTTCCTCACCACAAGTCACAAGGGCAGCTCAGATGCCTGTTGGATTCCTGGTGGTGACAAAATAGCTGCAGATCTCAGCCTCCCTGCTGCCGGTCAACTGCTTGCGCAATCCTGCTGTGGTGTGTGGTTGAGCTTTGTGCCTGCTACCAACCTGTGTCTTTGGGTTGCAGTCTGGTCCAGAACAATGGGACGCTTTGGGGAGCCGTCATTGCATAGCTCAGTGGTACAGCATCTGCTTTGCTTTCGGAAGGTCCCAGATGTGATCCCTGCTGGCATCTCCAGCTAAAAGGGTCAGGTAGCAGACTCTGCCCCAGACCCTGGAGAGCCACTACCTCTAAGGGCAGGCACAACTAGACTAGATGGGCAAAGAACCTGCCCTGGTTGATTTCACCTTCCTATGTTTCCTCTGAGTAGCTGCAAAGTTTCTCAGGAAGGTGCGCGATACCTAGTTAGCTGTGTCGATTGTCAGTCTATCTGTAGGGACCGGAAGTGAGCTTTCGATGTCTGCGATGAAAGTATTTAGGTAGAATTCCCAAGCAATGCCAGGGCTAAGGCTGGTAGTCCGGTCGTCCGTCCGTCTAATATAACAAAGAAACAAGAAAATGTCAGGGCAGTTTTGAAAGGTTCAGTCCCCCATCTTGATTCAAAATTGCATTCTCACTAGTTCCCAAGGGTGGACACTATAGTTTTCCAGTTCTGACAAAATGGAAAATGCTGTGGTTGGAATGCATTTTCTGGTTTGTTAGCTCGCTGACATTAGGGAAGAGCGAATGGACCGCAGGTACGATCCACAGTCTTATTAATATCTTATTTACCTGATATGTGATTGTCCCGATGTGGTCCCTGTACCAGCCTTTCCCAACCTGGTGCCTTCCAGTTGTTCTTGGACTACAACTCGCCCCATACTTGACTGCCAACCATGGTCGCTAAGGCTGATGGTAGATGTAGTGTAACAATATCAGGAGGGCACAAGGTTGGAGAAGACTGCAACAGCCTGTAGAGAATTGAGAGAAAAACCGTCTGACTTTGTATCAGGCAACTTCCTGTGGTCTTATTTATAGCCAAGAAACAGCACAAACAAAACAGAGCAACAGTGAAATTAGCAGAAGATTGTAGTATCAATTCATTCAGGTAAATTCCTGTAAAAATACAAGTCTTTTTATACCTAAAGAAGAAGTTCCATATGTCCAGAATTTCCCAGACATAGCCGGTATTCAGTCCGGGGAAATCTGGACATATGGCAGCCCATGTTGGCAGTGTGGATTTTGGTGAATTTCATAAAAAAAGCTGAAAAACTTGTGGTTGTTTTTTAAAAGATTTTGTAAAGGAAGCTCAACAACTTTGCCAAAAAATCCTCAACAACCCTAACTAAAGGATTAAAGTGAAGTGATTTATTCCATGATAGTCATAACTCAAAACAGAATCAATGAAATTAATGGACATGGTTAACGTTGAGCCATCAATTTTAATGGGTCTACTCTGAGTAAATCTTTGTTGGATACAGCCCTAGGTAAGAGGTAACTGACATCTCTGAGGAGGGTGTTCCAGAGGTGAGGTATTTTCATCAAGAAAGCCCTATCCCTGGTTGCCACCTGCTTGACCTACCAAGGTGGGGCAAGTCAGCTGAGGATCTGAGTAAACAGGCAGGGCTGCATGGAGGAAGGTGGTCCTTGAGCTCTGCTTGTCCCAGGCCATTGAAAGCATGATAGGGCAAAATGAGTTCTTTGAATTGCTCCTGGCACTGAGTAAATGGAGGATGACTCAATTTGCTCCTGCAGAGGAGTGTTATTCCATTGACTGCCATGCTTTTCATCGCTGTGAGCAGGCACCTGGGCTGAATCACAACAGGCTTTGTGTAAAACTGGAACTTTTCCATGTGGCCGTCTCCAAAACCACCAGCCTCGCATCTTCTCTCCCCTAGAAATGTGTCGTAATTAAACAAAGCATCATCATTTTCAGTTCCCCCACCTCCGCTAGCTGAGGAGGCTGATCAAATGGAGCAGGGGAACACCGGACGCAACGACAACACCCCATAACTTTTTGTCTCACAGCCCATGACTGGGGGAGAGAGGAAGAGATGTGGATTTGTTGCTCTGAGCTGTTCTAGGCTGCATCGGCAGAAGTATTGTGTCCAGATCATGGGAAGCAGGGAGACCATTGTCCTCTAACCTCCCTTGGAGCACTATGTTCTGGGCAATGCAGTTGAAGAAGAAAATCAACAAAGTCGAAAGTGCCCAGAGGAGCAGTGAAGGGCAAGGGAGATGGTGAGGAGCCTGGAGACCAAGCCCTAAAATGAAAGGTTGGAGGAGTTGGGTATGTTGCTTAGCCTGGAGAAGACGAAAGGGTGATGTGATAGTCATCTTCATGGCACATAAGACTGTCAGTGGCTACCAGCCATGGAAGCTATGCTCTCCCTGAGTGCAACACCGGGGAATGGGACAATTGGATAAAAGAAAATGAAGAATACTACTGTACGGAACTCCCCGGAGATTGGCTCCCCAAGGAGAAAGAGAAGAAAATGCGAAAGAACCCAACAGGGAATAAGGATGTATGCAACTACAAACAGGAACAAGAAAACCTGCAGAGGGGGCTTGGAAGTGACCTGAGAGCCTCAGATATTAAAACACCTGACTGATAGATAGGATCTAATGACATAAGGACTGACATTATCCGGAACCAGGAAAAGGGACGTTGGATAAATCTAGAATGAGAGATGCTTTTTGTAATAAACCTATATTTAGGGAATTAGTGTAATACTAATGAAACATTAAAAGATGTTGGAAAGGAAGTAATTGGCTTTAGCAGAAAGGTTAGAAGTTAAATATGGTTTAAACTTTGGAATTCTAATGATTTGAAGACAAGATAAAATTAATGAAATTAATGCAAAAAAGGAAGTGGTTTGAGTAATAAGGTGAAATAAGAACTTGTAAGAATGGTTTGATTATAAATGAAAATATGAAGTTATACTATATGGGGACATACAATTAAGGGTAAGATAAGAGGGTATGAATTTGCTGAAATAATCTTTAAATGGAATACAAAGAGGGAGGTGAGAGGAAGTCAGGAAAATAAGTAAAAGAATGATGAGAAACTGAAAAGAGGGAATTTTATTTTTATTTATTTTTTTCCTTTTATTTTTTTGTGTTGAATTTTTAGCTTTTGTATTTTTCTGGTGTTTACTTTTTTGTTGTCTATGGTTTTGTAACCTTTTTTTCTTGTTAAAATCTAAATAAATATTATTTTTTTAAAAAAGGAAGCTATGCTCTCCCTGCATGGTCAGAGGCTATAATGCTTCTGAATACCAATTGATGGAAACCACAGGAAGGAAAAGTGTTATTGTGCTCGGATTCTGCTTAAGGATTTCCCACAGGTATCTGGGTGGCCGCTGTGAGAACGCGATGCCTGGACTAGATGGGTCACTAGCCTGATCCAGTGGTTTGTCTTAGGTTCAAATATTTGAAGGGCTGTCACATAAAGGAAACAAAATTTATTTTCAGCAGGGGTAGGAAGCCTCTGGGTTACGGGCCAACTTTGGCCCACCAGGCCATTCCTGGAAAATCACTCCCCACGTCAGACGCAGCATCAGGAGTGAGGCCAGTATTGGCATTGCTTCAAAGGAATATTTCATGGAATCGTAGAGTTGGAAGGGACCCCATAAGAGTTATCTAGTCCAGTCCCCTGTAATACAGGAATGTTTTGCCCAATGTGGGACTCGAACCCACAACCTTGAGATTAAGAGTCTCATGCTCTACTGACTGAGCTATTCTGGATCACAGAGGGGTTCACATTGAACCCCCTCCATTTCAGACTCTTTAGCAAGACTCCTCGATGGGACACGCCCAGCGTGCCTCCAAAGACGCTTGTTGCCTGATGTCATTGTGATGTCATGTGATTGACAGGTGGGTGGCCTCTGCCCGCTTTTTATATCTAGAGCAGGCCTGCAGGGGAAAAAAGGTTCTAGAATGAAGGATTCTAACCCGTGGGTTCAAATGACAAGAAAGGGGAATTTGAGTAAACACTAACTTCTTGATGGAAGGACCTGTTTCACAGTGTCCAGGCATAGGCAAACTCCAGATGTTTCGGGCCTACAACTCCCATCATCCCTGACCACTGGTCCTGTTAGCTAGGGATGATGGGAGTTGTAGTCGCAAAACATCTGGAGGGCCGAATTTGCCTATGCCTGGTGGAAGACTCTCCTTTGTTAGAAGTTCTTAGGCAGAAGCTGTCCTGGTTTCTGATTTTATCCCGGAATATCCCACTTTTCCTTAGTATTTCCCTATTTTCACTGGAGAAATGCTGGAGGGTATGCCACCAATCTTAGCACACAAGAGGGTCTGTAGGAAAAGAGGTGGTCTTTCGGGTATTTGCGTCCTGAGTTGTCCTACCATGGCTGACGAACAGACTTTGACTAGCCAAGCTCACCTCAATTATATACGAGAACAATCAAAGACTGGGGGAGATTTGTGGATTATATGAAATGTTATTGTACACAAATAAACTCATTAGCAGGATTAATTTAAACCAAACAGTTAAAATTAATGCGAAAGAACAGCCAGGGAGTAATTAATAATTGGAGTAATGAAGGAGATGAAGCATTACAATTTAAATATATATATATATATAAGAAACCGCAAAAGGAGTGGGGAATAGTAAAAATATACATATTTGTTGGAAAATATTAGATTGTATTTTTGTCAAATTTTTTTTTGACAAACTGAAATATATTTTGAAAAACTGAAATATATACATTATATATATTTATATGAAAAGAACAGTCAGGGAGGTTTGCTTCAGCTCTGCCCCTATATATAGACCTGTGGGTTTTTACAGGTTTGGCTACGGTGTTTTGAATTGCGTAACCCCGCTCTGGATTATTTTATTTTATTTTGGGAGTTTCGGCATCTGAAATGCGTAATGTCACGTGATCGCAGGTCTCTCAGTTTTCCAAGCTGTGTCCTGTGATATCTTTTGAGCTACCCAACCAAGGGGCTAATGTTATGTCTAACGACGTTATTTTTTCTTCCTTTTTAAAATCAGTTATCTGGATGGTGGTGGGGAAATGACAAGTATTGCTAGCAAACCGAGCAGCAATTTTTTTTTTAAAGGGGGGGGGGCGATTGCAAACAGTCCTTGAAGAGAGGTTGACAAAATAAAACGTATCTTGACAAACTGGGAAACTGAGCTAGATAATGTGGCAGCCGATGTAGGGAGAAAGCTGGATGGCATCTATTAAAGATGCTGTTGGTATAGAATGTCAGGGATTGGCATTGTACTGGGAGATCAGCCATTGTATCCTTTTGTAACTCGGGAGGTTCCTGCGATTATCTGCGGAAGATACTGTGAAATCTGTCTGCCAACCGATCCCTGACTTAGCTGCAGGGTGGAATTGTAGCAGGCCAGCTCTGAGCCTGAAGAGTGATCCCTGGATAACTTTTTTTTTCCTGCCTTTGCTTTGCCTGTGGGAAGAAGTGTCGGAAGTGTCAATATTTATCCATACCTTCCTTATTTTGACTGCACAGGCCCGGAGCACGGACAACATTGATACAACGGGAGAAGGTCAAGTCCGCTCGCTGGGGAATGCAAGCAGTAACATCAAGGGGAAGCCAACCAAGAGGTAAAATCGAGAGAGAAAGAGAGAGATGAAAACAGGCCCAAGGCTTTGTTGCATTACAGGACAGTAGGTTCAACCCCCAGGACTGAGAGGCAGCGTATGGTCGCCAACTTTCTGAACTCATCCCTGCAGCCTCTAAACCAGGCTTCCTCAAACTCGGCCCTCCAGATGTTTTGAGACTACAATTCCCATCATCCCTGACCACTGGTCCTGCTAGCTATGGATCATGGGAGTTGTAGTCCCAAAACATCTGGCGGGGCCGAGTTTGCCTATGCCTGGTGGAAGAGACTCTATTGTTAGAAGTTCTTATGCAGAAGCTGTCCCAGTTTCTGATTTTATCCCGGAATATCCCACTTTTCCTTAGTATTTCCCTATTTTTACTGGAGAAATCATGGGAGTTGTAGGCCAAAACATCTGAAGGGCCGAGTTTGAGGAAGCCTGCTCTAAAAGGTGTGGCCATTTGATCTGTAGGCGCCGTTTTTTTATCTCTCTGCTGTGAAAAGCTTCGCCTGCTCTTGCCCCCTATCCTGCAGATCTAACATAGGGCAAAGAGACTACGGTCTTATTTTGAGTGAGTGCCCACCCACAATTTAATGTGAGAGGGGATGTATGAGTGGTTGCTGGCTTCAGCCACCCCTGCTGCAAGTTTCTTCCCCTCTCGAGCCACGTTCAGCATTGCTGCTAGAAAGCAATGCTAGTAGCAGCGTTGCTGGACATGGCTTGAGAGGAAGAAGTATGAGGATGCAGGCCGAACGGCTCTAAGGGCAGACCCACAGCGTAGATTTAATGCCCAAAAGAATCCCGGGAACTGTAGTTTGTGAAGGGAATGGCAGGCCCGTGAGAAGGAAATGATAGTTTCCCAAGAGTTGTTGGGAGGAGTCTATGTGTACAGTGGTACCTCGGGTTACATACGCTTCAGGTTACAGACTCCCCTAACCCAGAAATAGTGCTTCAGGTTAAGAAATTTGCTTCAGGATGAGAACAGAAATCGTGCTCTGGCAGCACAGTGGCAGCAGCAGGCCCCATTAGCTAAAGTGGTGCTTCAGGTTAAGAACAGTTTCAGGTTAAGTACAGACCTCCGGAACGAATTAAGTACTTAACCCAAGGTACCACTGTACTGTAAATGTGCACTGGATTTGGTTTCATTGTATGGCGCAGATCTGGGCTGAGAGTGCCTGACGTAAGCAAGCTAAAGGAATTAGGATGATGGGGAAAAGGCCTGCAGGGAGAGGGCTTGAGGCAAGGCAGGGAACAAGTGTAGGATTTGGGGAGAGGAAGGTGCATGGACTTCCACAGGAATGTTTAGCAGACTTCCTCAAACTCAGCCCTCCAGATGTTTTTGGCCTACAACTCCCATGATCCCTAGCTAGCAGGACTAGTGGTCAGGGATGACGGGAATTGTAGTCTCAAAACATCTGGAGCGCCGAGTTTGAGGAAGCCTGGTTTATGGGGTGGGGTGGGGAGCAGGCTAGTTTCTGTCATACAAAAATGAAAAGAATTGCGTGTGTACATTTTATCTGAGATTCTACAAATGCTAGGAACTTAGGCTGCGTACGCACGATACTCTTTCAAACACACTGGAAGTGCCTTCTTTCCTGCAAAGGACCAGAATTCTTTGAGAGCGTGTGGGAATGTGCATTGAGCGTGCTTTAAAGGTACTGTGTGTATGCATCCTTATGCTTTTTTTAAAAAAAGCAAGCAAGCTGGGAATCTTAGGATTCTGGTTCATCTAGGGCAGGGTGGGGAGGAAAATCCCTCTTCCCGCCACCCCCCCCCCCACCATGGGAGGGAGGTTGGGCTCAGAATGTCACAATGGCTTCATTGCATATGGTAGGAGGGTACTTTTTAGTATTTTACTTAAGGCTTGAAACTCAAGAGTTAGCACCCATAGCAACATAACTCATTCCCTTACATAGACCTACTGTATTTTTCGCTCTATAAGACACACTTTTCCCCTCCTAAAAAGTATGGGGAAATGTGTGTGTGTCTTATGGAGAGAATGCAGGCTGCGCAGCTCTCCCTGAAGCCAGGAGAGCAAGAGGGATCGGTGCGCACCGATCCCTCTTGCTCTCCTGGCTTCAGGGATAGCTATGCAAAGCCTTTTCAGGGCAATGGGAAGAACACTCCCCTTCCCCTGAAGAGGCTTGGCACGGCTATCCCTGAAGCCGTGGAGAGGCGCTGCGTAGAGAGGGAGAGAATCTATTTTTTCTTGTTCTCCTCCTCTAAAACTAGGTGCGTCTTATGGTCGGGTGCATCTTAGAGAGCCAGTCTTAGAGAGCCAGTGGTCTTAGAGAGCCAGTGTGGTCTAGTGGTTCAGAGCGGTGGACTCGTAATCTGGTGAACCGGGTTCGATTCCCCGCTCCTCCACATGCATCTGCTGGGTGACCTTGGGCTGGTCACACTTCTTTGAAGTCTCTCAGCCCCATTCACCTCACAGAGTGTTTGTTGTGGGGGAGGAAGGGAAAGGAGATTGTTAGCCACTTAAGGTAGTGATAAAGCAGGATATCAAATCCAAACTCTTCTTATGGAGCGAAAAATACGGTATCTCTCTTTCCCTGCAGACTTTCCATCACACGAGGCCACTTCCCCAAGCTGACCGAATGTGCTCATTTCCACTACGAAGCACTTGACTTTGGACACATTGAGGTACGTTTGCCAGCCTGCTTTCTTCGCAGGGCTTGGGAGAACGAGGAACTGTTACCTTGGGCACCTGAGTCCCTATGGCAGGCTGGGAAGGGAAGTGGCAGGACAGGTGGATATTTCTGCCTCCCCACTGCTGCAGGGGGCACTTAAATTTTCTCTCTCCCCACAGCTGCAGCTTGCACCCGAGCAGAATGAGAATCTCAGTCACTTGGAGGAGGGAGAGGTGCTGTTTGATGTGCAGGTCACCTGCCAGGTAAGGGGCGGGGAAGGGGAGTCAACTGGCAAAACCTGTTGGATTTGGTTGGATTTGCTTCTTATATTCTTGAGCCGAGTTGTCAGCTGACTAGGTAACTGGCAGCTGTTCACCCATCAGTACATTATTTTATACTGCGCACATTATTTTATACTGTAGTTAAATTAGAAATAATTTAAAACTTAAAAAATAGTTCAGTTTAAAAAATTTAACAATTTAACTTGACAGTTTAAATTATTTCAAAGCCAGTTACTTTTTAAAAGATTCCAAATTGTTTCTAATCTAACCAAGGTTTATACCTGCCCTAGCACACTTGCAGCCAGATCCAGTGCAGAGGGAGATATTGTTTTGTGCAGTGGGTTTAAGCATGCTAAACTGGATGGGATTGGCTTGTTAAGTAGGCATAATGCTCATTCCCAGGGAATTCTGGGAATTGTAGTTCTTTGAGGAGGGGGTGTTGGGGTTTTCTGATAAATTCTTAATTCCCTACTATACTATGATTACCAGGAATAATTGTTAATCGACTGTTTAATTGGTATAAAACAGGTTTAGGTTTGTTGGGGAGACAGCGTTCTGTGTGTCTTGTTTGATGACACTGAGGGAAGGGCCTAGCTTCCTTTAAATGTTAGATAATCTGGCCACCCATTTTGCAATCTGAAGTTGTGCTGTGCTTCCATTTTAATTATGTGCTGCGTGTTTCGTTTCTTAATTGTGAACCACCCTGGGATATATTTGTATGAAAGCTTGTATGAGTTCCGCCAACCTGGAATATTCCCATTCTGTAGTCCTACTCAGCCAACCAAATCTGCTGGAGCAGGTGAAAGGCCTGGCTAGTCCAGCATCCTGTTCTCACAGATGCTTGTGAGAAACTCTCAAGCAGGACCTCAGTGCGACCTCACTCTTCCCACCCTTGATTCCCTGCAACTGGGACTCAGACATAATCCCTCTGATGCTGGAGGCAGAACATAGCCATCATGCATATTAGCTGTAGACAACGATACGATAATCTTTTTTGTCATTGTCCCATACAGAACAACAAAATTGAAAAAAATATACATCAGACATTCAAAAACCAACAAGCCTGCTATCCCAGTTTGGTTAACCCCCTAAAAACTCTGATACCCCATAACTGAATTCAGTATACTCACATAGAGACTACCTTGCACTGCGTTTAAAACCAAAATCACATTTGGATAGAAACTGTTTCTCAGGCGGCTAGTCCTAGTCTTTATAACCCTGTACCTCCTTCCAGAAGGCAGAAGCTGAAAGAGATCATTTCCGGGGTGTGCACTATCCTGCACTATCTCTGCAGCTTTCTTATGGCACCCAATTATTATCTTCCTTGCATTTGTCTAATCCTCTTTTACAACCATCCTCGTTTTTGGCCGTCATTGCCTCCTATGGGAGCAAATTTCAGCCTTTAACTGCAAGCCATGTGAGGAAGGGCTTTTGACGCCTGTTCTGAATCTTCCAACTTTCAGCTTCATTAGATGCCCTTGAGTCTCTGGTGTTATGAGAAAGGGAGAAGAACTTTTCTCTATCTACTCTCTCCATGCCATTCATGCACTTCTCTCATGCCACCTTTTTGTTTGTTTGTTAAGTTTTTATTTATTTATAAACTGAAACCAACACGGTTTATTGAATTGCAGTAACAAAAACCAAACAATATCACAAGGAAAAAAGAAAAATAACAAATTACACAAAAGAAAAATAAATAAAAAGAACACACCAAAAATACATAAAACATAGTCTTCCCTCCACCCATGTTTGACCTCCTTCCCTTAATCTTCTTTTATTCGTATTGCTTTGTTTTTGTTCCACTTCCATCCACTTCCTCAATATTTCTACCCTGTAAACTTTATTCATTGCATATCGATATATTTATCCCAGAACAATGTTTTTTCATGTACTCCTTTACACAGTCTCATTCTTCAATTAATTTTTGATCTGTTTGTCCTCTTATCGCTGCCGTATTGCATTTTCTCTACGCCAAAACAATCCTGAATGCTTCAACCTTTCCTCACAAGGGACTTGCTCCAGTTCCCTTGACCATTTTGACTGTCCTTCTCTCAAAAGTTTTTCCAACTCTAGAATATCCTTTTTGAGGCTAGGCAACCAGAAGTGTACACAGTACAGTGGTACCTCAGGTTAAGTACTTAATTCATTCCGGAGGTCCGTTCTTAACCTGAAACTGTTGTTAACCTGAAGCACCACTTTAGCTAATGGGGCCGCCACACGATTTCTGTTCTCATCCTGAAGCAAAGTTCTTAGCCCGAGGTACTATTTCTGGGTTAGTGTCTGAAGCGTCTGTAACCTGAAGCATCTGTAACCCGAGGTACCACTGTATTCCAAATGCAGCCACACCATAGAACTGTATAATGGCGTTATGATATTGGCAATTTTGTTCTCAGTTCCTTTCCTAATCCCTAGCATGGACTTTGCCTTTTTTCTTTTTTCCTTTACAACTGCCGCACGCTGCATCACCATCTCAACGCATGTCTGGGATTTTGTCTGTGTGTTTGGATTCTGCCCATGGGCCTTGGTTTCCGCTGTGTTCATTGAACTTTTGGTACAGAGACCAGGGCAGTTCCAGGTTTGAGGGGTCCCTCAGCAAACAAATTTTGGGAGAACCATCCTTGTCAGGCTTACTTGCTGTGGCTGGGGCTGCAGGAAGTTGCAGCAATCATCACTGGCAACTGAGTCTGGGAGCCAGCATTTAAATTTCCCACAATGCCTCCTTCATCCGTGGGTTTACCTGGTGGCAGGGGCAGGCAGCAGCAGCAGCCACAGCAATGCTCCCTTCAGAGATGGAACAGCTGGGTCTGAGAACGGCCATTAAAATTTCCCACACTGCCCCTGATGTAGCAGCACTGTGAGGCATTGTGGGGAATTTTAAAAGAGTGTCTCCAGCCGTCTGGCACTGATAAAAGCACCGGGGATGGGTGGTAATTGTTTAAAGGCCCAGGACAGGTGTTAATGATGATCCCTTCCTGGCATTGACCAAACATCTGCTCAAGGGATACTTTGTGGTAATGCTGGGCTTGGATGGGCCTTGCGAATGCAATTCAAGCATTCTCTCTCTCTCTCTCTCTCTCTCTCTCTCTCTCTCTCTCTTTCTCTCTCTCTCTCTCTCTCTCTCTCACACACACACACACTCACACACAAAAATATTGACCCTGGGTTTGCTCAACAGCTGTCTACCACCCTCTTCTACCTGCATGGTTCTGAATTCATAGTAGGTTAAATATATTTATTAAGCCAATTAAAGGTATTGGCCATATATGGATTTTTAAACTTTTCTTAGGGCCCAACCTTTTACTTTTTTGTAAAACGTCCTCGGTCCAGTATACCTGAAGGAGCGTCTCCACCCCCATTATTCTGCCCGGACACTGAGGTCCAGCACCGAGGGCCTTCTGGCGGTTCCCTCATTGCGAGAAGCAAAGCTACAGGGAACGAGGCAGAGGGCCTCCTCAGTAGTGGTGCCCGCCCTGTGGAACGCCCTTCCAGCAGATCTCAAAGCGATAAACAACTACCTGACATTCAGAAGACATCTTAAGGCAGCCCTGTTCAGGGAAGTTTTTAACGTGTGATTTTACTGTATTTCTGGTTTCTATGGAAGCCGCCCAGAGTGGCTGGGGAGGCCCAGCCAGATGGGCGGGGTATAAATAATAAATTATTATTATTATTATTATTATTATTATTATTATTATTATTATTCCTCAGTGTTTGCCTTTCTCCCTGCAGGGAAAGAGCTGGCAAGTGCACCGCAGTTACGAGGAATTCCGCACCCTGGATGCCCACCTCCACTGCTGCATCTTCGACAGGCGCTTCTCTCAGCTTCCCGAATTGCCGCCCCTCAGCCACATGCGGGCCCACCCTGAGGTGATTGTCTGGGAGACATTTTGAGGGGTGCGTGGGGAGTGTTTTGAGGAGGGTGTGACTATCTGTGGCTTGGCTTCTGGCATGCATTGGCAAGAGTTACGCCAAACACAGGAATCTTGCATGTCCCCTTCCCCAAACAGAGAATTCCAAGTACTGACTAGTATAAAAGTTGTCCAGGGAATTCACACTGCCTCTGGAGACTGGACATCTTTCTCAGTCTTAGTCTACCCTGACTTACAGGCCTGGCCAAAACATTTTGCTGCCTGAGGCGAAGAGCAAGATGGTCACTCTCCCTGGTAGCACAGTTGGTAGAGTATGCGACTCTTAATCTCAGGGTTGTGGGTTTGAGCCCCACGTTGGGCAAAAGATTCCTGCATTGCAGGAGGTTGGATCAGATGATCCTTGTGGCCCCTTCCAAGTGGTTAGAGTGTTGCACAGGGCCTGGGAAACCAGGGTTCAAATCCCTGCTCAGCCATGAAGCTCACTGGGTGACCTTGGACCAGCTACTGCCTCCTGGGCTAACCTTCCTTGCAAGGTTGTTGTGAGGATAAAATTGTGAAGCGCATTCCACCTTGGTATGGAAATACAGTGGAACCTTGGTTCACGAATGGCTTACTTGCCAAACAAATCGGCTCCCGAACACCGCAAACCTGGAAGTAAGTGTTGAGGTTTGTGAAGGTTTTTCGGAAGCCAAATGTCCAACTCGGCTTCTGCTTGAGTGAAGGAAGCTCCTACAGCCAATCGGAAGCCTTGGTTTTCAAACGGTTTCAGGAGTTGAATGGACTCGTGGAACGGATTAAGTTTGAGAACCAAGGTACCACTGTAAATGTAATAACAAATAATGAAATTAAATGCTATCCGATACCGAGGGCTACCAGTCTTTTAATTCCAAGAAACTACCCTCACCATACCTATTAGGTGGGGGACCTGCTGCAAGTTACTGTGTCATAAGCACTCTGCACATGCTCAGAGACAGCATTGCCAAAGACTTCCAGACTTTGGTGCTTCCTAAGTGCCCATCTTCATACCATCTCTTCTCAAGTAGTTGTCGGCTTCCGTTGACACTGAATCAGGGAGAGCTGATATGCCAGTGACACCTTATGTTTTCTCTCTCCTTTGCCAGCTGCTGGTGCCCATGCTTTCACAGTACCTGGAGAAGCTGTCAGCCATTGTGGACAGCAACATCAACTGTGGACCGGTCCTCACCTGGATGGAGGTGAGGAACAGTGAGGGTAGCTGTGGTGGTGGAGGATGCAGCTGTTTCATTTGCAAGCTGAAATGTGCTTTGTGTATTTCTTTTTGTTTTAATTTCTCATATAGGATCTGATGAAGCACTGTACAATATAATTGTGTGTGTGTGTGTTTTAAGCAGATAAATGCAAGTCTTAAACAATGTATGTGAAATGCCTGAGACATTTGGAATGTTCTGCAGAAAAGTTAAGTAGGTAATATTACTGCACAGAGTAAACCACTGACGCTGCCAGGGTGCTAGAAATGTTAATCTTGCTTTCAAGGGCTCCACAGATACCCATTTCTGCCTCTTTTGGAAATCTAGCAGAAAATGAGATGGAAGCCCCATGTGGTGTGACCTAGTTACTGTATGCTGGGATTAGGGGTGTAAGGAGGTAACGATTTTCATCCAGTCCTGGGTCCGTCACAATCAGTGCTGTTTCTGTTCCGCTACAGTTTGACTTCCGCTAAAACCTACGCTATTCATCTTGCTATCCGCTGCGGCTGAAACATGCATAATTAAATAAAGCAATTGATTTCAGTGGAAGGGAAATGACAAAAACATTTCAGCAAATATTATAGCGATTTACATAACATTTGCAGACTAGAAGCATAGTACTGAATGCTGCTTGCATTTGCTCGTGTGATTTCTGTTCCTGACCTCTGACGAACATGCAAAGCGTGGGAATTTTTGCTCTTATTTCAGTTTCTGATGGAATTTTCTTAACACCTGTATCTCTGGATGACACCCACAGAACATTCCAAGGCTTCACCCACTTCACTTGTATTCTCCCCCTGCCTTTTATTTCAGATTGATAACCATGGCAACCGACTGCTGGTCAATGAGGAAGCTTCTATCAATGTTCCTGCCATTGCAGCTGCCCATGTGGTAAAACGCTACACGGCGCAGGCATCCGACGAGCTCTCCTTTGAGGTGAGCACTACTTTGTAGTTCACGTTACTTCTGGGTGGCTTTTATCTTGTCGGTAGACCTGCAATGCAATACCTTTTCAATCTCTCTTCCCAGCTAGGGTGCTGCTTGGGAGCACAGAGAGTTCCTCTCCCCCAGGGAGGATTTATTAAAACTGATTTTTTGGGGGGTGGGATAAACCATGACAGCTTCCAGGTATACAACAGTCACAGACAAACTAGCATGGGTTGTGTTCAGCTGACTCAGAATAGACTCACTGAAATCAATGGGATTACGTTCATCATCTCCATTAAATTCAGTGGGCCTACCCTGACTAACGTTGGCTTCCATGCCATGAATTTAAAACCAAAAAGAAACAATAATCAACAAAACAGCTGTCTTTTTATTTCCTAAAAATATTTACAGCCCCCCTCACTGTGGTTTCCAAATCTTTGAAGAACTCTTTTCACATTGACTTGTCTGCCAAGGAACCCTCTGTATCTGTGGTGGAGTCTCTTGTACACCGCAAAGGATTCTGGGGCAAAACCTTGGGTGCCATCTTGTTTCCTGTGGAACTCTACCTTGCTAGGACCTCACTGTCATCTTGTGTGAACCAAGTGCACCTCAGGGCAAGCCTAGGACCCATCTGTGTTAGCATATTCCAAGGAATGTTCTGTCGTGGTGGGGGATAACTTTTTCTTACTGATCTTCTGAGGAACCCCAGGGATTCCATGGGGACAAATATCACCTGCTGTTTCCCAGCATATATCAATTCTGCACGTTTTCTCTTTGTTTCACAAATGGGATTCAGTGGGACTTTCTTCTGGGTAGACATGTATAAAAGATTGATAAAATGTGATAATATAGATGAGGTACTTCAGAAAAAGCCCAATTTAAAATGTAACTACTACAGGTTGTCCTACTCAGAATAGGTTCATTGAAATTAATGGACATGGTGAACTTAGGTCCATTAATTCCAGTGGGTCTGTTCTAAGTAGAACTTAGTTGGAGGCAACCCTACATATATTAATCACCTTCATATGAAGTACACACCTATGTAACCCAGACACTGGCAGACTGGAACAAGTCCCGTAGAGGCTCTGGGCATTCCTTGTAGTCAGAGTACACCTACCAAAATCACTTAGTCTACTCTGAGTTACTTAAATCTAGTAGATTCAGTGGATCTACTTTTAAGCACGGCTAACACTGGAGACTGAGAAGAGAAGACTCCCTGGAAAAGACCCTGATGTTGGGAAAGATGGAGGGCACAAGGAGAAGGGCACGACAGAGAACAAGATGGTTGGGCAGTGTTCTCAAAGCTACCAGCATGAATTTGACCAAACTGCGGGAGGTCGTGGAAGACAGGAGTGCCTGATGTGCTCTGGTCCATGGGGTCACGAAGAATCGGACATGACTAAACGACTAAACAACAACATTGGAGATTGCCCACCATGGTTCATGCACTAACATAGGATTGTTGTTGTTTTGTTAATTTGTTTGGCACAGGTTGGAGACATCATTTCCGTGATTGATATGCCCCCCAAGGAGGACAGGAGCTGGTGGCGGGGAAAGCATGGATTCCAGGTTGGTATTCAGGAAGGAAGACACATTGCATTAGGAGAGATATGTTGAAGCATAGGATCAGCACTATATCTTAGATGGCCACATTGTATTAAAGAGAAATTGGGATGGGTGGGTGGGAGTGAATGAAAGTGTGCGTGTGCACGTGTGTGTGCCTAGACAGGGGTATGAGTGTGTGCCAGTGTGTGGTGGCTTAGGCCCCACCCATTTTTTTCTTGGCTTGCACTCATTGCTGGTGTGCAGCCCTGACTGGGGTGGAGATGTCCCCCACCTTGATTTAAACAAGTGAGCTGAAATAGTGGCAGGCTTTCAGAGAATTGGACTCCAGCTCCCATCAGCCCTAGCCAGCATGGCCAGCAATCGGGAATGATGGGAGCTGTAGTCCAGCAACATCTGGTGAATCATTGTGCCACTCTCCTGTCTTTCTGAAGAGGCGCCATTTGGGTATATGTAGGCTGCAATGTATCAGCTGACGAGCTTTTTCTGGCACCGGTTCACTGCTAATTTTCTGCTCAGCTCCATTTTATCAGCACGCCCATATTATTATTTTTTAAAAAACTTATATTTTAGTTTGCTCCAAAATGCCTTTTCACAAATTTTCTTAAAATATCTGCACAATTCTGCTTTTTTTAAAAAGCAGATATTCCTTTCAAAACAAATACAAATGCCTTTTTGGTCAGTATCATTTTAGCACCCTGTTAAGTCGGCAGAGAGGTGTCGTGCAATTTGGCTTGAGAGAAACGTGACTCTCAGTTGCTTGCCTCAGTCAGCCCCACTCCCTCCATCACAATTCCAGGCACCTAGTGTGGCAAGTGCATGAATTTAGCCAATGTCACCTGTCTTGACAGCTTTATGCCTATACTGGTTAATCCATAACCAGTATAGATGAATTGATTGCATCAGAATTTTTGTTAATTGCCTGTTTGCCACATTCACTTGTGATGGGCATAAATAACTGAGGTAGGGTTTAACAAGTTCCTAAGCCAGGGGAAGGCCTGGTTGTTTTTCTTAAGGAGGCATATTTTGCTTTGTCAGTCTGTTGAACTCTTCCTTGCCTCCCTCTTTTCCAGGTGGGGTTCTTCCCCAGCGAGTGTGTGGAGCTGTTCTCAGAGCGCCCCAGCCCAGGACTCAAAACAGGTGAGCACATCCCCCTTGACTTGCTGTGTTCGACCACATATGCTGATTCTCCTAGATCTACAAATCGGCTTGCTGCAGAAACATAATGACCCCCATTTCCAGCAGATACATTTTCAATTACTTTATATATTTATTGGTATTACTGGATACAACCCTAGAACACTTTCTGCGTGCAGGAGGATGACGCTGTGCTCTTTCAGATGCCAGGCTCTTTCATGACACCTAAAATTTGCCACCTTAGGCGACTGCCTCACTGTGCCTAATGTTAGGACCGGCTCTGCACAAATGTTCCAGAAGCTGTGCGCGTGCTCTGATTCTCCAGTCTAGCTCTCCTTTTTATTGTACCAGAGCTAAGGGGGTTGTATAATTTTTCCTGTCACGGAAATGCTGTGATATGTTAGGCTAAGCGAAATCAACAGGCCCAGGGCCACCTAGGCAGCTGCATGGCCTGGGGATTTGAACCTGGGTCTCCACAATCTAAGACCAACATCCATCACACTGACTATCCAAATCAATCAAACTATGCAAGTGCAAAAATGGGCATAAATTATGCAAAACAAATGCAAATTTGTTTAATTTGCATAATGCATCTAGGTTGCAGTCGTAAGTTGTTTGGAACACTTGGCTGACAAGAGCTGGGCAGTATGTGTCTATAGCAGCCTTTATTAAATTGGTGCCCTGAAGATGTTTTGGACTACAATTCCCATCATCCTCAGCCAACTGATCACCCCATATGTTGATTCACTTTTTTTTGCCTGTTATCTTTTAATATGCACAATTTGGTACACAATTTTACCTTGTATATACATTTTTGCAAGCAATTTCTGCTTAACACAGTGGTTCTCAAAGGGTGTGGCAGGAGAGGGTGGCAAATGTGGCAGGAAGATTCGAGGTCAATCAAAGAAACATTGAAACATTTCAGTTTAGTATAGTATAGTATAGTATAGTATAGTATAGTATAGTATAGTATCATTTTTTTATTTTTAGAATATGGATAGATACCTTTTCAAAACGAGAGCGAGAACATCAAATGGTAAAAGAGAACAATCCTAATTGTGATCTATTTGCTTTCCAATGTATTTCCTATCAATAAAAAAATTGGTGTGCTGCAAGCAAAGTTTTACGTGCTCATACCAAGAACTAACTTAGTTGGTCTTTGATACAATCCCATTCATATCTCCCATCATAATGATGTTATCGTAGTCCAGATATTCCAGCATGCTCTCATGCAACTTCTTATAGAATTCCGATTTCCCATCATTTGGTGCATAAATTCCTAATAACAAAATTTTTTCTCCTTGATGTTGTATTTCAATTGCCAAAATTCTGCCATGTTCATCTTTGAATAGAAATTTAGGTGAAAGGCTCTCTTTTGCAAAACAAAATAAAAAAAAAAATTCCTTCCAGTAGCACCTTAAAGACCAACTAAGTGCAAAAGAGAACTTAGTTGGTCTTTAAGGTGCTACTGGAAGGATTTTTTTAATTTTGTTTTGTGTGGCCTAGAGAAAAAGAGTTTGAGAACCTTTAGCAGAATGTCATTTGTATGCTGTTTTCACAAATGTATGTACTTCTGGACATTGTTTGGTTGGAGAACAGCATTGCAAAATTTGGAGAAGTGTGGATTTCAACGGAGGTTTCAGTTCGTGTATTAGTTGGGGGAGTGTGAATTTAATTGCAGACCAAACAAATTTATCCCCCATTCCTAGTCTGGTGTTACTGTTTGTGTCCTTCTGTTTCTTATTATTTCTTATTTCCATTCATGGATGGTTTACTATCCAAAGATCTCAAAGCAGTTTATAGTAGATAAAATTACATAAATAGTAAGAACAGTAAAAAACCATGTCAAAGGATTTACATAAAAATAAAACATACACCTAAACAATATCAATAAGTCAGAGAATACTACGAAGCAGTATAATGTAAACTTTCGACCAACATAACACATATCATTCATAAACACTCACCCAATTTCACCTGCCATCTATTTCACACAGCCACTGCAACCATTGACTTCCTTAACCATGATCTCTATCAACCATCATTTCTTAGCAATTAGACTCCCCTCGCCTTCATTTCCTGTGTTAGCTTTCCCCATTAGGATGT
Organism: Podarcis erhardii; assembly: GCF_964252035.2. NCBI lineage: Eukaryota > Metazoa > Chordata > Lepidosauria > Squamata > Lacertidae > Podarcis > Podarcis erhardii. The sequence continues at coordinate 73,898,791 of NC_138511.1, forward strand.
GAGTTGGGTTACTGTGTGAAGCTTTCAAAAATAAGAGACAATTCATTTTATTTTATACCGAGTTTTTTTGGTGGGCAGCCTAGAAATCTATCAGGGCAGCTCTCAAAAGTAGGCCGCAGCTGAGAAATGACACAGCAGACGATGGCAGGTAGCCCTGGCGAAGACATTGACTCACAAGTTAAGAGTGCTAAAGGGATGGGAAATGCCCCAGGCGACTAAATGACAAGGACTGGAAGTGGGGGAGAGGGGAGGTTTATGCTAGCCATTTTGTGTGTCCAAAAAAATTACTGCATCTTCCCCTCATGCCCTTGTGCTGTTCTGATTTGATGTGTTTGCTTCAGGGATAGCAGTGGTTTGAAAAGAGATGGTGTTTATGTAAGATTGTCACCAGCCCTAGAAAATAACTCTGTTTTAATGAGGTGAAGTGTGGGACAGCAACTTATGCCAGTAGCTTTGGGCTACTGAATTCTTAATCTTTCCTGGCCTTTCATGTTCTGTGTGTCTTCTTGTGCAGATGCAGAAGGGATGAGCTGTGGCATCCCCGGGCCCCCAGGCCTCCTCTCTCCAACCTCAGGTGAGACATGGCCCAATGTGGCCTGCTCAGCACCCCCTAAGCTAGCCTTCTTGCCCCTGGTGTCCTTCTGCCAATGTCCAGTGTCCAGTCTGTCAGATTCTGGATGTGGAATCAGAAGAAGGCACCATCTTGTCCTTCACGTCAGGCAGCTGAACATCTTGGACCAACCCAGACTTAAGCATAAAGTAAAGGTAAAGGGACCACTGACCCTTAGGTCCAGTCGTGGCCGACTCTGGGGTTGCGGCGCTCATCTCGCTTTACTGGCCGAGGGAGCCGGTGTACATCTTCTGGGTCATGTGGCCGGAATGACTAAGCCGCTTCTGGCGAACCAGAGCAGTGCACGGAAACGCTGTTTACCTTCCCGCCGGAGCGGTACCTATTTATCTACTTGCACTTTGATGTGCTTTTGAACTGCTAGGTTGGCAGGAGCAGGGACCAAACAACAGGAGCTCACCCCGTCATGGGGATTCGAACTGCCGACCTTCTGATCAGCAAGTCCTAGGCTCTGTGGTTTAACCCACAGCGCCACCCACGTCCCGTGGACTTAAGCATACATTACATTAAATTCATTCTCGAATCTGCACGCATGAATGTGTTTTAAATAGCAACTTTAGGAGACTCCAGTCTGGACTGAGATCATGGCATAAGTGGCTGTGTGCTTCAGCTTTTTCTCCCTGTGTTCTGTGTTCTTGACGAAAGTCCTCGCCAAGATTGCCCTCTCTCCTGGAAGAAAAAGTATTGTGGCAAATGCATGTGTGTGTGGGGGGGTGTCCCGCGGTTCTCTAGATGGTGTTGTGCCACAACTCCCCGCATCCCTGACTATTGGCCATGCTGGATGGAGGCTGATGGGAGCCTATAGTCCAGCAGCACCCGGTGGGCTCTCTGGTGGTGTTTTGGCTGCAATACCATCTTCCTGCAGCAAACAGCAGCTTGGGGAGGGTGATTTTCTTTGGGATTGTCACACGTTTGCCACCCCTACATGGAAGTAGCATCTTTGCTGTCTTCTTGGGCTTTATGATGCAGCCCGCATGCAGTGGCTGTCCTGCAGTGGCTTGGAGAAGGGCCACAACCCTCTCTCTTTCATTCTGTTCCAGTGTCCAAGAAGCATGGCAAGCTCATCGGGTTCCTTCGCACCTTTATGAAGTCCAGGCCCAGCAAGCAGCGCCTGAAGCAGCGTGGGATCCTCCGAGAGAGGGTGTTTGGCTGCGATTTGGGCGAACACCTCAAGAACTCAGGCAATGATGGTAATTTTGCCCACAGATCCTTCCTGTTACCGATAATGCGGCCTCATCTGCTACTAGGAAAACAACACACAGTCCATTTTATCTCAGCAATAACAACCCTGTCAGGTTGGTTAGGCTAAGAGACAGTGAATGGTCCAAGATCACCCAGTGAGCTTCATGGCTAAGTGGTGATTGAACTGTGGTCTGCCAGGCCTTAGTCCAACACTCTAACTGCCACACCACACTTGGCTCTCTTCTGCAGCGTTGGAAGGGGTGGAAGTGGCCTGTATGGTTGAGGGTTCTCCTCAAACTGCGTCAGGACTCCTGGTTTGATTTCTATCCCTAGTATGTCTACCGACTGAAGAGCATTCTTTGGGATGGGTTTTAACAGGCAGGAAAGGATATATGAATTGCCATTTACCCTTCCAGGTGCACACATGTGTGGGCTGAACAGAGCTAAGAGGAGGGGAAATGACATCACACAGAGCCCTCTCTAGCTATTGTATTTCTATGGTCTGAGTATCTGCCCAGCCATACAGCTCTGTGGACTTAGCCCCTTCTCATGCTAACTAGAAAGAATATGCCTCTGTTAGGTTTGGCTGCTAATCTTCCACTCATTCTTCACTAGAGATGTGCTCAGATAAATCATGCTGCCAACATTAAAATATTTTTTGCAGCTTTGCGGCTTACCACTTTCATTTCCCTGGTCCTTTATGAGTGCTTGTGGCCAGAGCTCAACCTCTATGAGAAAAAATAAAATAAACCAATTTAACATGTTGACCCACGGGGACAACAAGCCATCGCACTGGCCCTACCTTATGTGGTTGTTGTAAGGATGATTGTTATATTATATTGTTGTTAGATATGCTTCTTGTTGTTATGCCAGTCCCCCAGGTACTACGGTCCTGCTCTGATTTTATCGAGAAGCATGGCATTGTGGATGGCATCTACCGTCTCTCTGGAGTCTCCTCCAACATCCAACGGTTGCGGTGAGCCCTGGTCAGGAGGAGCAGGGTTTGTGGGCCGGGGCCTCGTTTAGCACAGAAAGTCCTAGAGGCAAAGGTTTAACAACCAAATTAGACGGGATATGACGGCCACATCTATCTTACTCCCAAATAATGGAGGATCTATCCTGTAGATGAAAAGGAGCATTTGGAGAAGGAGGAGGAGGAGGAAGGAAGTGAACCCTGTGCCTTGTGGCACAGGAGCTGAGACTGGTAGTTTGGGTAAAGTTCTGCCCCAAACAGGAAGTGGTTCACCACATGGGACAGCTGCATACAAGAGGGACAGGGAAATATTTTTCAGCCTGATGTCCGTAGCGCCTTGTAGGCAACTTTCCGTGGACTTTAGGTCAGTGGTGGGCAGGGCAAGTTGCGAAAGTGGGCGGAGCAAACCTTTGCAGATTAGGCTGCATTCCAGCCATCCAAAAGTCTGCTTCCTATGCACACACATCTTTCTCCATCCAGGAAAGCAATTGTTACCACAGCTCCAGGATACATTCCAACCATAAAGAGACCCAGAGGCCCTGGGTCTCTCATCGCTGGCATTTAGTCAAGGGTTCCCAGTTCTAGCCTTGCTCAGCCTTGGCACAGTGACGCATCAATTTATGACGTTTACTCCTAGTGCTTTATGTGCTGCTTGTAATATTTCATATTCATATATATATATATATATATATATATATATATATATATATCTGTAATTACCATTCTGAGAATTCGACGTTTTCCATATGATTTCTTTTTGAGGTTCCTAGTTGTTTTACTCATGCATGCTGTACAGAGATATTTATTTAATCCCACTACTTAATATATGGAATTCTTATTGATTAGTAGCGGCAGTAGTAGCACCTTTAGGTGTTTTGAATGCGGGATTTTCATTGTCTTGCATTGATTCCTTTCTGTTGGGATTTCTGAAAGGCTGGAAGATTTCGGTTGAAATAGAAATTAAATAAATCAGTGCCGCAATCCAGGTTTTGGAACTGGGAGAAAAGTTTAAAGCAACAAAGAGCATTGTGGTAAGGCGAGGAGCAAAGGTTTCAGTCCTCTCCCCTACCCGCTACTTTTCATGTATAGAATAGAGTCACCCCTTTGGGCAGACATGCAGAAAGCTGCCTCGTCACATCATGTTTGGCCCTAAGTAGGCCAAGCGAAAGATTTCCTGGCTGTGGGTCACTGTGCAATTTGTACTGCTTTGTGTAATTTCTCTCTTCCCGCGACTTCCTATCTCCTGCAGGCACGAGTTTGACAGTGAGCGAGTGCCCGAGCTCTCCAGGGACGTCTACTTACAAGACATCCACTCTGTCAGCTCTCTTTGCAAGCTGTACTTCCGGGAGTTGCCAAACCCGCTGCTCACCTACCAACTCTACAACAAGTTTGCTGTGAGTCTTGCAGACCGCCGGGAGAAGTGTCCCACCCACTCAGTGACTTCGGTCACTGCTGCCACCTCCACCATTCCTCAGCTACCCCTTTAAGAAATCGTAGAGTTGGAGTGGTTTATGTAGGCCGTCTAGCCTAACCCCTGCTTAATGCAGGAAATCCAGAGAGCTAGAAATTCAGAACTAGAGTGTCCACAACAGATGGTTGCACAGCCACTGCTCTGAATGTATTGGAGATAGCTACCACCCATTGTCATTACTAGGTAGCAGAATGAAATCCAAGGTGGGTCCAGGCAGGCTTTGGACCACATCTGAAATGACCTTGCCTCTCATATGCATCTGCCACACCACAGTTAGGAAGGGAGTCCAGAGCAGGACTCCGAGCTGCCTGTGTGCAGCATTATCATTCCGTTTATACGTTACTTTTGAGCAATGTAGTCCTCAGGGCAATGCATGAACATACAGTGGAACCTCAGTTTTCGAACAGAATCTGTTCCAGAAGAACCATTCGACTTCTGAAATGTTTGAAAACCGAAGCCTGCATTTCCGGAAGCATTTACGTCCAGAAAACTCAATAGGGAAGCTGCGTGTCATGTTTGGCTTCCGAAAAGCGTTCAGAACTGGAAGCATTTACTTCTGGGTTTTTGGTGTTCGAAAACCAAAACCTTCGACTTCTGAGACACTTGAAAACTGAGGTTCCACTGTACTAGAAACAGTAAAGTGAGCACAACTGGTGCCAATGACCCCTCCCCTTTTCCCTGTCAGATCCATCACCTGCCCTGTGTGCCAGGTGAGTTTCTGTGGGTGCCCCCAGTGTCTCAGAAACGGCAGCTGTTGTGTGCTCAAACTGTCAAGTGAGAGTTGGCCATGTGCGTGTTCCCAGGGCTAAACAATAAAAATTGGAGTCGCGGAACAAAAGAGGAAGAAGAGGGGGTGGAGCAGTGGAGTACAATTATATCGCCCGCCAACGTTGCTGCCTACACAATAATACGTGCAGCAGTTTCTCCTGACTTCCTTATTCTTTTGAATCACCTGCTCTTCGTGCTGGGCTATTTCAGGCTTGGTTAACCCTGCCTCCCCCTTCCTCTCCCTCTCCTTCCTTTTAAATTCCTTTTGGCTTGTATTTGTGATACTTTGATGGGCAGCATCCAGGCATGGCTAGTGATAAATATGAGCTGAAGTCTTCAGAGGCAGGACTACACCTTCTCAGTCAATTGAAAGCTGGAGCAGAAGGGATTGGTGGTGTCACTAAGCCCACCCCAGGGATGTTTCAGCCCCCTTTCCTGAATTCTCAGCTTTCATTTTAATAACGACAAGCAAGGCTTTCCCCTGTTACTTGGAGAAAATATAAGGAAAAACATGCATGCAGTAATCTGCTTAGTTGCCCGCTACGAAGTAAACTTGTTCCCACCATCCAGTGTTCTGGCCAAAGAGTGCAGAAGCACTTGAATCATGGACAACTGCTAGGTCCTTCTTTTTAAAGGTTGTTTCTGTAGATCTCGAAGTGGTTTACAGCAGGTAAACATATATAAATATATACACACAGAGAGAATAAGTGCAATAAAAACATTGCAAAATTATTACCATTAAAATAGGTTAACTACATAAACAGTATCCATGTTCATAATTACAATGAAATGAGAATGGAAGGTTTTGTTCCCCGCGCTCCAAAATCTGCTTTGTAATTCATTTCTTTTTCCATATCACCCTGCTCTGTTTTGCTCCTGTTCATGGCCTTTCAACAGCCTCCACACTTTCCCCTCCCTCTCCAAAAAAGATTGTTCTGTTTACTCTTCAAATACTCAAGGGCTGTCACATTGAAGAGGGCGAAGATTTCTTTTATGTTGCCCCAGAGGGCAGGTCTTAACCGCACATGCTTAAGTCATAGCTGACAACGTTTCCCTTTTTTTAAGGGAAATTCCCTTATTCCAAATAGGATTCCTTGCAAGAAAAGGGAAACGTTGACAGCTATAGTTTAAGTGGTAGGAGGGTCGATTTTGGTCAAATGCTAGAGGAAACATTTTGATCTGAGTTGGGAAAGCTTTTCAACTTGCTGGGCCAGGGTCCTTATCAGGGCTGCCCACCTATCAATCACCTGACGCCATAACAGTGTTAGTTGTAAGACAAGTAAAAGCATTCCAAGTGGAAGAGAAAATTAGGAATTTAGTAAAAGAGGTGGCTTCCTCAAAACAAAAGACCTTAATTGTCAAAGGCCAGAGTAAAGAGGTGCATTTTTAAGGTTGTGAATTCCCCTGTGATCCTCTGTGATTTTTGGATGGAGGACGGCATGCAAATTTAATAAATAATGATGTTCAGAATATGGCAGAGGCTGTGCAATGAAGCTGCCAGGTGCGCCTCTTTGGGGAGGGAGTTCCACAATTTAGGGCTTGCCGCAGAGAATGCTCTCTCCTAGACCACCATTCCCCACATTTCCCAAGGTGGTGGAACCACCCAGAGGGTCCCCTCTGCTGATCTTAACACGCGAGAGGCTCAGTAGGGATAGAGGTGGTTTTTCAGAGGGCTTTTGTCATTTAGGGTTTCAAAAACTAATGTGAACACCTTGAATCGGGCCTGGAAGCAAACTCTCCCAGTCCTTCTCCATAGGGCTGTGCACTGGATCCGGTTGGACCCCAAACCGATATAGGTCAGCCCTGGATGGGATCAGGGCTGATCCAAATCACCAGCTTAGGGGGAGCTGTTCACAGCCCTACCGTTCCACAAGAGGCCTGATGACCACGCTGACTCCTTCCCTCTGCTTTCCCCCTGCCCTGTCGTCGCAGGAGGCCGTGTCTGTTTCTGGGAACGAGGATCGCTTGGTGCGAGTGCACGACGTCATTCAGCAGCTGCCCCCACCGCACTATAGGTAGGCGTTGCTTGAGGCGTGAACACGGTGCCCGAGGTGGTTCCCCCAGCAAGGGGAGGGAGGGTGAATGCAAGAGCCCTTGCAAGGGGGGTGGCGGAATGGTGTTGAGGGCGGGGTTTGCGAGGGGGCCGGCGGTCCGTCGAAGCGGACTGTCTAGCTGTAGCAGCTTCTGCTCTGTCCCAACAGGACCCTGGAATTCCTGCTGCGGCACCTGGCCCGCATGGCTATGCACAGTCAAAACACCAGCATGCATATCCGCAACTTAGCCATCGTTTGGGCACCCAACCTGCTGCGGTGAGACGCCCAGATCAATGGCCCTGCACTGGCACCCCCCACCCCAACCTGCCCCGTGCCTCCCCCTGTGTTGCCACGATGCTCCTCCGCCTTGCACCTTCTCCAGCTCTTGCCTGCAGCGCTCTTGGAATCCTCTCTCCATTGTTCCCGCAGCATTTCCCCTGTACTAACACCAGCCCTTACCCATAACTCTCTGGGGCATGAAGTCGACCCTTCCTGCACTCAGCCCTGAGGGATAAGAATCTACAGCTCTTAAGCTCCTCTCAAATTTCCCCATTTCGTCCCTAGCATATTCTGGCACTCTGGCTCAGGCTTAGACTGTGTGAGATTGGTGGGGTGTGTGTGTGTGTGTGTGTGTGTGTGTGTGAGTGTGAATCTTAGAATTATAGAGCTGGAAGGGACCTGGAGAGTCCTCTAGTCTCCCTCCCTGCAGTGCAGGAATCTTTTGCCCAATGTGAGGATCGAACCCACAGCCCTGAGAGGAAGAGTCCCATGTTCTACCTACGGAGCTATGACTCAGGGCTAAGGGGTGTGTGTGTAAGAAGGAGGTATGTTTTGGCCTTGCCCACCACCTGAATGGACTCCCCAACCCTTTCCCCCCAGGGAAAGTGGTTGTCAGGTTCCTCACCCCTACCTTCAAGGGATTGTTGTGGGGCCCTACCCAGGCATTCCTGTTAAGGCCTCTAGCTCAAAGATGGCTAGCGGGCAGGCTGTATCAGTTCCCCCATGACTCTCCTCCCTTGCAAAAAACAAATAAAAATGTTGCCATCCTTTTCACTGCTCCTGTGGGTCCCTGCTGTGATGCCATCATGCCAAAAGGACTTTTTTTTGGTGGTGCCTCAAGGCTACCCACTTTCACAATTCAGCCACACCCACCATACTTGGGTACGATGACACCCTGTGCAAGGCCAACATTTGGCGCCCTCCCCCCCAGCCCTAGTCCTCACACTGTCTTCCCAAAGGCAGGTAAGGAGGCCCCTGGCCTTGGGAAGGAGATGTGAGGGCTCTGGTGGGGTCCTAGAGCTTTCCACGTCTTTCCTAAAGCTGGGAAAGAGCTAAGTAGGCTTTGGGAGGACTCTAGGACCCTGTCAGGGCCTCATGCCTCCTTCCCAAAGCCCAGCGCCTTGCTTACTGGGCTTTGAGATAGCACCACTCAGTGTGTGTGCACTGTTAATCCGTCCCTGCACCCCCTCTGGCCTTCAGAGAGTTGACCAATGCAGGCCTCGGCCTGGAAATAATTAACCATCCTTGCTTGAGAGCTTCATCCAATACTCCACCTGAGCTTTTACTAGCATTTATTCTACCTTCCCATTTAGCTCCTGATCTTGACACCTCCCCATCACTTACCCACGGTTCCCTGGGGTTTCCCTCCAACACCAGCCTCCTCCTCCTCATGGGGCCCTTTCCACATTCCACATGCGCTTCTATCATGCTGCTTTGTGGGTCTGGCCCTTCTCAGCCATGTTACCGAGGGACTGTGCCCTCTGGGCTTTCAACGATGATATTCTGGGGCTGTGAGCACGTGCTTGTCCCCTCCCCAGGCCCATCTTACAGGAAAACACAGCTCTCTAGTAATCCCTCCCCCTCGCTGCTTTTTACGGCAGGTCGATGGCTCTGGAGGTTGTTGCACAGTGTGGTGCCGATGCCTTCCAGGAAGTCCGAGTCCAGTCCCTTGTGGTCGAATTCCTCCTCAACAATGTTCAGGTGCTCTTCAGCGACACTTTCACCTCCGTCGGAAAGGACAGCGCAGGTAGCTCGCGCCAAAGGGGACTTTTTTCTGAGGCTGCTATGAAATCTGTTAAGAAATCCCTCTGCCTCATTGTCACAGAATTGCTTGCTTGCTCCAGAATTCTTGAAGGAAACCATGACAGTTCAGGTTGCTTGGATTTGTATGGTCAATGGAGCCCTGTTACCCTTCGCCACTGTTCTCCAATCTATTCCCAGGCAAGGAGCTGTCACTGGTTTTCCTTGATGAAGAGGCCCCGTCCGCAGCAACATTTAAAGCACTTTCATACCACTTTGAAGAGTGGCTGCCAGTCAGTGTAGACAAAACTGAGCTAGATGGACCAGTGATGTGACTCATTATAGGGCAAGGTCCTATGTTCTTTCTTATGGGGCCTCCCTAGTTTGTGGGGTATAATTCATCTGATTGTTGGCAGAAGTGAAATTAAGTAGAAATGAATGGATACAGAGGACATTCTGGAAAGTTCTGGGTTGAAAACTGCTGCTGCTTTCAGCACTGAGCTTAGAGTTATGGGATGATATGGGATGTTACTGGGATTCTTGAAAGCATTTCGTTCTTGTTCACCATGAGGTCTGGCATAACATTGTGGGAGGTCCAATTTGAGCATTTCATTATATTCAAGGGTGCAAAAATTCAGGATCTGAATATATATATGGGCTGGCAGCTGGCACCAGGGTTACTAAAGAGGGCCAGCTCCTTAGGAACTGGCTCCTAAAATTATCTCTCTGGCTCCTAGATTTTTCCAACAATAAAATGCTCCCCTACTCTGGGATAGGCGGCAGTGGCGGGGGAATCATTCATGTGCAGAACAGAGGCTGAAGGCAAACATTAACTGTTCTGGTTTTTTTTTTTTATTGCTGCCTTTTTAATTGTTGACTCTAGTTTCATTTGTTAGCTCCTTGGGGGCCTTCAGAGAGAAAGGCAGCCTATAAATTTTTAAGCAAACAAACAAATATTTAAAGAGCCCTGACAGGAGGTTTGTCACCTACCAAATGAGCCTGGTTTTGCAATTTGCATGGCAGGGGTAGGTGTCAGCAAGTCGAATGCTGATTCAGCTGCCTGTTTCGCTCCTCTAATGATTCAAGAAAGGTTTCTCTTCAGGCAGAATGTACACGTTTTATATGTAGTATGTATGCATCTCTTTTTAAAGTACCAAATGTTTTTAAAATAGTTGCAAAATGCAGCTGGCCCTTTCATTGTACAAGATGGACCTCTTGTCTTAGGTGGTAGACTGGGAAAAGTAGCAAACTGATGCTCATCTAAGAGCATTGTGTCATCTTTCTTGCTTGGCATTGTGTTAAAACACACCTGAATGCTCCAGACCAGCAAACTGCCAAAACTTCAGCTTTTATAGAGGTGGACACACTAGCTAATGATCAATTAAGCAAGGACATTTGATTAGCAGCCCCTGCCTGCTACTTCACCTCTTAATTCGTATGGAAGCAGTAAGGGTGTACTTAGTTTTTCACACATGATTTCTTCATCCTGGCTTTATTTCTGTTAAATAAATCATGACACGGAGTCATATGTCATGTGTTGTTGTTCATCTGAGGTTGCAATTACCTAATGTTAAGACCTGCTAATGGGACACGGGTGGCGCTGTGGGTTAAACCACAGAGCCTAGGGCTTGCCGATCAGAAGGTTGGCAGTTCGAATCCCCGTGATGGGGTGAGCTGCCGTTGCTCGGTCCCTGCTCCTGCTAACCTAGTAGTTCGAAAGCACATCAAAGTGCAAGTAGATAAATTCTGGCGGGAAGGTAAACGCCGTTTCCGTGCGCTGCTCTGGTTCGCCAGAAGTGGTTTAGTCGTGCTGGCCACATGACCTGGAAGCTGTACGCCGGCTCCCTCGGCCAGTAAAGTGAGATGAGCGCCGCAACCCCAGAGTCGGTCATGACTGGACCTAATGGTCAGGGGTCCCTTTACCTTTACCTTTAAGATCTGCTAAGGAACAAATGATTGCTATGATGTCCTGCTATGCAAAACTACATAACGCAAAGGGGGTGTACTTTCTTTTCCCTATGACTGCATGCACTCCTAATGTTGGGCAAGTGTGGGCCTGGCTGCCTGTCCGGACGGTGGGCCATGAGGCCATATCCCTCTTTGCACTCATGCAACCTGTCTCCTCCAACAGGGCGCTGCTTCCTTCCCCGACCCAAATCCCAGGTGGTCAGCTGCCCCTCCACCCGATTGCTGTCCCTGGAAGAAGCACAGGCACGGACCCAGGCCTTATGCAAGGCTACCAAGCCAGAGGCTAAGCAGGGATCCAACGATCTGCAGGGGCAAGGGAAACTTTCTTCTGTGTTGAGCTCACCTGACACCAGGTAACTGGGCTTCCATGTACAGGTGCAGTATACCTCTAAACATCAGGTGCTGGGAGTGAACAACAAGTGCGTTTGCATCACTCCGATGCCCTGCTTTCCAGTTGATGGTGGAGTAAATAGACCTCACCCTGATCCGGGGAAGCAGTTCTTACGCTACTGTGAAGACCATTGTCAGATTGCTGTGTGCGAGCTGATGTTTCAGAGGGAAGTGGGTTGTAGGTTGTTTTTTATTTTGTAACTGCAGTGACAGCAGGCAACTGGGACGGCTCTCTGCAATCTGGCACAGGCTCGGACTGCTTAGCTGCCGGAGCTGGTGGCCTCGGGCTGACATGTCTCTTCCACCTGCAGGCAAAAGGCAGAAAGTAATGGGAGGCTGCGGAAGACGTCAGGTCCTAGCTGGAAGGCCTTCTTCGCCATTGGCAAAACGCCAGTCACGTTTCGCAAGAAATCACACCGCCTTGGAGACCTTTTTGGGCTTGGAGAGTCTCTGCCAGGTGAGAGACCTGGTCAACACCCGATCGTGGGTTGCTTTCTTCGTCCATGGATTTTCAGGACAGTATGCAGATCAGGAGAGGCTCCTCTAATCTGGGAGGGGCTAGGTGGTGGTGAGGCCAGAGTTGTAGCAGCACTGGGTTTGCTCCACTAGCGTGTTCACACAGCCCAGACCTTGCCACTGCTTCACTCTTCCTGGTAAGTTGCAGTGGTTCCACTGCTGGGAGGCTGTTGCACCACCCTGCCAGGCAAGTGGCAAAAACATATTACAAAACAACAGGGAAGTGTGGATAAGCCCCCGGTCAGCACTCTTAAGGGCTAGAAACTTGCTTTGTTTTTAAAAAGAAGCTGAGATACACAGATGCTCAGTTCTGCACCAGATAATAAATTCCACAGGTGTGGTGTGCTTGCCCGGTGTACAATATATACTTCCTGGGAACCTGAAACGAAGTCCTCCAACTAGCATTCCTCTATGGCTTTATATTTATCCCAGAGTGGATAAAGTTTGTTTCATGGGTGAGGATTGGAAGAGAGATTGAGACCTTGAGATAAGGCCCTTTTCAGTTAATCATCTACTTCCTTGTCCTGTCTTGTTTCAGGGGGCCAGCCTGAGACTGTCACCTTGCGATCAGCCAAGAGTGAGGAGTCCCTGACATCGCAGGCCAGTATTGCAGGTAAGAGGAAACCTCATAGGCTGGGACATATGGGGAGGTGGGCTGCCACCAGGGGCTGCCACCAGGGCTCCTTAGGGAGGGAGCGCAGGATATAAACTCAGTAAATAAGACAGAATAATAGCTGCATAGACTGCCAACCTTCCAGGTGACTTTTGCCTTTGAAACAGGTGTGGAGAAACTGTGGCCCTCCAGATGTTGTTGGTACCTAACTCCCAGCAGCCCCAGCTGTCACTGGTCAAAGATGATGGGAGTTGTAGTTCATTAACATCTAGAGTTCCCCATCCCTGCTACAAAAACAGGTTGCACAAACCTACCTTTAGACTTGCAGCTGGGAGCTGCATCCATTCCCTCTGCTGGACAAACAAGCAATCTGAGCACAGGTCTACATGGTAGGTTTCTGTGGCTTCTGTTCATGGCTTTAAACCTGATAGGTAGGGAGCCAGCAGCTGGTGGTGCTTTGCCCGTGAGGGTCCTGCCACCATAATCACTGGCCAAAAAGATCGTAGCAACATAAGGAAACTGCCTTGTGCCAGCCATTTGCCAGACTGCTTGGCCATCAAGTCCAATATTGTCTATTCCAGGACTGGAGGACCTGTTGTTGGACTCCACATCCCATCAGCCCCAGCTAGCATAGCCAATAGTCAGGGATTATGTAGTCCAGCCACACCTGGAGGTGAACAGGTTCCCCTCCCTGGCCTACTCAAGTGGCGCCTGCTACCTAGCCTTGCCAGGTATTGAAACCGGCACTTTCTGAATGCAAAGCATATGCTCTCCCATTGAGCTGTGGCCCTTGCAAAGGGGCAGCCTTGTATGCTGAAGCTCTGCAGGATGTAGAAAGCAGGGCTGGGCGATATCTGGTTTCCACCAGCTCAACGTTGCGATATACCAATATATCACAAGGTCTGAAATAAGGATGGAGCTTTGTAGAGGCACTGGCTGGCTTCAAGGTTTTCCCTGCATTGTGATTTTTGCTGGCACCTGCTGTTGTGATTTGCTGCCCCCCTGCTGAGCTGGCAGAGTTAACAGGGGCTGCAGCGAAACATTGGCTAGCTTCACAATTTCCCCCGCATTGTGATTTTTTGCATTGCACACATACACACGCATATCGTGATTCACGATACATTGCCAGGTCAGAAATTATGAAAGCGATAGCACAATATTGACCCAGTTTGGGACGATATATCTCCTACCCTAGTGGAGAGTTTCAGGCTTGCACCCATTGCCTTTCAGGGGGGAATCTCTAACAGCACACCTGTATGCAAGCAGCCAGTCCCCCAGAGCCAGAAGTACAGACCACATAACATGGGTCTTGAAAGACCTACTTTGGCTCCCAGTACGTTTCCGAGCACAATTCAAAATGTTGGTGTTGACCTTTAAAGCCCTAAATGGCCTTGGCCCAGTATACCTGAAGGAGCGTCTCCACCCCCATCGTTCTGCCAGGACGCTGAGGTCCAGCGCCGAGGGCCTTCTGGCGGTTCCCTCCCTGCAAGAAGCCAAATTCCAGGGAACCAGGCAGAGGGCCTTCTCGGTAGTGGTGCCCGCCCTGTGGAACGCCCTCCCATCAGATGTCAAAGAGATAAACAACTACCTAACATTTAGAAGACATCTGAAGGCAGCTCTGTTCAGTCAAGTTTTTAATGTGTGACATTTTCATGTATTTTTAATCTTTGCTGGAAGCCGCCCAGAGTGGCTGGGGAAACCCAGCCAGATGGGCGGGGTACAAATAACATTATTATTATTATTATTATTATTATTATTATTATTATTATTATTGCCCTGTGTGGCGCTGAGCCTTGCCCCTTTCCTCTCGGATGTGCATCTGGTGGGTGACAGTGGGCCAGGCAGTTGCATGCCCTTTACCTGTGTGGGTTTTCTCCTTTCTCGGTCCGTGTCCTAGGCCTCCCCAAGCTGCCCTGCCTGCCACGTCCACACTCCAGCAGTGATGCCTTCCCCACCCTCAAACCGTGCCGCTCATGCTCCTCTCTGGGCTCCTCCGTGTCCGGCCGTGGCGAGGGTCTGGCGGCTGGGGCGGCAGATCTGGCCGCCCGGCGCCGCTCCTCCTGGCTGGAAGGCGACTCGGAACTGGACTCGGAGCTGGAGCTCAGCCCCCCTGGCCTCCGCGGCCTGGACTTCGACCCGCTGACCTTCCAGTGCAGCCCCCCAGCTCGGCAGCCCTCGCTCTCGGACGACTCCGGGCCTCCGAGCCCTGGACGGGCGCTCTCTCCCTGCTCGCCCCCCACGATCGGCAAGGATACATCGGAGCCGCTGCCCGTCTCCCTCCCTGAAGAGATGCTGGAGATGTTCACCGGGGGCGAGGCCAGGGGCCCCGGCGGGCATGCCTCTCCGCCGCACATGATCTCAATGCTGCTGTGTGCTGCTGGTGGGCAGCTGAGCGACAGCTGCGAGCGTGAAGTCCGCTGCAAGATCACGCAAGCCAAAGGCTGCACGTCGCCACTCAGTAAGTGTTGGTGCCTTGTGGGAGTCGGTTGGTAATTCTCCTCAGCCAGGGTGATGTATCAACAGAGTACATGGAACCCCTGGAGAGTCTTCAGAGATTTCTTGCTCCCAGCAGAACATCATCTTCCACACCATTCAAAGTAACAAAGTGTGTATTGTCTCCAGACACGAGAGAAAGCTAAACTATAGATAAACTGCTATGTACAGTTGTTATTCTGGTCTTGTGCTATATACCTGAAGGAGCGTCTCTACCCCCATCATTCAGTCTGGACACTGAGATCTAGCTTTGAGGGCCTTCTGATGGTTCCCACACTGCAGGAAGTGAAGTTACAGGGAACCAGGCAGAGGGCCTTCTTGGTAGTGGCACATGCCCTGTGGAATGCCCTCCCGTCAGATGTCAAGGAGATAAATAACTACACAATATTTAGAAGACATCTGAAGGCAGCCCTGTATGAGGAAGTTTTTAATGTTTTATGTTTTATTATGCTTTTGTTTTTGTTGGAAGAGTGGCTGGTGCAACCCAGTACAATTAATATTCTTATTCTTATTCTTATTATCTAACACTACTGCATGAAACCCACAGCCTCTTCCGCTGACTTTCCACAGATTCAGAGTTAGACCCTGACATGCAAACACTACATCATCAAGGCAAAACACACACACAGAGGACATAATGAAAGCAATGCCCTAGAGACAACTATACAAATCTCTACACATAGGCATATTTCCTGAACCAATGGGAAGGTGAATGACTCAGCAAATCATACACCCAGCATCGCTGGTGTTGCTATGGTAACCCAGTGCACCTGGTACCCTTATCTCAGAACCTCCAGGTGTGGGGGATGTACTTCCCAAGGCATGAGCCCAAGCATTGTGTAATTTAACCCATTGTTCAAATTCTGCCAACAGTAAGGACCATTTACTTACTGCTGTTATTACTTTGAAGTAGTAGCGGGGCAGCCTTTGCCCACCTGGTGCCCTCCAGACTTTTAGGACTACAACTCCTACCGGTCCAGGCAGCACAGCTGACGGACAGGGATGATGGGAGTTGTGATCTAGCAACCTCTGGAGAGCCACAGGTACCACATCCTGCATTCATCAGGAACCTCCCTGTGCTGCATCCTGGAAGAGGAGCAACAAGCAGTTATAAGTCTTTCTGTTGTGCTTCTAGTCCTGGAAAGCTGCTTCACCACCCCAATGGGAGGGCCGGCTCTAATCTCTCTCCCTTTCCTTTTTTTCCTATTCAGGTCCGAAGGCTGAAGCAGCTCCCAACTCCCCCGGCGTGCTGTCCGTGCTGCGGCACATCCCGCCTCCGCCTCCCCCCAAGAACCCAGCTCGGCTGATGGCGCTGGCGCTAGCCGAGAGTGCCCACCAGGCAGCGCTGCAGCAGAAGCGCCAGAAGCAGGCCGGTCGCGGGCAGCGAGAACCCCGGACGCATTTTCGCCGCTCCCTGTCGCTGGAGTGCAAGGCAGGAGAGATGACGAGCGGAGCGCGGGCGCTCTACTCCATGGTGCGCCCCAGTCCCAAGGCCCCTGGTCCCTCAGCCCTGCAAGGCCAGGCCAGGGGCAGGAGCATTGGCAGCCAGTTCCGCAGCCGCCAGGGGGAAAACCAGGTGAGGGCCTTCTGGGTTCCGGAAGCGCTGGGCTGTCGTGAGAACTTACGAGGGCTCCTGGAACACTTCTTGGACATTTAAGAGGGGTGTATTATTTAATAGGGACGCAGGTGGCGCTGTGGGCGCTGTGAGCCTAGGATTTGCCGATCAGAAGGTCGGCAGTTCAAATCCCTGTGATGGGGGTGAGCTCCTGTTGCTCGGTCCCTGCTCCTGCCAACCTAGCAGCTCGAAAGCACGTCAAAGTGCAAGTAGATAAATAGGCACCACTCCGGTGGGAAGGTAAACGGCGTTTCCGTGCGCTGCTCTGGTTTGCCAGAAGTGGCTGAGTCATGCTGGCCACATGACCCGGAAGCTGTACGCCGGCTCCCTCGGCCAATAAAGCGAGATGAGTGCCGCAATCTCAGAATCAGTCACGACTAGACCTAATGGTCAGGGATCCCTTTACCTATTATTTAATAGACTTGATATTTTCACCCCAGTCCTTAATCATGACCCCACCTCCCTTGCTTTTATCTCTCTCCAGGTGCCTCTCAGCCAGGCGTCCCCCCCGAGCAGCTCGGATTCCTTTTCTCCCTACCGGAGGGTCCTTGCTGACCTCGCCCAGAGAGACCACCCGTCGCAGTCCTTCTCAGATTCCTACCACCTGTCCTCCCCGTCTCCTGCCTCACCAGGTGCCTACAGCTTCCGCCACCAGCCGCCTCCCCTGTCTGTGCCCTGCCCTGCCCCCCGTCAACCTCTAGACGCCTACCCCTTGCCCAGCCAGCCTCTTGCCCCGCCAAAGCCCCCGCCTCCTCCGCACTTCCCCTTAGCCGCCGGCCACTTGCCCCTCAAGAGCAGGCCTCCTGTTTTCCAGGCCTACCTCCCGGACCACCAGCTCCGGCACCACGGCCGTTTTCCGGCCTCCTCCCGAGTGGGGGTCAACGGGACCCCCCCTCCTCCCCAGCTGGAGCACGAGAATCTCTACTATGAGATTGTGGGGGAGCCTCCTGCGTACCCCGGCTTGGCACGACCCTGGCCTTCCTGCCCTCCCCCGGAGTATTTGGCCACCTTCAACGCTTCTTACGGGGTTTTCGAGCGGCCGTGGCGCCAGCCCCTCCTCCCCCCAGCGCCCTCCTCCCTCCAGCCCATCTTAAAGAACCCCCGGGCGCACGCCCAGCCCACGCCTCCCGTGACGGCCCGCCAAGAGCCAATCTACGTCAACATACCCTTCCCTGAGCCCCCGTCCACCACCCCTCCGCCCTCCCCGCCACCTGAAGCGGCACACCCCCGGAGCCACTCCGACCCCGGAGCCCCTCAGCCTCTCTCACACCACAGCAGACCTCCCTTGCCTCAAAAGCAGAGGCTCGGCTGGGGGTATCCGGCCACGGGGCAGTACCGGCACCTCATGGATGCTTTGCCCTGCAGCCGTACGTTGTTGCAGCTCTACCGCCCGCCTCCGGCCTGCTGGGGCCGCTCCCCCTACGGCCCGGAGCCCATCATCACCTACGACGGACCCCCTGCCCGCCCGGGGAGCCAGGCCTCGGCACCCGCCTCGTCTCTACGGAAGCTGGATGAGTCTCCGCCGCAGTACGGCAACGTGGAGAGGAGGGAGGGCTCTCCGTCTGGGTGCTACCTGGGGCCCAGCTGGACCGTGTACACAGAGGGCCAGACGCACAGCTACTGCTGAGAAGGCCGCCAGGCTTGGATTCTCGGGGCTGGGCTCCGGGTCCTTGCCTCCTCCACTCCCCCACCGGTGTTTATGGAATTATATTGTGGTACTGTTTGCTGTGGGGAGGGTGCGGGGGGAGGGGATGTGGGTGTTGGAAGGAAGGATGTCTCGCTATCGGTCCCAGGAACGTCGTGCCCAGGCCCCTCGCTGGCTGCTGCGCCTGCCTGTTTTGAGGACTGGCCTGTGGTTTTGTTTTGAGAGCACACAGATCTCCAAAGGCAGCTGCGGAACCCTGCATGATGTCCCCCACACTTCGGCATGACATCATGGCAGAGCCTTTGATCGCATCGTTTTAAGCCTCTTTTTCGCCGTCATGGCTGTTTATGTTACGCTCCATGCTACATCTCTTGTCGTCGTCGTCCCCAAAATCTCCACTGCCAGCAGTGGATTCCTAGCACCTCCAGAGGAGGTCCTTCATCTCCACTGCAAAGGGGCACAGTGATGTGTCTGAACCCCACCCTTGGGTGACATCACCTGGTTTGCTTCGGTAACACTGCCCCTAAGACATCGCCGGCAGATGGTGTCTAGGGGAGCCGAATGATGAGGCTGGCGGTGCTCCTGGAGGTGCAGTTCCCTGAGCTGGCACAGTGGGGCGCTGTTCACTTAGCTATGCTATTGCGTGACATCGCTGGGTGATATCGCAGGCTCTTTGAAAGCTGGGGATGGACGGCACACTGATCACTCCCCTTAAAAAAAAAAATCGTCGAGTATTTCCATCCAGGATGAGTTCTAACTTTTTAATGGTTGTTTTAACCCCATTAAAACATTAACAGCACCCACCCACTCCCCTTTCTCCTGCTTTCCCAGTTCCTGGCGAGACAGCAAGGCACAAGACTCTTGGTTTCTTGCATATGTGCCAGGGGGTACAAGGTAGCTTTCGTTAGAGTAATGTGACTGGGCAACCTCTTGCTTCCTGTTCCCAGACCATGTGTTTGTGGCTTTCAAGCCAGGCAGACTTTGGTGTCTCCAGAAACTTCAGGGACGGCAGGCAGGCAAGGGGAAGGTCAGCCACGCATTTGTGAGTTTACTTAGGATTGGAGGGTCTTTGTATATCGGTTCGCGTGTGTGGGTTTGTTTCTTTTAGTGGAAGGTAAGATGCATGTGTGCTTGGCATGGGATGCTTATGTAAATTTGTGTGTGTGTGCGTGTGTGTTTGGGAACTGGGTTTGTGTGTGCCTGGGAGGACATAGAGTTGGGTATCCATGTCTGTATGGTGTGTGTTGTGTTGTCTGGAATTGGTGGGTGTGCGTGTGTATGCGTCTGTGATGTTTGTATATATTTCACGGGACAGTATTTTAGGTATGTGGGGTGGGAGGAAGGAGGGAGGGGAATCTATGCCTTATTCCCCTTTTGACCAATCACACCTTGACGCAAGGGCACAGGTGACATGCCCCATCATGCGATTCCCACTCCACAAAAGCACTTTTGTACGGCCTGTAGGCTTCTTTGGAATCCTCATGATGTCAGATTCCTTTTGTTTAATTTTAAGGAAAAAAACAATTACTGATGGCGATTCCTGCCCCCACATCACTGGGGGGGGGGAATGAGAACACTGCCTGAGCACGATGCAGACAAATTGCACACGCATTTGGGTCCTATTGATTTCAATCAGAGTAAAGCTGAGCATGCCGTTAACACTCCCCCACTGAACTCCGTGTGACCTCAAAGTCATGCCCTGCTTTTAACTGCCTGATCCTACTGCATGTTTACTTGGAAGTCAAGTTGTACTTGGCTCAATGGGACGTGCACATAGGATTGCAGCCTTAACCTCGTCTTTTCAAAGCCACTTTTCGAAGGTTCTGGATTCCCTTGTGAGGTTTGGGATCAGCCATATCTGGATCTTGGCCACCCCAGCTGGCTGGCATTCTCTTGTGGTGAGATCCAGGTCTTCCCTCTACATTACCAGGCACCGGCCATCTTAAAGCAGATGATACTCGTGTATGTATAAAATGATATGCAAATGACTTGGAAATAATTCTCCACCTCCAATATGGTTTTCAGTGTGAAACGTGTGCCCTAACTTAAGAGTTTCGGATCCAGGACTGATGGACAGTTGAACCTTTTGTTTTAACTGCAGAAACTGCACTAATCTTGCTCTTTCTTTCTTTCTTTCTTTCTTTCTTTCTTTCTTTCTTTCGGTACTACTGCTGTGGCAATGACTTCCAGATTGCCCCAGGTCCTTTACCCTCTTCTATTTCCTAGCTTTACATAGGAGCAGTTCGTTGCAGGCTGCTTCTTGTGTTGCATTGCAAACACGTGTGAGCACATTCCGAAAAAAGTGGTGTCTAAAAACCCACGTAAAGCATGGTGCTGGAACTGAAACCAGTGGCCCTGGTCTGTGTTGGGGTGAAAAGTCTTTGGGAGTTTTCGCTGCATATTTATTTGCTACATGGGCAGAGCAGTCCTGTGGCCCCTTAGGAAGGGCATCTCAGAGGCCATGGGAATCATCTGGTTTCCATTTCCAAGGATGGAGAGATTGAGAGAGAGTTCTGAACTGGGGAGGGTGTGAACCAAAGGAAGTCACCAGAATACCCCACAAAGAAGAGAATAAATTACACCAGCTCCGTAGGGATGGGGGAGAAATTTGATTCAGTTTGTGTTTAGAGCCAAATCTATCAGATATGCTCTTTCCAAAACAATAAGAAAACTGAAACATAAAAATGAATACATTTGTGAAAGAGACATACAAAAATGCATTGAATTAGGAGAAATTGTTTGCAGAATTGTGTGTATTAGGGCTTGTCCACACATGCACTTTTCCCGTGCCTAGAAAGCCCAAGCCCAAGAGGTTTTCCACTTGCCCTGCCATTTCTCCTGGGGAAAGCCCGCTCTTAAGCATTGATCTGAGCAAACATCAATCCACGGAAATCCCAATTGATGTTTGCTCTGATTCGACCCTAAAGAGTGGGTTTTCCTGGAGGAAAGTGGTGGGACAAGTGGAAACCGCATACAATGATTATTCTTAGAAGAAATCAGCACTAACATGCTGGTGAATTTTCACACGGATTACTTTTTAACTTGAAAATTGCTGAACAAATGTGGAGAACCGAATTTAAGAAAGGAGAAATGGAGAGAACCAAAATGGACAGATCTTTCAATCTCTTGCCAGTTCAGGAGCTGGTGTGTTTTATTGCTTTTTTATTTAATCTCCCTGGAGTAATGGGATGGAATTAGTTAAAAACAAACAAACCAAAAAGCAGAAAAGGACGAAAGAGCACAGCAGAACCTCTCCAATCTCATTTCTGTTGGATGTTGGATCAGGCAGAAGAACTGCCTTTAGTCCTGTCCCCCACAACGCAGAGCCTTAGGATTGCAGCTCGAATGTCTAAAATTTGGGGGATGCTCATATTCACAAGTAAATGCTAATAACCCAGGATGACTTTTGAGAATGCCCGAATACACATTTCAGACACAGACAACTGCTGATAGCTCTATTTAGATGCATTCTAGCCATGCGCAGCTTTTGCCTGGGTCTGCCAATGTGCCTATGTAAATGTGACAAAATTTTGGGCATTCACAGCAGGATCATCATAAAAATATATACCTTCCATGGGAGATCAAGGTGCATATTGCTGCTCTGAACTTCTGGGCAATTAGATTGTAGATGTAGGTGCAGTTTCGGGGCAACCACTGTGCCTTTCAAATAGAATGTTCTGTGCAACCCTGAAAATGATTCCTGACCTGGGAGACCGACTATTCAATTGTACATTTGGCAGGAAAATGGGTGGGACCTGCTTTGGCCTGGGCCCGACCTGCAGCAGAGCAAAGTGGCATTTATTTATCAAATAGGCTATCCGGATGGTTCGCAACCCATTTCTGAGATGGTAGAGCGGACTGTACCACCACAGATTGCAGGTGGGATGTGTCTGGGGTGTCCCATTTTTGTAACAGTCCCCTATGTGAAAAATCAGAGTGGCCAAATGCAAAAGAGGAAGAGGGCTCCTGCGCCTTTTAAGAGTTGTGTAGCCGATTTCAGCATGTGTCGCTTGCCACACGCACAACTCTCTTGCATTACATCTGGGCACTCTAATGGAAAAAATTGTAAGTAGAAAGTAGCACAACAGAAAACAGGCTGTGCAAGAAATTGCCTCCCTGATGCGCCGGTTTTCTTCCTGCATTTCATGGGTAAGCATTTAACAATGGTATTCTCCACTTGTGGCTTGAAGTGGTGCAGTTATCTCACTCCCCTTGGCATTCTACCACCTCGTTTTGCTGCCTGCATGCAAACAAACAAAACACCAAGGGATTGCTTCCTATTGTTTCCTCTGTGTGATGTCTCCCAGGGTCTGGCATCAAAGGGTTCTGGGGAGGGGAAGGGGCAGTCCCACAATCTCTGATGCTGTGAAGCTGTCACTGCCACGTGTGTCTGTGCCTGTGTTTCTAAAGGCCAGCATTTACTCACTACCCTGATGTGCTGCATCCTTCTTTTCGGATATGAATCGACCTCCCTTTCTTCCTGGACTCTTGTACTAAATGGCTTAAAACAAAACCAATTAACAAATAAAGGCAAACTGGCAGCTTGGGCATGTGGTCTCTCTGCTTGCAAGGAGACGGATGGGACAAAACAGGGCTTGTGTCGCTTGGGGTCGTGTTCATCTTCATCATCATCATCATCATCATCATCATCATCTTACTACTGAAATTTATATCCTGCACTTCTCTTTAAGGAGCCCAGGGCGGAAAAACACATCAACAATACAATACAATACAATTTAAACTTCTAAAAACAACCTTCTAAAAACCAGTTGAAAGCCTCCAAAAACAATCATATACTCTTGCAGCTTATAATTTCAGGGTTGCCAGATCTTTCAGCCACCAAATGCATGGGTAAACAGGAATGTTTTTAGATTCTTCCTAAAGGTTAAGAATGTGGGAGACAGATGAACTTCTCTAGTGAGGCTATTCCACAAACACGGAACCACCACCAAAAAGGCCCTGTCATGGGTTACCACCAACCAGGTCTCCAGGCCTCAAGCCTGCCTAGGGGTTGCCTCTGGGCCTACGCCAGCCAAAGTTATCTATTCAGAGGACATACCAACCCAGCAGCTAGACACGAACATTCCTTTCTCTTTAGAAATAGCCAAGCAGGCACATGAAACTCCTGTCTCCACCCAAATGCAACCAGGTCCGATACGATCAGGTGACTAAACCATATGACACCATCCACACATTTGCACCAATAGACCAGGGATGTCAGTGGTACTTGGCCGCAGCTCAATTTTGCTGTTGGTTTCCTTTTATCAATTCCGGATGTTGAGGGTGAAATAGGAGGTTGGTCATAGTTGTTTCCTACACACCACCACCAAACAGTGAGGCTAAGTGGTGGGTTCCTCAGCTCAACATCTATTTCACTATATATGAAAAACAAAACAAATTCCTTCCAGTAGCACCTTAAAGACCAACTAAGTCAGTTCTTGGTATGAGCTTTCGTGTGCATGCACACTTCTTCAGATACGGTATCTGAAGAAGTGTGCATGCACACGAAAGCTCATACCAAGAACTGACTTAGTTGGTCTTTAAGGTGCTACTGGAAGGAATTTGTTTTGTTTTGACTATGGCAGACCAACACGGCTACCTATCTGTAACTTCACTATATATGGTGAGAGGTGTAGGCCCAACAATGACCAGAAGTCAAGGCCATTTCCAAGGGGAAGAAGAAGGAAGCCATACCATCTCCATTCCTCTTCTTGTGGATGACTTCCAGGATTTGCTGTCTATGTGCCCTTAGTAGTTGGTGGTTTTTGTTTTGTAAAGTTCAACACATGCTCCTTCATTCACTGTCTTATGAACACCTGTTATTTTTAGAGCGCACCCAGATGTTTCCTCTCTGGGCAGTTTCCGAGGTCAACGGGGGATGAATTTTCATGCTGTTTAAAGTTTTGTAAAGTCTGCTGGCTAGTTTCCAGAGAGAGCTTTTTATAGTATCTTTTAGCCTTTTCACCCATTGCAGTCATTTATTATTATTATTATTATTATTTTAATGAAGAATGTGTGTTTAGAACATAGGCTGCATGTACGCAACACATCTAAAGTGCGTGATTTGCCCCAGAGAACCCAGGGAACTGTAGATTGTTAATGGTGCTGGGAATTGTAGCTCCACGAGGGATAAACCACACTTCCCATGATTCTTTGGGGGAAGTCATGGGCTTCTTGTTGTTTAGTCGTTTAGTCGTGTCCAACTCTTCGTGACCCCATGGACCAGAGCACGCCAGGCACTCCTGTCTTCCACTGCCTCCCGCAGTTTGGTCAGACTCATGTTTGTAGCTTCGAGAACATGGGCTTACATGCCTTAAATGCCCTTCCCTACTTTAACCATCTATTTGGCACAAAATGAGCTCTGATGACACAGTGTTGTACTTCTTTACTTACCCACCCAGCCTTGCTGCAGACTACCAAAGAGTGACATTAGAAAAACAATTTCTAAAACTGGAGGACTGATTCACACACGATCTAGACAGCCCTTGTTGTAGGAAGTGACCTGGAAGTTCTAGCACCAGTCTTTACCACCTGTGATAGCAGGTTCACACATGCCCATTAACGCTAGCTGCCGCAGTCACCAAATGCAGAGTACACCAAGTGAAACCCAGTTTAAAGAAGCCCAGGGTGACGTTCTCCGATCGCCCTCCCTCCATTTTACCCTATCAGCCACATTGTGGTTTAGGATAAAAGATGGTGATTTGCCCAGGGTCACTCTGTGAACTTTGTAGCTGGCTCTTAGGGGCTGAGCCTGCAGGTTTAGTGGTGCTTGGGATGAAAGTGGGCCCCCAGCCAGCACAGTTCCTTGGCAAAGACATGTCACAGCATCTATCCTGGGAAAGTAAGAGAGGAGAAGGAATTTGGAAAGAGGTAATCGAGTGAGTCATGCCTCTTCCCTCAAGAGGGATGTAGTTTTCTGCTCAGGGCAGGGAAGGGAGAAGCAAAAGAGAAGGGAAGTAATATGACCATAAGACCAGTTGTATAATAAAGTTGGACATTCATTTTGCTAACTTCAGTTTCAAACTGGAAGTAGGTGGGAGCTGGCTGGCTCCAGTTTGGTACATCATCCCCATACACTTAGGTTTACTTTTTTTAAAAATATATTTTTAATTGAATGCCAGGTTCTGGTTTAGCTGAAGGTGGACAAATAGGGCTGTTAAATCTGTGCTGTGATGACTAGGGATGTGAAAAAGGCATCGTTTTCTGTGCCATCCTATGTCACATGCACCTGTGCTTTCATTCTGCTGCAGTTCTGCTTCTGACAAAAGCTATTGTTATTCATCTTGCTGTCTACTGTGGCAGAATTCTACCGTTCAGTACAAATGAAACACAATGCAGATGTGTGTGTGTGCGCACACAAGCAATTGAGTCTCATTTGCAGATTGAAAGCAACAGTGGTGAGTACCAATCCTATTCCTTGGATTGCTTTCCAATCTGGACGTGGCACAAATAAGCAAACCTTGGCAATTTTTGCTACCATTTCCACTGGAATTCTCTGACATGCCTAGGGGTGATCTGCCTATACAATTAGGTGGTGATGGTGGTGGGAGATTTATTGCTGTCGCTATTGTTAGAGCAACTGGAAATGGAAAGCCCTTGCTGATCTACTGCAGATCACAGTGAGATTTGTTAGTGGATCCCCGCCTGCCTTTTGCTGCCCCTTTCCTCAGTAGCCTTCCAGTAAGGGAACAAGCCAGATTAAATGCCATAGTTCTCAAAAAGAAAATATACACACACGGACAGAGTACCTTTTCTGGATTTCAAATATTTATTGTACATTTTTTTTAATAAAAAAAAGTTTCACAAAAGAAGGTTAGGAAGATTCCTCCAAAGGACACTTGAGTGACAGGATGGCAGAGTTAAAGGTGTCCGGCAGTGACACCAGCCAGCCACAGTCAAGTTTGTGGGGAGCAAGTCAGCCTTACAGAACATGCTATGGTGCAGTGTGACTATAGAAGGAAACCCCACGGAGGTTCCTCACAAGGATGAATCAGGATGCCGTGCCCTGCCTGGAGGTGTAGGAAGATGGCTCCACCCTTCCCCATCATAGGGCAAATTCAGCTCGAGCAGCTGGGTTTTCCCTCACATTGTAGTGTAATGGTATATAGCCAGGAGAACAACAGGGCACTGTGGAAGAGAGGACAACGTATGACAAAACTGACTGCAACTCCCCCTCCCTTAACCATGTCATTACAATTTCTTTTGCACCACGCTTACTCGGCACACCTTTGGCCCTCCAGAAGTTGCAGAACTACAACTCTTCCCTGACCATTGGCCGTGCCGACTGGGGATGACCGGGTTGTTCAGCAACATCTGGAGGGCCAAAGGTTGGCCACCCATGTTTGAAGTCTTCTTCTGAGGAGTTCAAGGTGGCTTACACGGGGCTGTGTACACAACATACTTAAATATGGGATCCTGTAACCCATCACATCATTTCTCTTACACATAAACTGTCAAACATGCATGCAATATTTTAATCCTAACTGCGAACCAGAGACAAGAAGGAAGTCATTACACAAGGAGGTGCTTCTCTTTTTCAAATAACAGGAGAAATAACAGGAATTGAAACATAATGAAAATAAATCCAATTGAGTTTAGGAGTTACTAAGCGTTCCGCATTACAGCATAATGTGAAGGAGATCTTTGTGCAAGCAAACTCAGGTTGAGTGGTGAATAAATTGTGTAGAGAAGCCCACTGACTCTCTTCATGAACATAAACGCTTTGATGGATCAGGCCAAAGGCCCTTCTAGTCTAGCATTGTGTTCTCAGTGGCCATTCAAAATGCCACTGCGAAGATTGCAAACCAGATATGAGTACATCAGCACTCTCCCTGCTTGCAACCCCCAATAAATGGCAATCAGAGGCATATCATGAGTAGCTGTGAACACTGGCAGTCCCATCCTCCATGGTCTAGTCATCTTTTTGAAACCACCCAAGCTGGCAGCCATCCCACATCTGGTGGCAGCAAATTCCTTCCACCTCCTCCCCAAACAAGCCCTTCAAGTTAGGACTCACCGTGAGCATGAGGATAGCAAAGCCGAACCAAGAGACTCCCCAGGCGTAGCTCTGTACTGCGTGCTTGATGTGCTCAAAGCAGCCCTAAGGGAGGAAGGGAGGAGAGCCAGTGAGATCTTCCCTGATGAGGAGATGCTGAGAGTGCCACAATTGCCCCCGGGGGGCCAAAAAGGAGGCCTGTCTTGACTTCGCTCCAGGGCAGACAGTTCTGTACTTCTCATGAAGATGCCCAGGAATGGGAGGCAACTTAGGGAAGGGTGTTGAGGACCACAGTACCTTGGTATGGATGTAGTCGACGTGACCCAGTCTGCAGCCCTCTTCGTTGAGCATGACAAAGTTGCGATCACGCTTGCAGCAGTAGAAGGGCCAAGGGGCCACCACCTCAGGGTACCTGCTTCTGAAGACCGAGGTGTAGTTCACCCAATCCATGGGATTATTGGCACCACAGCACTTTTGCTGGAGGTAGAAAAAGCATCCCAGTTAGTGTTAACACCTTGTACTGCAGTAGCTATTTGGGCAGAGGATCCCTTGCCTGTTTGCTATGCCTTCCCTGGCTATTATTATTGAATCTGTTAGTCACTTAATTATTATTATTGAATCTGTTAGTCACTTTATCTTGCCCAGGGCAACTCAAAGCGACTTCCAACCAAACAGACAACCCCCGCCCCACACATAGATACATTTCTTCTTGGTTTTAACGAAATACATTAAAAATATCCCTTCTACTTATGAAAGGCCACAGACAGTTAAAGGCCAAAGGCCTAGTTAAAGAGGAAAGTTTTTGCCTGGTGCCTTAAGATATATAATGATGGTGTCAGGCGAGCCTTCCTGGAGAGAGCATTCCACAACCGGGGATCCACTGCTCATTCTCATGTTGCCACCCTCTGGACTTCTCTGCGAAGGGGCACACGAAGAAGGGGCTCACATGATGATTGCAGGGTCTGGGTTGGTTCATATGGGGAGAGGCTTCCTAGAAATATCTGGGAAGGGCTGCAGCTCAGAAGAAGACCAAATGTCAGTCTTCTCCAATCTGGTGTCCTCCAGGTTGTTGGACTACAACTCCCATCAGCCCCTGGCTGCATGGCCCAGTGGTCAAGGATGATGGGAGTTGTAGTCCAAAATGTATGGAGGGCAGTCGATTGCAGAAGAGCTGGCACACATTGTGTATGCAGATGGCCCAGATGCAAACCCGGAAGTTTTCAGTGGAAATGATCAGGGGATGGGAAGGGAAATACTTCTGTCCAAGGCCTAGGAGAGCCAAGAGTCTGACCCAAAGGCATAAAGCAGCTTCTCAAGTTCGTATTCAAGAGGGCCTTGTACAAACATGAAATCAGTTTCCTAGCAGATCTAGACTTATGTGGACCTACACCAGAGTGGGCAACCTACAGCCCTGCAGATGTTGATGTCCAACTCACATCAGCCTCAACCAGTATGAGGGAAGTGGTAGCCTAGGAGGGCGACAGGCTCCTTGAGGGACAGCATGAGACTCTTGGGTCATGGGTTCTAGCCCCACACTGGGTGAAATATTCCTGCATTGCAGGGGTTTGGACTCAGTGACCCTCATGGTCCCTTCCAATGCTACAAGTCTGTGATTCCCCAGCCTCAGCATGCCAAGGCAACATCCCTTGTGCTGCTTGATGCAGCATTAGAAAATTATTGTCATTACTAATATTATTATTAATACTAATCTATTAGCCTCCAGGAGTGGGTTCTTCTGCAGGAAGAGCAATGCAAGTTTCTACTTTGCCCTTCAGCCAGCTACTGTCTGGAAAGCAGAGATTTCCCCACTCAGCAAGAAAACCCACGGCCAGAAGCAGTAACGCTTCTGAATACCAGTTGCTGGAAATGGCAGCTTGTGCTCAGGTACTGTTTGTGAGTTTCCACCTGGTTGGCTGCTATGAGAACAGGCTGTTGGACTAGATTGGCCATTGGCTTGATCCTGCAGGTTCCTCTTACGTTCTCAGTCTCAAGCTGGCCAGCTCTTGGCAGTTCTGCTCCCCCCAGAGGTGGTAGTTTGGGAAGGGGTATGTTACCTCCATCATGAAACGATCCCACATGCGGGTGAGTTCCCGGCCTTGGTCAGTGTCCGCCGAGTAGAAGGCCAACATCTGTCTTGTTATTAGCTTGGAATTCGAAACCACCTTGGGTGGGGAAGGGAGAGAGAATGCTGGTCAACCACATTCCCCAGCGCCCATGTCCTTTCTTTACAAGACCCATATGTTCTGAACATTCTGCTTGTAAAGAACGTGGATTGTGTAAATGCATGGCACAATGGCTTCTGGCAGAGAAGAAAAATGACAGGCCTTCGTTCCATAAAATGATCATGGGGTTAGGAAAAAACTATCGGGGGGGGGGGGGGAATCATGGGATTAGGCAAAAACAAATCATAGGCTTCCCCCCAAAGAATCCTGGGAACTGTAGTTTGTTCAGGATGCCAGGAATTTAAGCTCTGTGAGGAGTAAACTTAATTTTCCTAGGATTCTTTCGAGGAAGCCATGACTGTTAAAGTGCTATAAATGTGCTTTAATGGGTGGTATGGATGTGACCCTAGGTTTTGTTGGTTTTCTGCAATGAGAGAAACGGGATCACTTAAGGTGTTTAGTTTATTAGGCCAAATAGACTTAAAAAAATAATAATGAACAGCCCACTTACTTCTGATATTCTTCAAGAATATACCCTGGCTCCCATGGTTGTAGCCTAACTGGGATACATAAAAAGTAACTCCAACTAATTTAGCTTTACTTGTAAAACCTCTTTGTAAAGGCTTCAGCGCTTGCAACGCTAACGACCTGGACCATGGGAGTAGCCAGGATTTACATTGAAGGGAAGGGGCAGAACTGAGCTGTTAGTTAAGTATTTCTATTTATTAGCTTTATTTAGGGGGCAGCTGCCCGTCCCCCTGGCAAAGCAAGACTCATAAGAGACAGTGGGCTGGTTCAGAGGATGCTTCAAGAAGACCAGTCCAGTGCATGAGTCTCATCTGCGCCATCCATGTGGCAATGGTCCATCCGAACGGGGGCGTTGCACTTATGCACAAAGGGCATAGGCCATAAACTGGGCGGCTGGTTCTCAGATTAAAATTGCGACAAGTGCAATTCAGTTTGCAGAATGAAACCATCAATACTGACAGTATCTGTGGCTCCTCTGGGCTTTTCCAAGAAGGAGCACAAGGCCAGGAGGACAAACAGAGTCTTGGAGCTTGAAGGGAGGAAAACAAAACAAAAACAAAGGAAAAGTCCCTCAATGAAATCTCAAAGGTCACATGTGGTTGTGCCTTGGGTGCTTGCTACAAACACACACACAGAAGACACACTGTTGATTAGCACAGTACTCCTCACCTGGAGTACTGTGTCCAGTTCTGGGCACCACAGTTCAAGAAGGACACTGACAAACTGGAACGTGTCCAGAGGAGGGCAACCAAAATGGTCAAAGGCCTGGAAACGATGCCTTATGAGGAACGGCTAAGGGAGCTGGGCATGTTTAGCCTGGAGAAGAGGAGGTTAAGGGGTGATATGATAGCCATGTTCAAATATATAAAAGGATGTCACATAGAGGAGGGAGAAAGGTTGTTTTCTGCTGCTCCAGAGAAGCGGACACGGAGCAATGGTTCCAAACTACAAGAAAGAAGATTCCACCTAAACATTAGGAAGAACTTCCTGACAGTAAGAGCTGTTCGACAGTGGAATTTGCTGCCAAGGAGTGTGGTGGAGTCTCCTTCTTTGGAGGTCTTTAAGCAGAGGCTTGACAACCATATGTCAGGAGTGCTCTGATGGTGTTTCCTGCTTGGCAGGGGGTTGGACTCGATGGCCCTTGTGGTCTCTTCCAACTCTATGATTCTATGATTCTATGATTCTATGGTTATTACCCCCCCCCAATCATTAGATTGATCATCTGATGAGCAGGGACTGGGTGATTTTTCCTCCTGGTCATAGTGCTGGACAGAGCAGAGAGACTAACATTTCTCTGCTTAGCCCAGTGCTGTGATAAGAATTAAAATTGCTCTGCCTTTGCTGGTGTTCAGCCCAGTCACCTCCCTGTGGTGATGCAGCCACTACCTGAAAATTACGTTGGGGGTTAGTGGGCTGGAGATTTACCACCCTGGGCTAAAATATGACACAGGCCCACCCTTTCTCTCAAACTGGACAGAGCCAAGTTTCGGCCAGCGGCAGGCACAGTTGGGCGACTCTCCCTGGTCTGCTTGTACTTACATAGTCACGGTGCGTGTAGGACGTGATGCAAGAAGCACACTCAAATAAGTAGACAACCAGGATCAGCACCAGATACTGAAGACAAGGAGAAAGAACCAGGTAAGCGGGTAGGGAGACTGCTGACCACTAGGGCCTTAGCAAGCCAACCTTCCTTTCCCAAGGCAAAACATGAAGGCTGGAGACAAAGAGGCTTCTGGGGAGTCCAAACTGAAGTTTTGAGGGTTTGTTTCGAAAGCACTGTTTGAAGCCACTGATGCCAGCCCCACTTCTCTCTGAGTTTACATAGGGAAAGGTGGAACACACATCACAAACCACAGCTCTCTCTTTCCAGATGCCTTCAGTTTTCCATATTGTCACCCACAGCAATCTTGCACTCTTCCCACCAGAAGGGGAAGCGTGTCAAAGCTGACTCCATCGCTTGTCCCCCAAACACTGCTAAGGAATGGCAGGAGATTCCAGCTGGGATGGGGTGGGGAAGATGAGCATTCAGTAAAGTCCCTTCCCCCTCCCTGCTTTACTCACCAGCAACACCATCAGGCGGTTGCCATTCACAAGGCTGATAATGCCAAAGACGCACACGCAGAAGAAGCAAAAGCCAGTGAAGATGGAGATCCAGGCACCCGCATAGACATCGTCTTTTCCTGTAACTCCCATGATGGGGTAGACCTTGTAGGGATCAGCTGTTACCCAGACAGACTCCGCGTAAAGTGCCAGTCCTGCAAGCTGCGTAAATATGAGAAAGCTGTGATATAGCAAGCTGCCTTGTGGGAAGTTCAAAATAGGAGCTGTAGCCAGCAGGATATGGCTCAGAGTAGACCCAATGAAATAAGGGGCCTGCCTCATTAAATTCAATGGGTCTCCCCTGAGCAGGACTGGCATTGGATACAACCCTATTTCTCCATCGAGCCCAACCTTGAATCCTTGGACTTGTCCAACTCCTATCACCCCCCAGCCATCATGGTCAAAGGTCAAGGCTTAGGGCCAAAGTAGAGAGCATTTGGGCTGTGGGCTTTTGCTAACTGTGGGTGCCCAGATGTTGCAACATCTGGGGACCTGCAGATGGAATGGCCCACAGCCCAAATGCTCTCCACTTTGATTGGCAGTAGCTCTCCAGCAGGCATCTTGCCCATTATCTGTTCCTTCAACCTTTTAACTGGAGATGCAGACAGTTGAAATGGGGACTTTTGATCAGCAAAGGAGATGCTCTACCGCAGAGCTATGCCAGTTCTCCTTTGACACAAGTTCTGCTAGCAGGGCTGTAGTGCCCCAGGTTAAGACACTAGATTCTAAGCCAAAAAGCCCATAGGTTCTCCTTCTACCTACAAACATGGTAGCTTCAGCACTCTCACCATGATGATCACATTGCCCATCACCAACAGCCCCACGACAAAAGATGAGCTCTTCTCCTCCATGTTTCCCAGGAAAGGTTCCTTGCAACAGCTGCTCAGGTTCTGCAGAAGGTGGAAAAGCACAAAAGAAATAAGAAGGTGATCCTGAAAAGCCAATGGGAAAGACTTAGGATTATGGTTCGCTTCCACCACTCCTGTCTCAGTTTGCATAGAGGAGAAACGCTTAAGCCAGCTTCGTCAGTGCTCCTTCCAAAACATCCATACCCAACAGTGTGCAGAGATGGAGAAGATCGAATGGCAAGATTGATCTAAGGACCATCTTTACCAGGTTAGACCACACAGCATTTGGGATGAGAGTCTTTTCAACGTTGGCCATGATTATGGCATTTCTGACTTCTTGGGTTGACGTGAGCTTTTGGGTTGAAATGTTGAGTTTTATTACATGTTTTATTTTGTACTCCATTCCTAGAAATCGATTTTAATGTTTCACTGTTTTAACAGTTTGTATATGAAGAGAAGTAACTGTTTTCTATTTTAAGTGTGTCTGGAGGCAGGTAACTGAGCCAATAGGTATGGACTCAAATACGTAGGTTTTAGGGAACTCCACAACATTCCTGGGAGTCAGAAGAGCTCAGGGCAGGATGCAAAACTTCCTTTGCAATGAAGGCACACCACTATGTTTTTACTCCAGTGAATCAACTCAGTGGCCTTTTATCAAGGAACTCAAGACTCAGTTGACCTAAACAGAAACAGTTGCTACCTGTCTCAGGTGGGAGGGAGGGGAGAGTACCTTTGACAGCTTGAGGGCCATAATCCCTTCTGGAAATCTTCCAAGGGCCACATACATGCTAGTGGTGGGTGGGGCCAGAGGCAAAAGTAAGCAGACCAATACATGCAAACTTTACCTTTCTACAGTAGGCTAGTTTCTACACTCACTCACACATTCCTCTTTGTCTTCCACCCAGGTGAGAAAGAAGTATTCAAGAATTCATCCTAACCAGCAAAAACAGTTGAGGAGAAGTTGGAGCAAGGCCAGTGGGAGATGCCCCAAGGGTCAGATAGAAAGGTCTAGAGCAGGGTTTCCCAAACCTGGGTCTCCAACTGTTTGGGGACTACAATTCCCATCATCCCTGACCACTGGTCCTACTAGATAGGGATGGTGGGAGTTGTAGTACAGCTGGAGTTTGGGAAACCTTGCTCTGGAGGATCAGATTTGGTGTTCAGGAGTGAACTTACCACCCCTGAAGTGCTTCATGATAGGGAGCAAATCACAGTTCTCTTCAGCAGGGATGGGGAACCTCCAGCACAGGCTTTCATTTTGGGCAAGCTTCGAAGGACCCACCAGGAGCTTAAAGGGAGTTCCTGATGGTTCCTTTACTGGAGCAAAGCACACTCAATTGGCCATTAGTTGGTGGTGAAGGAATGCACATTGCTCCAGCAGGAGGAAGCAGCTTCCACTGAAACAGCTCTTAAAATGGAGGTGGTGATGGTGATTTTTTTTTAGCAGTAGTTTCAGTTGAAAATTATTTCTCCCTCCCAGCATTGATCCTCAAACCCCTGAAAATCAGAGCTTCAAAGAACAATATCAGGCTGTTTGAAAGACCTTTTGCAAACAGTCGTGTGCTGCCTCCTGGACTCGTGGTGTCTCCCAAGATATTTCAGAACCATTTAATCCTGCATTTTCTAGAAAGTGGGAAAATCAGGTTTCTAAAATAGTACCAGAGGCCTGTGTGCAATGCTCGAGAGTGACCAATTGTGAAAAACTAGGACAAATTTTAATTCAGTTGCCTGGAACTGCTTAGAATACCAAAACCTTTTTTATTTTTATTTTTATTTTATTTTAAAAGGGAACTCATGCAGGGATCAGCACTGGACCTTCTGCAAGGGTGCTGAAGCTGAGGTGGGTATGCAAGGATGCCAGGTGATGGCACCCTTCTCAGAACCAGAAAAAATCTGGTGGCCAAACAGAAATTCAGATTAATTTAAAATGTATCTGCATTGCAAACATGTGTATCTTAAGACCTAGCAGACCAGGGATTTGTATGATGGGACAGTCTTTAGGGAAAAAAAACAAACTTGCCCCAAATTTATGGATAAAGGCAGGGTATATATGGAGCCAAACAACCCAAGTCCTTAAGAGATTTGAAGGGAAGAGGAAGTTCCTGGCTGGGTCTGGTGTGTGTATGTTTTTTCCAGTCTGGGAGCGCCTGTCCCCAGGCACCAGTTCTTGCCTAGCTGGCTCCACAAAGGACAGGTCTAACTGGCGGAGCTAGCTATACCCTAGCTATACCCTCAGGACAGCATTGCAGGGATTCCTGGCGATCCACATTGCCTCCTCCAGAGTTGTTTTGAAGGGAGAGGAAGGTGAACAGGCCAGTGCTCTGCGACTCAAACCTGTTATGCAGAGCACACATTGCTACACCCTCCCTCTCCAAGAGGGAAACACCAGTTTTGGTATTGCATGGCACCAAGAAGATGGCCAGATGTTGCTAACTGTTGATGAACCACTACAAGACCCCTCTTGATCTCCTTGTGGACTTAGTTTGGAGAGCTATCCTTGGACAGAAGTTTGTCCTCTGATGGCTCTTCGGTTGGAAGGCTGTTCTCAGCACAGTAGGACACAAGGACACTTTACCTGGGTGCAATCTTGTAGGGTTCTTCCTACATCCTTCTGTTTAATGGAAGGGGATGAAAATCAGAGGCCAAATACCATCTAATCCAGGAGTGGAGAAACTTCTTCATCCCAAGGGCCACGTTCCCTTCTGGGCAACCTTCCAAGGGCCATATGCCAGCAGTGGGCAGAGCCAGAGACACGCGTGGGTGGAGCAACCAATGCAAATTTTGCTTTTGTACAACAGGCAACCTTCAGCTCTCTGTCCTCCATTCAGACGAGCAAGATCAGAGTTCGAGGGCAGCTTCCAGCCAAGTCAAAGCACTCAAGGTGGGAAGAAGAACCAGTTAGGTTCTCCACCAAACGAAGCCAAACGACTTCCAAGCATTACCAAGGACCCAAGACATTTTGGCACCTGAGGTAAACTACAAAATGATCTATGCTAAGAACAAGGGGTGGTGGAATCAAATCAACCTGACCCAATGGTTGAAAAGGAAATCAAAGGTCATTGGATGGAGGGGACAAGGCCTGCTCAGGAACATGCCAGAAAATAATAATAATAATAATAATAATAATAATAATAATAATAATAATAATGTTATTCTTATTCTTTATACCCGTCCATCTGGCTGGGTTTCTCCAGCCACTCTGGGCAGCTCCCAACAGAATATTAAAAACACAATAAAACATCAAACATTAAAAACATCCCTAAACAGGGCTGCCTTCAAATGTCTTCTAAAAGTCAGATAGTTGTTTATTTCCTTGACATCTGATGGGAGGGCGTTCCACAGGGCAGGCGCCACTACTGAGAAGGCCCTCTGCCTGGTTCCCTGTAACCTCACTTCTCACACTGAGGGAACTGCCAGAAGGCCCTCAGCGCTGGACCTCAGTGATCGGGCTGAATGATGGGGGTGGAGACGCTCCTTCAGGTATACTGGGCCAAGGCCGTTTAGGGCTTTAAAGGTCAGCACCAACCCTTTGAATTGTGCAGATGGGTGCAGACCCCAGGAGACTCCAGAGGGCAGTCCCTACCACCTTCTCCCTAGGGGTGGGAGGAGATCAGCAGTGCCCCCTAGTCACTGTCAAGGTGGCATGGGTGGGGGCTGCCAAGGAGGCGGCAGGTCCATCCTCCAAGGAGCATGCTGAAACCTTCGCTGTAGCAGCAGCAAGCGATGCATTCCTTGGAGACCAGATGTGCTGCCCCTGTGGACCATGCCGCCCGAGGTGGTCCGTTCACCTTGCCTTATGGCCCTACCAAGAACTAATAGCCCAAAATCAGTACTGGGTTGCAAATGGATTTAAGAATTCTGGAGGTACTTGCTTTCTGGCTAGAAGCATTTAGTCAAAGAGTTGCCTAATTAACTGGAATCAATTATTTGAAACCCAGACTGCCCTCCTTCTTGAGAGAGAGTTTGCCTTTATTATTGTTCTTTTTATTTATTAAAATTGTGTATTACCCTTCATCCGAAGATCCCAGGGTGGTTCACAACAGAAAAATACAAAATGGGAATACAAAATACATAATAAAGCAAAAACAAACAACTCTTTCCCACAAGCACGTTTCAAAAGCCATAGAATGTTAATCAGCCAAATGCCTGGTTGAAGAGAAATGTTTTTGCTTGGCACCTAAAGATATTAAGTGTTTCTCTTCAAAGAATACAGTGCCGCCAAATGAAATTATGTACTCAAGGCATGACCATCTTTGTATCTCCTAAACAGGAACCAATTGGCACATTTTATTATCATTTTAATGTTCAGCACCTGGAAATTAGTAAATATTGGCTATTTTCATTTCAGAGGCGCTTTGTGCATTGTAGTCAGTGTGTGAATTTTAGCTGGAGAGAAAGGTGGTTTTGCAGGCCATTTTCTGTCTTAAAAACAAATACCTTTCCTGTGTGTTTACTCTGAAGTAAAACAAATTGTGCTCTTTGGTGTCTACTCCCAGGCAGTAATTGCCTCTAGGTTCTCTTGACTGGTTTCATGTTCCAGACAGCTTCTCAAAAATACGCTACATCGCCATATACCATCATTTCAATGGAAATTTTGGGATATATTCTATCAACATGATAAGCACTGAACCAGACATAGAACATTTAAAGGTGCATTTATGCTTCTTCAAACCAATATGTGAAGTGAACTGCAGGCATCCTTCAAAATTCACACTTCTCATTTTTCCAGACTTAAGTTCACTTCTCCACATCAGTTTGTGATTTGATTTTTTAAAGTCTTCATGAAAATTCATTGGCAATTTCCCCTCTAATATACCAGTTTTTGCATGCAGTTTTGCTAAGCAATCTCCCCAACTATAAAGCATTTCTAAATGTTATTTTCACTAACAGATGAAATTTTCGTGCACATTTAGCCTGGTATATAAATTCATTGAATGAGAATTGAATATTCTCCACTGCCATCCTGAAGTTTAGCCTCTGTTGTTTTTCTTTAACCCTCCGTACCACAGACCTAGAACTTTGCCACCAGCCTCACACTTTGGCTGCGTATGAACCATACATTGAAAGCATATTGCTTCCCCCACAGAAGCCTGGGAACGGTAGTTTGTTAAGGGTGTTGGGAATTGTAGTTCTGTGAGGGGCAGCCTACTGTTCCCAATATTCTTTGGGGAAAGCAACATACTTTAAATGTATGGTGTGCACAGAACCACACTCCTCTCAGCCACCTGGATGGAAACTGATGGCGAATCTGAGGCACAAAAGCAGGACCAGGGAGAAATCTTGCAAATATATTCGCACACCTTTTTTGTGTGAAACTGAGGAGGTTAGCTGGATTGCAATAAAGCCTTGTTGACCATTTCTGGAAGGATCCATTTCATCGCACAAATGAAATGGCCCCACTTGAGGCAACTCAGCTAAAGCAATCAGATGTATCTCCCCACAAAAGCTTAGTCTTGAGGTGTGACAAGACTCCACGCTTTCCCCTGCAATGGCTACCACTCTGGAAGGACATTGCTATCAGAAGGCAGTCACGACTGATAAGAACTCTACACACATACACTCTAAGTGTCCCTATTTTCCAGGGACGGTCCCCAATTTACGGAAGCTGTCCCGGTTCCTCATTTGATCCTGGAATGTCCCACTTCTCCTTAGGACGTCCCTATTTTCATTGGAGAAACATTGGGATGTCCCCATTTTCACCAGAGAAATGTTGGAAGGTACATACATGGAGTCTTGAGAGTCCCATGGACTGTAAGAAGATCAAACCTATCCATTCTGAAGGAAATCAGCCCTGAGTGCTCACTGGAAGGACAGATCCTGAAGCTGAGGCTCCAATACTTTGGCCACCTCATGAGAAGAGAAGACTCCCTGGAGAAGACCCTGATGTTGGGAAAGATTGAGGGCACAAGGAGAAGGTGACGACAGAGGACGAGATGGCTGGACAGTGTTCTCAAAGCTACAAACATGAGTTTGACCAAACTGCGGGAGGCAGTGGAAGACAGGAGTGCCTGGCATGCTCTGGTCCATGGGGTCACAAAGAGTCGGACACGACTAAACGACTAAACGACTAAACAACAATAGAACATACATGGAAACAATCACAGCTCTTCAGTTTGGGACTGCAGTTTCGAAAGGCAGCAATGGGCCCCTCTCCATCCTCAAAACCTCCCGGCTTACAGCCTCCACTCACCTGTTAGCTGCAGACAAGCCAGCTGGATCCTGTTCTGCAAGGTGCAACAATCTTAAGGCTGCCCTTTATATATTTGCCCAGGCAAAGTGGGTAGGGAATGAGGGGGGGTCAGAAAACTGGACTGGATTTTCTGGATTGGAGGCAGGAAGGACCGGGGGGGGGTAGATTTTACCACCTGTTTTCTGCCACTCGGTTGGTTGATGCCCCACCCAGGAAAAGGCTGACTGACCAGAGCTATCACATAGTTGGATCCTCCGGGTGGTTAGCTGGGGACGGGAATTTCCCTTGCAAGGAGCCTTTGAAAGCTTGCAAGGCACCCTGGCAGACAAGCAGAGTGGAAATGAAGTTGTGAGGTTCATTTTTTAAAGGGGTTGAGGTTGATCGCTTTTAGTAATAATGTTCTTTTATTATTTGGATACAGCCCTGGCTTTATTTATTTTTTCTCTTGAGTTTTTAAGCAGGGAAGATGTGTTTTTGTGTATGTGTGTGTTCGTTGCGAGCTGCCTTGAGCATTTCACTTTTTTAATGGGAAAACGGGGCAGGCAATTCTATCAATAAATAAATGTACATACCTATTTGCAGCCACAATCCAATTTAGGGATAAGTGCAACTCAATCAGCAGTTTTGAAAAGCGCATTTATTTTTAATGGCCGTCAGCTGAATCTGAGCATTGATTTGAAACAGCAGATTATGGGTCTAATCCTAAAAATACTTGTTAGAAGACCCCTATTCCCCCCTCCACCTCACAGAGCTATAATTCCCAGAGTTCCCCGGGAAGAGAGATTGATTGTTGACGGTGCCTCTTTTCCTTTACAACTGTTTGTCCCTGTTGTTCACCACCTCTGTACTCTGTACACATTTGAAGAGCTTTGCATAGAATGGGATGTTGTCCCAGTTCTCTTGGGGTGGTGTTAAAACCACCTCATTTATTTTCAGCAGACATAAGTGAGTCTGGTCAAATGCAAAACCATCCCACTTTATAACCTGCCAAACAGAGGATTATATTGGAGGAACGTGATGCAAATATTTGATGATGTCTGTTCATGTCCATAGCATAGTTTACAGACCCTCCAAATGTCCTTATTATCCAGGGACAGTCTCGGATTTACAGAAGCCATCCAAGTTTCTGATTTGATCCTGGAATGTCCCACTTTCCCTTAGGACGCCCCTATTTTCATCAGAGAAATGTTGGGGTGTGTGGAGTTATGTGACCCCCCTGAGCCAAGGATATAAGTAACCTTTAGAAGACACCTGAAGACAGTACTGTATAGGGAGGTTTTTTATTGTTTAATGTTTTTTTTATGTTTTTATATACAGTATGTTGAAAGCCGCCCAGAGTGGCTGGGGCAACCCAGTCAGATGGGCGGGGTACAAATATTAAAATTGTTATTATCATGAATAGGGAAAGGAAATCCTTGCTTTCATTGGAGAAATGTTGGAGGGCATGAGTTTATGCTGTAATAAATAGACTAGTTAATAATAATAATAATAATAATAATAATAATAATAATAATAATAATAATTTTATTTATATCCTGCCCTCCCCAGCCGAAGCCAGGCTCAGAGTGGCTAACAACAGTAAAAATAACACAGTTTACATAAAATCACAATCAATTAATTGAAATACATTCTAAAATCAATTCATTCTAAAATCAATTCAGAGTTAAATTAATGGCAACCATTGGGCTAGAGTTCTATGAGGATTACAGAAGGAGGTTCTCACACAGTGGTTCTTGTGGCATGGAAAGAGAATGGATAAAAGTATCTGTACTTAGCCCTGGATTTTATTATCCCCTCATTCTGACAACAGAGACAGAGGCCATTTTGACCAGATCAGATTTGTAGCTTTAGTGTCCTTCTTAGCAGCCTGGTCTAGGGCCTGTGATTTTGCCTCACTATTTCTGACAATGGGGCTGAAGAAAAAAAGCTAGTGTGGTCTGCTAGGGCCAGCCCAAGACAATTTGCCACCAGAGGTGAAGGGTGTGCCAACTGGACTGGCAGCTGGCAGCACTGTTAAAATCCTCCACTGAGGCAGCCAGTTAGTTTAGGCAGTGCTGGCTGGTGCCCATTGGAACTGGTAGGGAGGAAGGCAGGGAGGTCAACAGCAGGTGGCACTAGAGCCAATGAGAGGCAGAGCGAACGTACTCTTGTTTAGTCCCCATCCTCCACCCTGCTGGGTCCTACAAGGGGCAATACTTGAGACTAAGGAGAACAGGTCTGTGTAGAGGCAGTGTTAAGCAACCGCCTCAGGTGGCAAGTTCCACAGGGGCAGCAGATCCCACTGTAGCTCTTTATTAACCCCTTGTTCCTGATGTGGCTTTCGCTTAAGTTGTGGGTGAACATATCAGACGACACAGCGATTCTTCAGACAGCTCTTGTTTATTCACAGGCCAGAACAGAACTGAACTGAAGGGTTCAGCCAACCTTCTTATATAGAGCTCAACTACAAAGCAACAGTAACAACTTTCTGTAACTATCCAATCACTTAACGGCAATTTCAATTCCTTATTTGCATATGTGGACCTGAGTGAAAACTATCTACAGTATCCCCCTGCTGGCCCAGGGTGAGCACTTCAGTACATAACACTTTCACTCACCCCTTCTTCCCTGGCGGGGTGGGAGATGCTATTTTGTAATTCGGTTCAGGTGCCAAAATGCCTTGGGCAAGCCCTGCTGTGCAGCATAACATAGTCCTGTCTTTCAATGGATGGGAATATTCTGAGGGCTTAGGAGGAATGGCTGGGGCAATGCCAAAGCTGCCCCCCAAAATCTGTCACCTGAGGCAGTCCCCTCACTTTGCCTGATAGGGTCAGCTCTGTGATCTGCCAAAACACCCAGCAATTTTCAAGTGACCCACCCTAGGAGAATAAGGTGGAATCTACACACATATAAAAAACCGTTCTGAAAATGTTTTTTTAAAGTGTTTTAAAAAATACATTGAATTTTCCATAAGGCTCACCATCGCCGTCTAGTGTCACATTCTATATTGCACTTAAAGCACACTTTTAATGCATTTTATTTGCAGCTGCACAGCTGAGTCCTAAGTTTATGTTAGTATTTTAGGTGCTACAATATTTATATATTTTGCTTTCAGGGGAGACATTTGCTCTAACCTGGCTTGCCCCCAGAACTGGATCCTTAACCAGTAAGATAAGCCCTGTTGCTCTAGGATTAGTAGGGAAGATCCTATAAAAACCTCTTTGTCTCTCTAACATCCCCACCACTAAAAAGGGGGTTGGCCACTGTGGTTGCTTTTGCCCCACTCTCTCCCTAGACGTATTACTCACCATCTCCTCCCTGAAGCAAGTAGGCCTCTTTGTTTGGCCTGACACACTGGCTTAAGGTATGTAAAACATTTCCCTCCCAGTCTTCATTTGGAAATCAGCGGTGGGCAACCGGCAGCACTGGAGACACAAATGAACCTCGGTCTAATTTCATGACAGTATTGAGGAGGGGCGGAAAAAGGGGGGGGGAGGAGAGTGGTGGCAGAAATGGAAGGTAGTGGTAGAGAGCCTACTTCGGTTCTGACCTTTAGGGATGGGGTAAAAAATAGATCCAGATCACATTTAAAGGTGAACCCATCAAGTCCCCACTTTCTGAAATAAGACGAGAACCAAAACACAGTTGTTCTTCAAAACCGGCGCTTCCCTGAAATTTGCAACTCACGGTATGTGTGCAACAATCCCTGTGCCAGGGCAACGGATGCATGAAAATGCATATATTAATGAAAATAGCATAGAGAAATGTATTAAACTGAAGTTGCTTGCAAAGGGTGCGTATTCGTCAAAGCCACAAGCAATAATGTCTTTATCAGGAGAAATTTGCACTAAAAAGCTGATGGGTGTTCAAATCGCTGGCGCAATTAGAAGAACCGAATTTAAGATTGGAACAATGAGAAAGTAAAAGGACTGAATTTGGCAGGTTTGTCTATTCCTAGCGAACTTGCCCACTTTGGGTTCTGCCTCCTCTGCATGAAGGCCCTCCCAGACAAATGACCCCAGAGGGGCTGCATCAGCATCGTAAGAAGGATCCTCCCCTTACTGTCAACAAAAGGCAGATCTGCCTCCATTCAGTTCCAACCTGCTGAGTCCTCTGGTCTGTTCAGCCCTCAATATGCAGTTTAAAAGGTTGGAGCGCTTGATTGATAGGATTATTCACGAGTCCATTCTTCGTAAACCGGTTTATCTTGCTTGTGGATGACTCATTCAAGCAAATGATGCAAGAGATCATGTAATCCCCTACCAGCTATGAAAATCTATTTACAGTTTGTGCTGGGATGAACGGATCTCTACGCAGAAAGCCCAAACAGACTAGATTTTGTATTTTACAGGCAGCACCTGTATTTTTCCTATTTCTGGAAATATTTCTACATTGTTTTATGCTATGCTGGCCGGTGGCCTGAGCGATGACATTATTTTAGCTAGCCATGGAGAAAGGTCAGGCTTGAGGGCCTCACCTGGCCGCAGTACATTGCTCCCTTTCCCATCTTCGTTTGGCATTGGCTCATACAGGAGTGGGGAGCCTTTGGCCCACTAGGTGTTGCTGAACTACAGGGACTTCCGGGTTGGCGCCATCGCCGAATGGCGGACTCCCTCCGAGCTCCGGAGGGAGCCTGCTCTGCAGGGGCTGGGTTCTACCGCACCGGCGACGCGGGGACCCTCAAAAACCATGGGCGCTGAAACCCATGGGCATGGTGACTCGGCGGGCACCATTTGCGCCCCCCCCGACCACACGAAGGAGCCTTTTTAAAGGCTACGGAGCGGGTGACGGGGGGGTGGTGGTGCTGTGAGTCCTCCGCTTCCCCTGCCGAGTGAAGCCGCATGCCATTTGGCAGAGAGCGCTGACTTCTTCCATTGAAAATCTGGACTTAAAAGAATAACCCGTGAGTAATTGGAACTTGGATTAAAAAGGGGAACAATTTTTTTCTTAAATTCGGAGCGAGCGGGGGAGGTGCAAAAAGGAAGTCAGCCTCCCCCCTGTTGTAGAGGAGCTAAAGCAAAGGACCTGATAACTAAGATCGAGTGCAACCTTTTTTTTTTGGATAAAGTTATTAATTTCGCGATGGAAAATTATAAGCTGGGCTGGAGGAGAAAAGTGGAATGTGAATTAAAATACAACCCCCCCCCCGAAAAACCCCGGGAGCGATCCGTGAGGCCGGGAGAGGAGAAATAGAGGTTTTGACAGCTGTCAAAGGAGCTGCCAAAACTGAAGAACAAAAAGAGAACTTTGTTATGAGGACTTTGCTGGTTACATTTGTTATAAATTGGATATAAACTGTTTAAAACAAGGAATAATAAGTTACTTTGACTGGTGGGTGTAATCGGGAAGGAAACTGAGTTATTATAATCCCTCTAGAGGAGCTGTGGGTCATTACAAGTATTGCTGGCATGGAATTTGAATCGGACTTTTTATCTCCTGGGAAACTGCAGAAATGGAACACTATTTTGTCTACAGAGGTCTACACACTAAAGGAGACAATAGATTTATCTATTGAAGAATGGAAGGGACTTGACGTAATGTTTTGTTCCTGAATAACAAAGCCTCTGTAGAGGAATTACAAGCTTTTTGGAATTAGAATATTTGTGCAGGAGAGCA
The DNA here is from genome assembly GCF_964252035.2 of Podarcis erhardii. Classification (NCBI taxonomy): domain Eukaryota; kingdom Metazoa; phylum Chordata; class Lepidosauria; order Squamata; family Lacertidae; genus Podarcis; species Podarcis erhardii. The sequence goes on from NC_138511.1 coordinate 73,943,523, forward strand.
GGGAAAAAAAAAAAAAAAAGAGGAGAAGAGAGAACAACAAGAACAACAAGAATAACAAGAACTGGACAAAGTTGGAAAATAGACCCCTTCCAAGATTGGACATTCGAAATCAAAGATGACCAAAAGACGGCAAAGACTATTAAAAAGACGGCAAAGCGGACTGGTGAAGGACTATGGCTTAGATGTGGGAGCTCCAGGACGACAGTAGACATTGACGGACATTGGGAACGCAACCGGGAAGGGGGGGAGGGGAATTTGGAATCCAAAGGGTGTTAAATTACATTTTATTCTTTTTTCTATTTTTTTTATGTTAATCTGTATTGTATACCAAAGAGGGGAACTCGTGGAAGGGAATAGGTCGATTTTAGGGGATGGGAAAATATTTTTTAAATTGGGTTAATGATAATAACTTTAAAACTTGGGGTAAGAACTTGCTGAATCTATTTGAAAGAATTGGAATACAAGAGGGGGAGGGGAGGGGAAGTCCTGGAAAGATGACATTGAAAATAAGGCCTTAAATTTGGATGTTTTTCTTTTCTGTTATATTTGAAAATTTTTAATAAATATTATTAAAAATAAAAAAAATAGGTGTTGCTGAACTACAACTACCATCAGCCCCAGCAAGCATGGGCAATGGCCAGGGATGATGGGAGTTGTGGTCTCCCCAAATATCTGCAGGACACCATGTTGGCTGCCAGCAATTGCACTCCAAGTGAGAGACTGTGATGGCGGCATTTACCTTTACTCCCCAGGCTGCCTTATCTCAAAACTAGAATGAGCACAATCCTGAAATAACACTTCCAAAACACTTCCAAGACAGAGAAACCAGTAGGAGCTTCAATCTCCCAGGACATTCTATACAAGATCTCAAAGTAGCTGTTCTATCACAAAAGAATTTCAGAAATAGACTGGAAAGAGAAGCTGCTGAATTGCAACTTATTACCAAACTTAAAACCATGGAGAGACCTGGTCTGAACAAAGACATTGGATTCTTATCTCATTATACATGACAAAGCCATTTTTCACCTTCTCACCCCTTGCTTTTTCCTGTAAGACCTATTGCAGTCGTTAAGAGTCGTCAACAGGCTCATCACAGCTATCTGCCAATCACCCATTCCCACCACCCTTCTGAGTAATACCCCTCCCCACCTTCTCACTATATAGAAGGGTCTAGTGACTTCTGTTTCAGTGTATCTGAAGAAGTGTGCATGCACACGAAAGCTCATACCAAGAACTAACTTAGTTGGTCTTTAAGGTGCTACTGGAAGGAATTTTTTTATTTTGTTTTGACTTCCAAAACTGTTTAGGGCGCTAAGTGCTCAAGCTATGCAGACATCTCTTACAAGCGGCTCCTGGGCTTTGACCAGGGAGATACCCTTTCTTCACGTGTTAACACTTTGTGGTAAAGATAAGCAGGATTAACCAGCTGTTCTTCTTTCTTTCTGAAGTACAGGCTGTCCTTGATCATCGCCCACTTGTCGTGTCACTGGCAGGCTCTCGGGGACCCTGTGAATTTCCTCTCCCTGAGGCCTGGTGTTGGGTCTAGCCACCTCCTTAATTCCCTGCTCTGCCCTGGAGTGATGTTATGTAAGAGACAGTTGTGGGAAATTGAAATTATGGATAGCCATGTGCCAGGGCTTAGAGTGCTACTGCCCATCACTTGCAAAGCCCCCCTCCCTGAATAGTTTTGAAAGGCCCCTGAGAAACATTTTGCCCAGAGGTCCCTCAAACCTTGAATTGGCTCCATTAACAACATTGAGTGGAATAACTGTGAGCCAACTGCCTCTATGGCTCACGCAAAATGGGGGCACTTTGTTGGGTGGCACCATGAGAGGGAGGTGGGTGAGAATTTTGGGGTTTGTTTGCATTTGAATGGGAAACCACCTAATTCACATTTTTGGACCCATATGTGAAGTGGCACACAATTATCCTCCAGAATTCACACTTCACAATGCAGGTCTCTCTCTCAATACTGCGTGTACTAAAATGCATATATTAGGGGATAATGTGCATAAAAATGAATAAATCATTGGAAATAACATACAAAAATGTATGCTAGAGGAAATTGCTAGCGAAAGCAACTTTGTTAGTCTGAACTGCATATTAATGAATTTTCATGATGGTTTAAAAAGAGTAATAGTAATACTGAATTGCTCCAGGAATGTGGAGAACTGAATTCAAGCTTGGGAAAATGAGAAATGGTGAGGAACAAAGAGAGAATCAGCTCTCCCTCATGGTAAAAGGTAAAGGTAAAGGTACCCCTGACCGTTAGGTCCTGTCACAGACGACTCTGGGGTTGCGGCACTCATCTCGCTCTATAATCCAAGGGAGCCGGCGTTTGTCTGCAGACAGCTTCCGGGTCCTGTGGCCAGCATGACTAAGCCACTTCTGAAGAACCAGAGCAGGGCACGGAAATGCTGTTTACCTTCCCATCAGAGCGATACCTATTTATCTACTTGCACTTTGACATGCTTTCGAACTGCTAGGGGGGCAGGAGCAGGGACCGAGCAACGGGAGCTCACCCCATCACGGGGATTCAAACCACCGACCTTCTGATCGGCAAGCCCTAGGCTCTGTGGTTTAACCCACAGCACCACCCGCGTCCCTCTCCCTCATGATACATACTACATATTAAGTGGTACACAAACGCTTAGTACACACACACACACACACACACACACACGGATGTGGTGATCCAGTTTGTTCCAGTCTCATAAGTTCTAGTGATGTGCAGAGGTGCCACCTTGGGTCAAAGATTGGGGATCCAAGTGGTACAGCACACATGTGACATTGGGAAGAAGCACGTCCTTGGGGGGCAGCCTTGCCCAGTGCCGTTCAGCTTCAATGGCCACAGCTCCTCCTCTCTTATGCTGCCTCACATTTGGCTCGACGGTCCAGCCTCCTCCATCCTCTCAATATTTGAGGTGCTGAGCCCCCTGCTATGGAATATTGAGGGGGATGACAACACCTCCAGCCCCTAAAGCAGGCACACCTGATGACATGCTAACTTGGGAGAACAAAGAGAACTTTATAACAGCACCCCAAAAAAGCAGTCACCTTTTACAAAGTTGACCGTTATCATTGTCTTTATTCCCTTTTTTACTGGGAAGCCTCTCCAAGGCATTGTCTTAAGCTGCTGGTAGGTAATACATGCCACACCCCTGCTTCATCCATCACCACTTTCCCCTGTTGGATCAGGTGAGGGAGAAAGCAATCCGCACCATTCAATTTTGGGCCTGATGATATTGAAACCATGCTGGCTGGGGGTGATGGGAGCCGGAGTCCAACAATATCTGCCCCCCCCCCCCAGGTTTCCCATTCCTGCACTTATGCTCCCTTGCAAACATATGGACAGGCTGATTCACAAAGGGCTGGGATGTAAAGTTAAATGTGTGCAGGATCTCCGTTGCCCTGAATTAGTGAGGTGATTGTGAAGGCTTTGTCTATGGTGATGGATCACCGTAATTGCATCACACCAGCCACTGCTTGAAGGATGAAGAGATCTGGGAGGGCTGCCTTCAGGTCACACCACTGAAAAGCAGGCCTGGTTGAGCCAAAAACCCAAACCACAGTTTGGCTGATGTGAACAAGTTTTGGTCCTCTCCACACCTGCTTGGATATCCTCCCTTCACAGCTGAAGCAAGCTTTGGTTCTCCAGATGTTGTTGGACTCCAATTCTCATTAACCCCAGCTTATAGAAGGTGTGGTCCAACAACCCCTTAAAGCACTGTTTCCCAACCTTGGGCCTCCAGATGTTTTTGGCCTACAACTCCCATCATCCCTAGCTAGCAAGACCAGTGGTCAGGGATGATGGGAATTGTAGTTCAAAAACCGCTGGAGGCCCAAGGTTGGGAAACACTGCCTTAAAGGGAACCAGGTGCCCTATCCCTGGCACAAACCATAATTTTTCTGATTTGGGCCTATGCAGGAAGTGAGGAGGAGAGGGTAAGAGTCCAAAGATGATCCTTGATGGCAACATGTTGGTTGGCCATTGTAGAGAATTGGGAGAGGATGTTTATGAACTAAGACGGTCTTCTTATTTGACCTTTCCCCAACCTCCTCCTTGAAACCTCGTGTTTCCAGCAAAGAGTGGAAAGTGTGTGCACACACAGAGCCCACTGCCCCATTTCCATCCTTCCCCACCATGGCCCCATTCACAGAAGAGTCTGGGTCTGGCGCTGGGGTTAGAGAAGTGACAACATTTTATTAGTTTGGTGGGAGGGCTGGCAATTGAAATCCATCTCCTGGTTTGTCTGTTTTGACATTTGCATCTTGATTTCAAGAGTGTCAGCATTAAAAAAAAAAAAAAGGAACAAGAACTAAACCCGAAACAGGACAAGGAAGGGCACACAGAGTGAATAGACAACGAGGGAATTAACGGAGGGTGTTGGGGGCACAAAGCCTTACATTCTTCATTCTCAAAACTTGAGTACAGAGCTTGCAGGGGGTTGGCCCGCCCCTGGGACTGCAGGAACCTATTGGAGGAGGTGGTTCTCTGGGCATGCTGGCTCTCTTGACCGAGTGGATATCACACTAATCTTTTATCTCCTAGGACTGCCTTTCTCAACCTTGGGTCCTCAGATGTTTTGGGCCTACAACTCCCATCATCCCTGACCACTGGTCCTGTGAGCTAGGGATCATGGGAGTTGTAGGCCAAAAACATCTGGGGACCCAAGGTTGAGAACCACTGTCCTAGGAAGATCTTTGAAGGCCAAGAGCCCAGCGTGAAATAGGATCTGGCAACAATAGGATCAGTGGATATTGGCCTATACTCTGCCTCCCCTGTCAAAGACACGAATGCTTCCGAAAACCGGAAATTACAGGAGGAGAAGGTACTGTCGTGCTCAGGCCTTACATACAGGTTTTCCAGAGGCATCAGGTTACCCAGCGTGAAAACAGGATGCTGGACTAGATGGGCCACTGACCTGATCCATCAGGTCTTTTTCTTACGTACTTAACCCTTCACAGTTAGGAAGCCCAATGCCTTAAAGGCATTACATCTCGGGGTGGGGTGGGGGGACCCAAAACAAAATCAAGACCAGGGCAAAGCATCGTTTCTTCTAATCTAGCTCAAGAGTCCCAGTTTGACATATGCCAACTTTATGGTCTATTCCCTTGGCTGGCCACCCAACTGCAACCCCCAGAAAAGCTGGTAAAATGGTACAGTCCAAAAGGCGGGACAAGGCCTATTCAGTAATGGGGGTGGGGTGGGGAAACACTACAGTGCAATTGGTGTACACCATCAGAGGTGGCAAGAGAATGGAGCCTGTACAGTCCCCGATTCAACCTCATTTTCAGATGCTGAGATGGCTCATCCCAAAATATGCATTGCTTTGGAAGGTGATCAAGTCGAGATGGCAGCACCCTATTGCGTGATTGGCAAGGTCCTACTGTAAGGAAAAATATCTCGCTGCAAATGACAAAAATAGGCATATGTTTATCACAGCCTAGCCCTATAATGGACCCGCCCCCTTTGGAAAAAAACCAAACCAAACAATTGCTGAACTTTAGGATGGACAAAGACCAGCCCTCTTATCTGTTTCAGCAACTTTGCCCCTCCTATCCTGTACATCTTTTGATGGGGGGGCAGGACGGGGAGAGGAGAAAGAGAGGGAGGACTAGGAGGCGGGGAGGAGACCTTCAATCCTCACTTCCCCCTTCCCTCTCCAAAACTAGTCAGTAAGGTGCTGATGGAAGTTAACTGGGCCAAGGGCAGCAGAGGGTTTACCTACTCAGACCTACCCCTCTTTAGCTGGCTTTCCAATAAATTAAGTGCAACTAGTGAGGAGTTCAAAAGGAAGCATAATACAAGTGGAGACAGAAAAGGCAAGCAAGTGTAGGTGGACTCGTTTCCTATGCTGGAGGCAGACTAGGTTAGCAACTGGGCAGTTAGAGTGTGCGGGGCACTCTGTCTCGCATGTAAACTACAGACGTTCCATGGTTTGTTTGTGTGTGGTTTTCCTTTCTTTCAATTTTTCAAAATAAAAATCCCTGTAAAATGGAGTTGCAAGTGAGTGCAATGGATGGATGCAGTGGGGGGGGGGCATGGCGTGGAATGCAGTGTTATGTCGAGGGCACACAGGGTCGGGCTGTAATTTTAAAAACAAAATGGCATTTGTCCCTGGTGCAGGTTAGGATGATGTGCATGCGATAACCCCACACAAGTTGAGCGTTGGTTAGTGGTGTGCACACATGAGTTTTTAAGGATGTGTTGTTGTTGTGGTGTGTGTGTGTGTGTGTGTGTGTGTGTGGTTAGTTTTTGGTGCCCCAGGATGATATTGTGGCTTTAATAAGCAGTCTAGGCAATGGCTGGAGAGGTATTCAGAAGACAGGAGCTGAGATACCCAGAGACTGCACCTGATACCAGCAGCTTGAAAGTGTGGGGT